>NC_057411.1:40615855-40915855 GCF_019320065.1 Cervus canadensis | reverse complement strand
CGTGAGATGGAAGTGGTCAGCGCTGGGGAGGACCTGCTTTTCTGGCATACAGCAAACCCTCAATAGACACTTCAGTGAACGAATGAGTGAGTGAGTGAATGAATGAATGAGTTGGTAGAAGGAAGCAAGTACTGTGGGCTGCTGGGGTCTGAGGAGACTCCCCAGAGAAGGGAAGATCTGAAGCAAGTGTGAGAGATGCACAGGAAACTGGTCTCCTTCAAGTGCTAGTTGCTCAGTCAGGTCTGACTCTTTGCGACCCCGTGGACTGTAGCCCACCAGGCTCCTCTGTCCATGGGGTTCTCCAGGCAAGGATACTGGAGTGGGTTGCCATGCCCTCCTCCAGCGGATCTGCCCAACTCACAGATCAAACCCAGGTCCCCTGCGCTGCAGGCAGATTCTTTATCCTCTGAGCCACGAGGGCAGCCCTGGTCACCTTGAGCGTCACAGCGCAAAACAGTTTCACTCACAGGAAGGCAAGAGTGTGGTTCATTATATATTATACGTGAGGCCCTAGGCACTTCCATCAGGAAAGCAGAAACCTCCCTGGTTGTTTCAAGGCAGAAAAGACAAGGAATTGACTGCTTACAGAGCCAGAGGACCAAGCTTCTAGGTCAAAGACCAAGAGACCCTCCACAAACAGACACATTCACCCGAGGTCCAGCTGCCTGCCCAGCGCATTTATTGCCATTGGTCCAGGTAGACCCGCCTTGAGCACAAGACTCATATGATACAGGTTGAGAGGACCAGTCCCCTTGCTGCTGGTGTTCACTAGACTGCATTTCCTAGGCTCAGCTTGCTTGTAATAGAAGCCCAGGCCGGAAAGGAAGATTCCTCTGGATTCCTCACTCCAGTAAGGGGGTGCTGACCTACAGAGCCCTCCCAGGAGAGAGGAAGACAGTGAAACCAGTTTATTGAACAAGAGGCCCCATGAAGGGTAACGGAAGCGAGAATTTGCTTTCTCGTGTCTGCCCCTTTCAGCCTGGTCCCCGGAAGTGATCCTGGCAGATTCCACACTCCCCCTCCCCCACCCCATCCCCATCTGAGGATGCTCCATGGGCCATTACCCGGCTGTTAAAGGACCAGTCCCATCGGCTCTCAAGGCTACAATCTGACATCTAATTTCTAAATTCTGGTGCCCTGGTTCTCGGATGTGGAGCAGTGCCCCCAGCTTGCCCACTGTTCCTCTCTCCTGTTGCAGGTCTCTGTGCCCCGGAAGGCGTGTCCGGCTCCCCTAGCACGTGCTTCGGGCATGCTGGAGAGAAGGCAGGACAGTCTCCCATAGTTGGTGGAGCTGGAGTTCGCTCTCAGCTGTGAAAAGCCCTGGGCCGTGGCAGACACCAGGCCTGCAGTGGCTCTGTGCCCACTTGTGTGGCTTCTTAAAAACCTGCCCATTCCCGCTGCCTGTCACTGGAACCGATAGCTGCTGGCAACACCCGATGCCTTCTGTGTGTGAGGCCCAGGGGTCAGCTCAGCCATGCCCCGGAGACCTCCAGGTCCTCATCCCTGGACGCTGGAAATGCCACCTTACACAGCAGAAGGGACTTTGCAGGTGTGATTAAGGAACTTGAGATGGGGAGCTTAGCCTGGATTTTCTGGATGGGCCCTAAATGTCATCAGGAGGGTCTTTATAAGAAGGAGATAGGGAGGTTTGACACAAAAGAAGGAGGCAAAGTGATGACAAAAACAGAATTGAAGCTGCCAGACACCGCAGACCCAGCTTAGTGACCGGGACTTGGGTCTCCTGGAGATTACGTTTTAGTGGGAGGAGACAAGTAGGCAAACAATTGTCAAGATATTTTTCAGAGAAGGGTAAATGCTTCGAGGGTCATACAACAGGGTGGCACGTTACTCACACTGGAGGGGCCGATGCGGGGTGCAAGGCCCTTGAATGAGATGTCAGGGTTCCCGGGTCCCGAGCCCCCGTGTGTGGTGGGTCCTCAAGTTTGCCTTAGCTAAATTCAAATGTGAAACGCATGCCCCAGGGGCCTGGATCCTGAATGGTTTCCTGGCTCTCCCAGTGTGCTGCTGTTACCTCTTCATCCATTCTTTACTCAGTCATTCAGTAAACAAAGGGCTTCCCTTGTGGCTCAGCTGGTAAAGGATCTCCCTGCAGTGCGGGAGACCTGGGTTCGATCCCTGGGTTGGGAAGTTCCCCTGAGGAAGGGAAAGGCTACCCTACCCACTCCAGTATTCTGGCCTGGAGAATTCCATGGACTGTATAGTCCCTGGGGTCCCAAAGAGTCAGACACGACTGAGCAACTTTCACTCATTAAACAATTATCTCTTGAACATGCCTCACCCACTCTGATTGTATGCTAGGCATTTTGCAATCTCTCCCCTCATTCCAGCTCTGTAGCCTCACCCCAGGCCACCTGTCCCACCACCCACAGGACTGACAGTATCAGCAAAATGCCTGCCTTCCCTTTCTAGGTCCGGCTGTACATCCCCGCACACACACCCACTCCCCACAGGAGAGCCCCACCCCCCCAGGGAAGCTCAGTGGCTAGATGCTGTCCAGGTCCCGCCCCCTGGACTCTGTCTCCCCAGGTCCAGGTTGAGAATCTAGGAACCTGCAGTCATAACCAACTGCATGCATGTGTGCTCAATCGCTTCTGTCACTTCCGACTCTTTGTGACCCCATGGACTGTAGCCTGCCAGGCTCCTCTGTCCATGGGATTCTCCAGGCAAGAATACTAGAGTGGGTTGCCATGCCCTCCTCCAGGGGATCTTCCCAACTCAGGGATCAAACCCACGTCTATTACATCTCCTGCCTTGGCAGGTGGGTTCTTTACCACTAGCACCACCTGGGAAGCCCGTTGCCAGAGTGCAAATTTGGAAAATGCCACGTTTCAATCGAGCCTCTCACAATTTGCCTTGTAGCGGGGCTGGGAGGTGGTGGTTAAATGAGATTCTGGTTCAGCAGCAGCTGGGGGAGGGTGGAAGCCTGCCTTTCTAAACGGCCCCCCTACTGGTGCCCACACGGCTGGATCTCAGACCAGTGTTGAGGAGCTAAGGGTTACCAGACTATAGCATTTCACCCTAGAGCCCTTCCAACGTGTGAATAACAGCTGCTTTTCTATAGATCCTTCCTGGGAATCTGGGAACGTGCTAAGGGCTTTGCATCAACCCTTCCTTTGATCTAGTAAGAGTCCCCTTTTACAAACATAGGAAACAGGCATAGGAGGTTAGAGACTTGCCAAGTCATGGGGCTGAGTAATGCAAAGCTGGAGCCCAAACCCAGGAGATCTGATGCCAACACTTATGGTGGCCAAGAAGAGAGAACATTTCTGGGCAACTGTGTGTGTCAGGCCTAAGCCATTTGCTTTATCACCACCTCTAATCCTTACAGAGTTGTGTGGTAGACTTGCTAATGTCCTCAACTTACCGAAGAGGAAACCGCGGCCCAGGGCCGCGTCAGTCCGTGCCAAGTGGCAGGGCTGGGACGGAGCCCAGCTCCTGATGTCCACGCTGGGAGCACTCAGGCCGTCCACCCAGGGTATCCTCTGAGCCGAGCACAGCGCTGGTGCTGGCCAGCGACCTGGTCCACTGCCCGCCTGTCACCCCGCCGGCTGTCCCTGCCCGGCCGTCAGCCCTGTGTTCCTTCCTGCGGCTGCGGGGACAAATTCCCACCACTGGCTGGCTTGAAACAGCACCACTGTGTTCTCTGACAGTCCTGAGACCAGCAGTCTGAGGTCAAGCTGTCCCAGGGTCCCTTCCAGCTTCCGGTGGCTCCTTGGCTGTGGTCCCATCGCTCTAGTCCCATCACTCTATCGTCACGTGACTTCTGTGTCCGAGTCTATGTCTCTCCTCTTAGAAGGGATTGGGTCAGGGCCCACCCCACTCAGCATCATCTCCTCCTAACTAATGACGTAGTGAAGACCCTATTTCCAAATAATAGGTTCTGCGGATCCAGGTGACACCGACCAGGGTTCCCAGCCTTCCCCAGTCAATAAAAATTGACTAGAGACCAGACAAGAAGTTCAGGCAAGGCTTTACTGGGGCCCCGGCTGCCGTAGGGGGCAGTGAGCACAAGCAACAGGTTCCCTGGCTCGCTGGTTCCAACGCAGGGCCAGTGAAGCTGGTTCCTTATTTGGGGTGAAGGTAGGGGTGGGTCCATGGGTCGGGCAGAAGGGGTGGCTTAGGTGGTTTGCCCACACCTTTGTGGTGTTGTGTGCAGAGAGGGGGATGCACAATACCGTAAACCTGAGTTGGCGGGGGAGCCTAATCCAATACCTTGCTCACTACTCAGCTTTTTCTCCTGACCCCTTGCTTTTGCTCCTGGCTCTTCAGAAGTGACAGTGGGGCTTTTTTGGTTTTTTCGTGTCTTTTGTGCAGAATCTGCCCCAACTGCTCACGCACACAGTTATTTTTAGTCCCATGCAGTTTCTTTGTATTTTGTTGCTGGAGGAGAGGTGTGTCCAGGTGCAAGCATTGCAGCGCTGCGGCAAAGGTCCCCCCCGTCTCACGGGTAGATGGGAATCTGGGGGAATGGTACTCAATCCACTACAAGCCCACCATCTGCCCTCAGCCCCAGGCTGCAGCGCAGAACAAGGAGACCAGAGAGGCTGGGGGAGCCACTGGCGGTCCCCGCAGTGCCCAGAGCTCTGTCACATGTGGGGCCAGCTGTGCCTTTCCATCCTGACAAAACAGGGACTTTTGCTCTGGTTTGGTTTGTTGTCCTTTCTAGAATTTTCCCTCCAGGTCTTTTTCCCCTGCCTGTGGTTGGGAGCTGCCAGGCTGTTGCTGTGTTTGTAAGAGGTCAGAAGCAAAGGATATGGACAAGCAGCACCGGGCCAGGGGGTGGGGGGGGGGCGGTGGATGGGGATGGGAGGCGGGGGCAGGGCAGGAATGTCACCCACAGGAGGAAATGTCCCTAGTTAACAAGCCTGGAAATGGTTCGTCCCCTCTGGTGGTCAAACAAAGGCAAACAGACACAGGGTACCATCTCTTGTCCTTGACGTTAGGGACAGTTTCTTGGGTTTGTTTTTCAGTGATAATTGCCAATGCTGGCAATGATGCGTTTGAAACAGTCACTTTCAAGCAAGGCCTTTAGGCCCTTTCGGAAAGTCATGTGATAGTGCTCCCCAAGAACTGCCAAAAGAGTCATGCCATTCTATTCACTGATTCCACTTTTAATCATCTCTCCTAAGGAAATAATCAGAGATGTGGTCAAGTTTTTTTGTACCAAGATGTTATTACAGTGTTTTTAAAAAATCATGGTAAAAAAATAAATTGGAAATAGCTTAAATGTCTAACCATAGGGGATTGACTGAGTAAACAATGGCATATCAGCTTGATAGAACAGTGTTTACAGAATTTGTACTAACTTGGAAGAATGCGATGCTAAGTGAAAGAGGATACACAATTGTATATCCACAGGACCACAAATGTGTACAAAATTGTGCAGAAAGAAAGGATTTGATGTGCTTGTGATAATGAACGTCTTCAGGGAGTCTATGAAGAGGGGGGAAAAAAAAGCGAGTTGGCAAGGGGACTGTCTCTGGGACAGAGGTGGGCCCTGGGGGAGGGAAGCAAGGTCACAGCCCAGAAATCATCCCCCATGACAAGCAGCATATGAATGGACATGAGCTTTTGAAGCATTCTGGGCAGGTAGCAGCCCACCCCGGCCCCACCTCCCCACTCCTGCCTGCCCCACATACCTCCATCCTGCACCCCAAAGGCAGAGGGATTTTCCAAAACACAAATCCAGTCAGCTCATTCCCATGCCATAAACCCTTCAACAGCTCCCCACTGACCAAAGAATAAATCCAGGCCCATGTTTGAAGGCCAGGTGCTTGCCAGTCAGCTCACCTGTCTTTCCAGCCTCACCTTTCTCCCCATCAGCTATAGGCCATGCTCTGTGTGTTTGCTCATAGCCTTCCCTCTGCTCCCAATCCACTTCTCTTTCATTTCCTCCTAGTAAACTCCTACACATCGTTCAAAACCCTAATCAGTTGCCACCTCCTCTCTGACCCTTTCTCTGACTGTCCCCAAGTGAGTTAGAATTTCCCTCCTCTGTTCCCACAATCTCTGAAGCGCCCACCCCATCCCAGTTCTCACTTGCTTTTACACTCTAAAGCTTCATTTGGCATCCAGTCTCCTCCTCCAGGCGGTGAATTCCTCAAAAGAAAGGGCAGCACTTCTTCATCTAGAATCTCTAGAGCCCAACCGTGGAGCCAGACCACAATAAAGACCCATTGATCATTTGTTCCCTCTGCTCCCAATCCACTTCTCTTTCATTTCCTCCTAGTAAACTCCTACACATCGTTCAAAACCCTAATCAGTTGCCACCTCCTCTCTGACCCTTTCTCTGACTGTCCCCAAGTGAGTTAGAATTTCCCTCCTCTGTTCCCACAATCTCTGAAGCGCCCACCCCATCCCAGTTCTCACTTGCTTTTACACTCTAAAGCTTCATTTGGCATCCAGTCTCCTCCTCCAGGCGGTGAATTCCTCAAAAGAAAGGGCAGCACTTCTTCATCTAGAATCTCTAGAGCCCAACCGTGGAGCCAGACCACAATAAAGACCCATTGATCATTTGTTGAGTAGTGATTACATGTCATGGCTGACCAAGAAAAAAAAGTTCCAGATGAATTTACTCACTGGAACGACTGTCAGAAATAGGAATTAGGATCCTCATTCAATACCCAAGGAAACTAAGACTTAACAGTGCTTAGGGAATTCAGCCAAGACAGCAAGAGGCAGAGCTATCTGAATCCAAGTATCTTGTGTTCTTTCTACGACACCTGTATCAGTTTTCCTGGAGCTGCTTGTAATAAAGTACCACAAACCAGGTGACTTAAAACAACTGAAATTTGTTCTCCCATAGTTTCAGAGATCGGAAGTCGAAAGTCAAGGTGTCAGCAGGGCCAAGCTCCCTGCATAGGCTCAGGTGTTCCTGGGTTTGTGGCTGCATCACTCTAGTCTCTGCCTCCATCTGCATGGCCTTGTCTCCGTCTCTCCTCTGGGTGTCTCTTAAAAGGACACTATCATTGGATTTAGGGCCCACCCAGGTAATTCCATCTGCAAGGCCCTTTTCCCAAAGGCCACATTCCCAGGTTCTAAGGATTAGTGGGGACATGGAAATCTTGGGGAAGAGTCAGCTTTCACTAATTCAGTTCAGTTCAGTTCAGTCACTCAGTCGTGTCCAACTCTTTGCAACCCCATGAATCACAGCACGCCAGGCCTCCCTGTCCATCGCCAACTCCCAGAGTCCACCTAAACCCATGTCCACTGAGTTGGTGATGCCATCCAACCATCTCATCTTCTGTTGTCCCCTTCTCCTACTGCCCTCTTTCCAGCATCAGGGTCTTTTCCAATCAGGTGGCCAAAGTATTGGAGTTTCAGCTTCAGCATCAGTCCTTTCAATGAACACCCAGGACTGATCTCCTTTAGGATGGACTGGTTGGATCTCCTTGCAGTCCAATGGACTCTCAAGAGGCTTCTCCAACACCACAGTTCAAAAGCATCAATTCTTCTGCGCTCAGCTTTCTTTATAGTCCAACTCTCACACCCACACATGACCACTGGATAAACCATAGCCTTGACTAGATGGACCTTTGTTGACAAAGTGATATCTCTGCTTTTTAATATGCTGTCTAGGTTGGTCATAACTTTCCTTACAAGGAGTAAGCGTCTTTGAATTTCATGGCTGCAATCACCATCTGCAGTGATTTTGGAGCCCAGAAAAATGAAGTCAGCCACTGTTTCCACTGTTTCCCCATCTATTTGCCATGAAGTGATGGGACCGGATGCCATGATCTTAGTTTTCTTAATGTTGAGCTTTAAGCCAACTTTTTTACTCTCCTCTTTCACTTTCATCAAGAGGCGCTTTAGTTCTTCTTCACTTTCTGCCATAAGAGTGGTATCATCTGTGTATCTGAGGTTACTGATATTTCTCCCAGCAATCTTGATTCCAGCTTGTGCTTCCTCCAGTCCAGCGTTTCTCATGATGTACTCTGCATATAAGTTAAATAAGCAGGGTGACAGTATACAGCCTTGACGTACTCCTTCCCCAATTTGGAACCAGTCTGTTTTTCCATGTCCATTTCTAACTGTTGCTTCCTGACCTGCATGCAGGTTTCTCAGGAGGCAGGTCAGGTGGTCTGGTATTCCCATCTCATTCAGAATTTTCCACAGTTTATTGTGATTACATACACCTATAATGAGTATATTTATGACTGGTTTTAATTAGTTTCATTTCTACACAGTGAGTTTCATTGTAATCCAGTCAGTGCTGGCTGGACAGCTGCTGTGGACCAGGGTTGAAATTCTGCAGATGAAGGATGTGGTCCTCATAGAGGGTCTCCACTTAACCAGGGAGCTGTAATGGGGGAGGGTACAGCTAACTCTCTCTGTAGGCCTGAGGTTGGAGTCGGGGTGCCAGAAAAAGAAACTCTTAGGCCCAGTTGAGCGGTTATTTTGGAATAGCCAAGGGACCATCTTGTCAGGAGCGAAGCATCGTAAGGGACCTGGGATGGTGCCACAGGGTGGGCGTTGGTGTGGGGGTGTCCGGTCAGCCTGCAGTGGAGGATGCTGGGAGAGGTGCCAGGCAACCCGGCTTGGAGATCTGGGCCAGCCTTGGTCATAGAGGGCCCCGGGGGCTGGGGGAGCTGGACTCTGTGACCTGGACGCAGCTTCCCCAAGCCCTCAGAGGTCGTGGCCAGCTCCTCCCATCCCTGCCCTCCGAGGGCTGCCTGGGCCCCGGTTCTCTGTGGGGCTCAGCTTTCCTTTCTCTTGACCTAACTGATGCCCTCAGCTGTGCTGTCTGGTGACATCCTTGGGGCCTCCCCAGAAAAATGCCGCTGGGCGCCCCGGGCTCCCTCCTTACAGTGAAGAGGAATGAGTGCTCAGCCCTCAGCATCTGATCACCAAGATCAAAGCGGGGGATGTCGCTAAAGCCTGCCCCCAGTGGCCTTGGTTCACACTTGAGCTATTGTGAAGGTCTTCTCTGTTCTTCCCCCTCCAGCCCTCCCTCCCCAGCTTTGTGAATCAGAAAAGACAATCTGTAGAGACGAAGGGCAAACACATAAATATCCCTCCCTCCCTGCCTTTGGGCGAATCCCAAAATGTTCCCTGCGTCTAAATTGAGTCCTTTCCACAAGAGCCATGTTCTGCCGGGGTCTCCCTTCCACCCCACCCCACCCCCAGAGCTCCTGGGGTCTGTCTGTTGCTGGAAGCCAGAAGACCCCGGCTCCCACACTCTCTGTACCTTTGGACCTTGTCCTTCCCCCCGTCCCCTCCCATCCCAGACCTGCAGGGATCTTTCTGACCTGGACTGGTATGCTCTGCAGGGCCCCGAGCTCTGCCTCTGCCCCTTCCCTTCTGTGAGGCCCCTTGCTCATGTGTGAAATGGGGATAATAGTCACTTTTACTCCACTGGTTTTTTTCATTGAGGTAGGGCTTCCCAGGTGGCTCAGTGGTAAAGAAGCTTCCTGCCAATGCAGGAGATGGGAGTTCAATCCCTGGATGGGGAAGATCCCTTTACTTTACTGATTTTTTAAACTGAGGTGGGGCTTCCCTGGCGACTCAGTGGTAAAGAACCTGCCTGCCAATGTGGGTTCGCTCCCTGAATGCGGAAGATCCCCTGGAGAAGGAAATACTCAACCCACTCCAGTATTCTTGCCTGGAAAATCCTATGGACAGAGGAGCCTGGCAGACTACAGTCCATGGGGTCCCAAGAGAGTTGGACATGACTCAGCACCTGAGCAGTAACAACAAAGTATATTTAACATGGAATTGAGCATTTTAACCATTTTGAAGGTGTGAGGTATATTCACATTGTTGTACAACAATCACCACCATCCATCCCTAGAACTTTGTCATCTTCCTAAACTGAAACTTAGCCCCCGTTAAACACTCAATCCCCCTCCCCCTCCCCCGAGCCTCTGGGCCCACCTCTCTGCTTTCTGTCTCCATGAACTTGTCTCTGCTGGATGCTTCATATAAGTGGAATCATGCAGGATTTGTCCCTTGTGACTGGCTTATTTTATTTCACATAACATCTTTGAGGATCATCTGTATTGTGGCCTGTGCCCGATTTTCTTTTTTAAGGCTGAACACCAATCTATTGCACAGATAGACCCTGTCCATTCATCCGTCGGCGTGAGCGCGAATGTTTGAGTCAGATCTGTTGAGACTCATATCTGTTTGAGTCTTCACTTTCAATTCTCTACGCCAAGAAGTAGAACTGAAAATATATCCAGAAGTGGGATCGCTGGGTTATATGCTGACTCTGTCTAACTTGTCGCAGGACCACCAGAGTATGTTCCCAGCCATTTTTACCTTCACTCCACAGGGCTTTGTGTGCAAATTGAAAGGGACAGCAACCCTTAGCAAGAACCAAAGTTTGAGAAACATTGACTGGGATCCCTGCAACCTGCCCTGCCTGTTACCTTCCAGACGGTAACAGACAGGGTGGAGCCTTTGGCTCAGGATGGAGCTGAACTCCTTTACCTGGGTCCAAGACCCCATGGACTAGCCTTCAGCATCCCCAGTACCACTTTCTCTGGCCCTTCCCAAACCCTGGCTCTAGCAGGTGGGACTGGGTGACCAGTTGGGGTGACCCTGAATGGGGCTCCTTCAAGGAGCCTAGGGTCTTGGTTTGTATCATTTCCTCTGCCTGGCCCTCCTGCTTTGCCAGCAGCCAATATTCAATTTGTCAATATTCGATTATGAATATTCATATTCAAATTCAATATGAATTTGAATGAAAATCCTCCCAAGTGCCTGGGGCCCTGCGGCAGAGCTGGGGGAGAAGCACAGAGAATAGGGCCAGGCTGCCGGATGATGTAGGTCTGGGTCTAGGACCACAGCTGTGCAGTACCTGGGGCTGGGTGGGTGTTCCGTGAGCACAGATGGAGCCGGGCGGGGCAGTGGTGACAAAGTGGGTTCTAAGCCAGCACCAGTGTGGTGACCGGGAGCATGGACACGGCACTCCACACCCGAGGACACCGCTTATGAGCAGGTTGTGGGCTGAATGGTGGCCTCCATCAGATGTGTCCACATCCCAGTCCCTGGGCCCTCTGTTGTTGTTGTTTAGTTGCTCAGTCGTGTCTGACTCTTTGCAGCCCCATGGACTGCAGCCCACCAGGCTCCTCTCTCCCTGGGGATTTCCCGGCCAGAATACTAGAATGGGTTGCCATGCCCTCCTCCAGGGGATCTTCCCGACCCAGGGATCGAACCCCTGTCTCCTGCACTGGCAGGTGGATTCTGTACCACTGAGCCACCTTGGAAGCCCTCCGAATGCTCCCTCATCTGGCAAAGGTCTTTACAGATGTGATTAATTAAGGACCTCCAGAGGGGATAATCTCGTATTATGGAAGTGGGCCCTGAATCTGACAAGTGTCCTCATAGGAAGGAGATTTGAGACAGGAGAAGAAGCCGTGTGAGGATGAACCAGAGACTGGGGCAATGGGGCCACGAGCCAAGGAAGCCAAGGGCTGCCTTTGCCGCCAGAAACTGGAAGAGAGAGAACACGCCACACCCCCTACCCTGAATTCAGACTTCTGGCCTCCGGAACTGTGAAAGAATAAATTCTGCTGAGTACATCTGCTATATGTGTTCCTGCAGCTTCAAGAAACTAACACGTGAGCTTTGCGACTTTGCAGAAATTCCTTAATCTTCTAAATTTCAGCATCTTTGCTTGTAAATAGCACCTAATTTATACAATTTGTAAAGGATGAACCGAAGTATTGGGCTTCCCTGGTGGCTCAGATGGTAAAGAATCTTCCTGCCCTGTGGGAGACCCAGGTTCAATCTCTGGGTTGGGAGGATCCCCTGGAGAAGGAAATAGCAATCCATTCCAGTAATCGTGCCTGGAGAATTCCATGGACAGAGGAGCCTGGCAGCCTACAGGTCTACAGTCCACGGAGTCGCAAAGAGTTAGACACAACTGAGCCACTAATACTGACACTGACTGAACTGAAGTATTTAGGTTGAATCATGTTAAATTGCCATTTTTGCAAGTCAGAAATAATTGGATGTTGGCAGTTTTATTTGAGTCAACCCAGTGATCTATGCAAAGCACTTAGAATAGCATGTGGCCCACAGAAAGTGTGCACAACTACGGAGACACACTCCCAGAGCCAGGAGAGATGACTCCTCAACTGGGGCTGATAGCTTGCAGTGAAGGGGCATTCATACCGGGCTCTGACGGATGCATAGGAGCTCATGTGGCAGAAAATGGGGATGCTGGGGTGGGGGGGAATACTTCAAAAGGTGGGCCAAGAGGGAAATGCGGCTTTGGTAGGTACTGGTAGGAGACAGAGGAGCTCCCCTAGGGGGAGGGGTGCAGGGATGATGTAAACACCTACTGAATACAGAACCCTCTGTGCCTGCCCAGCCACCAAAGCGGACTCTCCTCCATCCTATCACAACATAACTTACTCAAAATACTTGAGTGAGCCACACCCCTGCTCACACTCTTCACTGAGGTATGTGACCCTGGGGAAGAAAACTTAAATCTCTTTAGCCTGCATAGGAGTTACCTGTGGTTGCTATAATAGATAACCCCAGACTGGGAGGCTTAAAGTAACAGATATTAATTTTCTTACAGTTCTGGGGCTCAGAAGTCCAAAATCACTTTCACTGGACCAAAATCAAGGTCAATAGGGCCACATCCCATCTAGAAGTTTCCTCACCTTTTCCAGCTTCCCTGGCTGGTTTTCCTCGAATGTCTTGGCTGGCAGCCCCTTCCTCCATCTTCAAGGCCAGCAGCCTAACATCTCACTTTCTTGTCACATGGCCTTCTTTCATGTCAAATCTCCTTCAGTGGCTCAGTCAGTAAAGAATCTGCCTGCAATGCAGGAGACCTGGGTTCGATCCCTGGGTGGGGAAGATCCCCTGGAGAAGGGAATGGCAACCCACTCCTGTATTCCATGGATGGAGGAACCTGGCGAGCTATACAGTCCATGGGGTCCCGAAGAGTCAGATATTAGAGTTGTTCGGTTAGTCTGAACTACGAACGCTAACACTCCCTCTTCAAGGACACCTGTGATTCCATTTAGAGTCCATTTGTATAATTAACAATAATTTCCCCCATCCCGAGATCGCTGAAGTAATCAAATTTGCAAAGTCCCCTTGCCACACAAAGCCACAAGCAGAGGTTCCGGAAACTAAGACCCATATGCCCATGGGGATCGTTACTCAGCCGGCTTAACTGGCGTTAAAAGTCCTTCCTTGTGTTTGGCCTCTGCTCCTCGTCTTCCCGCCTGCTTCACCAAGCCCTGCTCAGACACGCCCGGACCTGCTTCTGCTGGAACACTCTCCCTGCCCCTCCACAGGGTTCCTCTGTCTGGAGATCTCCATAGTAACACTCCAGGGTGCTTCCCTCACTGCCCGCCCCACCCCCGGTACCCCCAGAGGAGTGCCTCTGCACTCATCTCTGGCAGCATCTGAATCCCAGGCCGGTTCTGGACCAACTCAATGGACATGAGTTTGAGCAAACCCTGGGGGATAGTGAAGGACAGGGAAGCCATCACTTCGCAGACCTGGAGTGCGGCAGTTTGTGGGGCTGCAAAGAGTCAGACACGACTGAGCGACTAAACACCAACAACATGGGAGGAAGACACCAAAACAAGCGCATGTCCTGGGAGGACCTGCGTGTGATCCCCCAGAAAGGAAGGGACAGGCCGGGTGAGAACAGCTGAGGGTGCTGCGAATGCCCGGAACACAGACGCATCAGGGACTCTTTGCGACCCCATGAGCCGTAGCACATGAGGCTCCTCTGTCCTTGGAATTCTCCAGGCAAGGATACTGGAGTGGGTTGCCGTTCCCTTCTCCAGGGGATCTTCCCGACCCAGGGAACAGAACCCACGTCTCCTACATTGCAGGCAGATTCCTTAGTGACTGAGCCACCAGGGAAGCCCTGATTGGGCTCTTACGATTAATACAGCCCAGCCACACGACAATTCCGACTTAACCCTCACAGTATCTCCACGAGGCAGAAACTCTCCTCAGATCTATTCTGTAGATGAGGAAGTTGAGGCACAGAGAGCTTCAGTAACTTCCGCAAGGTCACACAGCTGGATCCTTGATCTTGCACTCTAGCTCCCAGAACTGCGAGAAAACACATTTCTGTTGTTTAAGCCACCCACTCTGTAGTGTTCTTGCTATGGCAGCCCAAGCTGACGATGACACTCTGTGATTCCATTCATATGACCTTCCGGAAATAGCAAAGCTATGTAAGGACAGAGAACAGACTGGAAGTCGCCAAGGGCAGAGATGGGAGGATTTCACTACAAAAGGATAAACAGAGGGAATTTTGGGGGGGATGATGGAACTATTCTCTGTGCTCTGAGAGTGATGATGATCACACAGCTCCTAGAACTCTACTCCCTTATAAAACAAATTTTTCTGTGTATAAATTTTAATTTTTAAAACATTTATGGCATGCGGGATCTTAGTTCCCTGACCAGAGGTTGAACCCATGCTCCCTGCAGTTGACGCATGGAGTCTTAAACCAATGGACCACAAGTAAAGTTCCTGTGTATAAATTTTAAAAGAAACAAAAGGTATGCTTTGAACCACAGACAGAAGGCTGAGCACCAAAGAATTGATGTTTTTGAATTGTGGTGTTGGAAAAGACACTTGAGAGTCCCCTGGATAGCAAGGAAATCAAACCTTTCCTTTCAGTCAATCTGAATGGAAATCAACCCTGAATATTCATTGGAAGGACTGATGCTGAAGCTGAAGCTCTAATACTTTGTCCACCTGATTCGAAGATCTGACTCATTGGAAAAGACCCTGATGCTGGGAAAGATTGAGGGCAGGAGGAGAAGAGAGTGACAGAGGATGAGATGATGGATGGCATCATTGACTCAATAGACATGAATTAGAGCAAACTCCAGGAGACAGTGAAGGACAGAAAGCCTGTTGTGCTGTAGTTCTTAGGGTCGCGAAGAGTCGGACATGACTAAGCAACTGAGCAATAACAACAACATCACAGAAAAAAGAACCCTCTGGCTGCTGTTTGGAGAGTGGACTAGGGGGGCAAGAGTAGGAAGAGGTTGGACATCAGGCAGCAGTAGTGATGGTGAGGGTGGGGGGTAGCCAGGGAGCAGGGGAGATGCGGTCAGGCTGGGGCTGTGTTTGGAGGCAGCAGTGACAAGAACTGCTGATGGACTGGATGGGACTGGTCAGGAATGGAGCAGAATCAGTGATGATTTCTAGGTATTGGCTGTGAGTCTGCCTTGGTGGAGAGGATTGGGAGCAGGGTTCCAGTGGCAGCCCCAATGTTATTAGATTGGGTTGGTTCCGGTAGATGCTGCTTTAGTAGCGAACGCTGGATCCCAGCTGGAAGCTATGGCCTGTGCTCAGAGTTAGCCATGAGTGAAACGATGCTTCATGAGCAATAAATATCCCTGGGCATGTTAAGCATTTCCAAGAGGCTGGCAGGTGTCTCCCTCCCAATTGATCCGGATAAGCCTCATGGCATCCCTTGCTTTCTGTACCTCCTGATAAATTATTGTAAGTGCCTGTCTTCTTGACCTTTTGGGAACTCAGAGATTTGTCGTCCATGCTTTCCCACTGACTCAGGGTGCATCTGGGTGAGTCCTCTTTTTTAAACCTCATGGCTTGAAGGGAGAGTAGAATCCAAACCCTCCTTCCCAGCTCCAAGGTTGTGATTGAAGTTCAGGGCTCGTCCCCTCACTGGTCCTGCCAGTCCCCCAACCCTGGATCCAGCTATCATCAACCAGGAACCCCTTGGTTTGAAAAAATTGTTCCTACGGTCACTGGGGCTGGCACAGGCCTGCAGGGGACCCCTGCGGGCCTCGGTATCCTCGTCTGTGAAGTGGAGACACTCATAGTCATCCCCTCATGTGTGTGTTAGTCCCTCAGTCGTGTCCGACTCTTTGCGACCCCATGGACTGTAGCCCACCAGGCTCCTCTGTCCATGGGATTTCCCAGGCAAGAGTACAAGAGTGGGTTGCCATTTTCTCCTCCAGGGGATCTTCCCGACCCAGGGGATTGAACCCTCATTTCTGCATTCACAGGCGGATTGGAGAATCCCATGGACAGAGGAGCCTGGTGGGCTACAGTCCATAGGGTTGCAAAGAGTCAGACACAACTGAAGCGACTTAGCACGCACGCACAAGCACCACGGGGGGAGCCCAAGGCATGCAATTACCGTGCAGAAAAAAATCATGCTCCTTCCAGCGGACACAGTGCTTTCCAGTTAGCAAAGAGCTGAATAGATAGCATTTCATTCCTGCTGGGCGGCAAGCCCATGAAGGCAGATCACACAGCAGTGAGGCCCCTGATTCGGGGAGCAGGGAGCAGAGCTCTCAGCCCCACAGCGGGGTGCAGGCGGATGACCAGGGCTCCAGCTTAGCAGCCTGAGATCTTTCCACACTCCTCTGTGGGAGAGGCTGGCCAGCCCATTGGAGACAGAAAGTGGATCTCTGTGACAGCACTCGGAAAGCAGAGCCTGCACAGACTCACCTCTTTGTTACTATTTTTTAATTTTATTTGTATTATTTATTTATCTTTGGCTGCGCTGGGTCTTCATGGCCGCTTGGGCTTTTCTCTAGTCGCAGCGAGCGGGGGCTGCTCTCTCGCTGTGGCGTGCAGGCTCCTCATTGCGGCGGCTTCTCCTGCTGTGGAGCGCAGGCTCTAGGGCGTGTGGGCTTCAACAGCTGGGGCACAAGGGCTCAGTACTTGTGGTTTCTGGGCTCCAAAGCACAAGCCCGGTAGCTGTGGCACACGGGCTTAGTTGCTCCAGGGCATGTGGGAGCTTCCCAGATCAGGGATAGAACCTGTGTCCTGCATTGGCAGGTGGACTCTTCACCACTGAGCCGTGAGGGAAGTGCCCATCTCTGTGTTCTGATACCACGCGCTGTGCCTGGCTCCTAAGAGGAGACCCTCGGTTAGGTGGTTGTTCGTTCTTAATTTTCATTGAAATATAGTTGATTCACAATGTCGTGTTAGTTTCAGGCTACTGCAAAGAAATTCAGTTACACACATACATGTATAAATATAAATATATATATATATATTTGGATTCTTTTCCATTATAGGTTATTACAAGATACTGAGTGTATAGTTCCCTGTGCTACATAGTAGATTCTTGTCATCTATTTCATATATAGTAGTTTGTCTATGTTAATCCCAAACTCTTCATTTACCTCTTTCCGCCTCTTTCCCCTTTGGTAACCATAAGTTTGCTTTCTGTGTCTGTGAGTCTGTTCTGTTTTATAAATAATTTCATTTATATCATTTTTTTACATTCCACATATAGGTGATATCATATAATATTTGCCTTTGTCTGACTTCACTTATTATGATAATCTCTAGGTTCATCCATGCTGCTTCAAATGGCATTATCTCATTCTTTCTCATGGCTGAGTGTGTACACACACACACACACACACACACAGACACACATACATGGGCTTCCCTGGTGGCTCAGACAGTCAAGAATCCACCTGCAATGCAGGAGACCTGGGTTCGATCCCTGGGTTGGGAAGATCCCCTGGGGGAGGGCATGGCAACCCACTCCAGTATTCATACCTGGAGAATCCCATGGACAGAGGAGTCTGGCGGGCTATAATCCATGGGGTAGTAAAGAGTCGGACACAACTGAGAGACTAACACTTTCACTTTTCACTTCACTGCAGTGTTCATCTACTTGTCTTTGACAATAACTGAATCTCTGAAACACAAGTGGTGCCCAGGCCTCAGCATTCATCAGGATGCTGCCTGCCCCACGGCCCGATGGCAATCAGAGGCTGGCCACTGCAGGCTGGGCATTGGAAAGAGATCCCAATTCCTACCTTTGTCCTTCCTACCAACCTGATGACCATGAGCCAGTTACCAAATGGACTGGTGGGTGAGCATGTAAGCCAGCTTGGGCTGCTATCATAAAATACCGTAAACTGGGTGGCTTCAGTTCAGTTCAGTTCAGTCGCTCAGCCGTGTCCGACTCTTTGCAACCCCATGAATTGGAGCACGCCAGGCCTCCCTGTCCAGCACCAGTTCCCAGAGTTTACTCAAACTCATGCCCATAGAGTCGGTGATGCCATCCAGCCATCTCACCTCTGTCGTCCCCTTCTCCTCCTGCCCCCAATCCCTCCCAGCATCAGGGTCTTTTCCAATGAGTCAACTCTTCACACGAGGTGGCCAAAGTATTGAAGTTTCAGATTCAGCATCAATTCTTCCAATGAACACCCAGGACTGATCTCCTTTAGGATGGACTGGTTGGATCTCCTTGGTGGCTTAAATAATAAAAATTTATTTCTCACAGTTCTGAAGGCCAGATGTCCCAGATCAAGGTCCAGCAAGATCAGTTTCCAGTGAGGGCTCTTGTCCTGCCTTGCAGGCGGCCGCCTCCTCACTGTGTCCTCACGTGGTGGAGAGAAAGAGAGCTCTCTAGGGTCCTTTCCTCTTCTGACAAGGTCACCAGCCCTTAGGATAAGCCCTACCCTTATGACCTCAGTTAAACTTTATCACCTCCTCAAAGGGCCTATCTCCAGATACAGTAACATTGGGGGTCAGAGCTTCAAACTTTGGGAGAGAGAGACATAGCATTCAGTCCATAATAGTGTGGTAGGCTGAGTAAAATCCTTCCAAATCCTTCCATGACCTAATTTCTAGAATCTGTGAATGTCACCTTATATGGGAAAGGAGACTTTGCAGGTGTGATCAAGTTAAGAGTCTTGAGGTGGGCAGTCGCCCTGAATCATCAAGATGGCCTCATCTAATCATACTGGTCCAAGCGGGAGAAAATGGGAAGAAGAGAGGACAAAGTGATGATGGAAGCAGAAACTTCAAAAGATGCTCTGAAGGAAGAGGAAGGGGCCATGAACACAGGAGGCCATGAGAAGGTGAAAGAGGTAAGGAAACACATTCTCCTCCAGAGCCTCCCGAAAGAACCAACTCCGCCAACCCAGTGAGGCTGATTTCAGACTTCCGATTTCCAAAACCCTAAGAGAGGAAGTTTGTATTGTTTTAAGCCAATAAGTCCTTCATTGGAAGGACTGATGTTGAAGCTGAAACTCCAATACTTTGGCCACCTGATGCAAAAAGCTGACTCACTTGAAAAGACCCTGATGCTGGGAAAGATTGAGGGCAGGAGGAGAAGGGGACAACAGAAGATGAGATGGTTGGATGGCATCACTGACTCGATGGACACGGGTTTGGGTGGACTCTGGGAGTTGGCGATGGACAGGCAGGCCTGGCGTGCTGCAGTCCATGGGGTTGCAGAGTCGGACACGACTGAGCAACTGAACTGAACTGAAGCCAATGAGTGTGTGAGACCTTGTTACAGCAACCACAGAAAACAAATACAGCTGTTTGGGTTTGACTGTGACAGAAAATGCCACCTAAGAGTGGCTCAGAGAAGAGAGCTGGGTGCAAAGCCTGGAGAAAAGCAGGCCAGGGCTGGGGGCAGGGCTCAGCCGTGAGCTCCTTCGAGTGGGTCCTAGCTCCTTCTAGCTCCCTGCTCCTCCAACCTGACGGGGGCCCTTATCTTCATGGTCCATGGTGACATCCACAAAGCAGGCAGCAGGAGGGAGGAAGGGGCAAAGGCAAGAGGCAAGGAGTGGGCACCAGCTGTCCCTGAGGGAAGGTTACTAGGAGCTGCCACACAACACTCCCTCCCATTTTTCTTCTTGCCAGGGCTTACCTATGGGCCACACCTCACCACAAAGGAGGTGAGACAATTGTTTTCACTCTGAGCAGACACGTGCCTGGAGGGAACTTCCATTGCAACAGAAGAAGGGCAGAATGGGTGTGGGAATGGTCCGCATCTGGCACGCTGAACCTGCCTGTGAGTCAGGAATGCGCTCACCTGAAGGAACAGAAGTCCTGCCCTAACAAGGCTTCGGCAAATTAGGCTTTGCTTTTCCTGAACAACAAGGAGCGTTTGGTTGCTCATGTGGTGTAACTATTGCAAAGATGATCACGCTTTGAGGGTTGATTTCCATCCTCAGACTTGGAGCCTCATGGACAGAAAATGGCTGCTGTGGCCCCAGACATCATTTTTATGTTTAAGGCAGGAAGAAGGATGAAGAGTACTGCAGTCTGTGTGTCCCTCTTCAGCAGGAAAATGAAAGCTTTCTTATAGACACTCCCAGAAGACTTTGTATACAGTCATTGGACAGGAGTGGGTTTCATGGCCTCTCTAGCCCCAGGGGTGTGGAAAACCAAGCAGTTAGCTTTCCAGCATATTAGACAATAGATCTGGCATGCTGAACCTGCATGCCAACTGTTATTCCATGTAATTGTTATGCCAATTGTTATTATCATTATTGTGCACAGACCTGTATATGCCCAAAGATGCTCACTACAGTGTTACTTGTCATCGTGAAAAATCGTAAACATCTCACATGTTCAACTGTATTGTTTGGGCCCCAATCGATGAGCTGATCATTCAGTGTCTGGCCCCAGCACCTGTGTTACTTCATCTGGAAAACAGAAGAAGATACAGCTTACCTTTTAGGATTGTGGAGAAGACCAAGGACAGGCATGGAGCTTGTCTGGCACTTAGCTGGTGCTTTGTTATTCAGTTGCTAAGTCACGTCTGACTCTTTCCTGCCCCATGACTGGCAGTACGCTAGGCTTCCCTGTCCTTCACTATCTCCCTGAGTTTGCTCAGACTCATGTCCATTGACTCAGTGATGCTATCTAATCATCTCACCTTCTGCTACCTTCTTCTCCTCCTGCTCTCAATCTTTCCTAGCATCAGAGTCTTTCCCAAAGAGATGGTGCTTAGTCAATGATAATGTATCCTAACCTCCAGCCCTTCCACCATCTGCCCCAATGGTGACTGCAGCTTTGAAATTAAAGATGCTTGCTTCTTGGAAGAAAAGCTATGACAAACCTAGACAGCATATTAAAAAGCAGAGACATCACTTTGCCAACAAAGGTCCATCTAATCAAAGCTATGGTTTTTCCAGTAGTCATGTACAGATGTGAGAGTTGGACCATAAATAAGACTGAGCGCTGAAGAATTAATGCTTTTGAATTGTGCTGCTGGAGATGACTCTTGAGAGTCCTTTGGACTGCAAGGAGAACAAACCAGTCAATTCTAAAGGAAACTAACCCTGAATATACGTTAGACAGTCTAATGCTGAAGTTAAAAGCCCAATACTTTGGCCATCTGATGCAAAGAGCCGACTCATTGGAAAAGACCGTGATGCTGGGAAAGACTGAGGGCAGGAGGAGAAGGGGACGACAGAGGATGAGATGGGTTGGATGGCATCATCAACTCAATGGACATGAGTTTGAGCAAACTCCAGGAGGCAATGAAGGACAGGGAAGCCTGGCATGCTGCAATCCATGAGGTCGCAAAGAATCGGACACGGCTGAGTGACTGAACAAAGACAACTCCCAAAATGGAGAAATAATCGGTTTCAATGTTTTAAGGCATCTTGTTAGAAACAGTTCTGGTGGGTTTAGCTTGTTGATCTCAGGAGAGTGAAACTCCGTCCTCTGACTCTCTGAACTCTGCAGAGAGAGGTGCCTGTGTGGTGTGGGGCTGGGTGGGGGGATGGCGCCCGCTTGGGGGCAAGCTATGCTTTCCTGTGAGGGTGACCTTCACCCTCCTCTCTATCAAGAGGAATAGCGCTGACCTCCCAGGCTGTTGTGAGGTTTCACAGGACAAACTACCCCTGGTTACAGTGTCTACAATCTAGCAAACCCCAAACAAGTACCAGTCCCCTGCTCCTGACATTAGGCATTGGAGGAAGCCTGTTGTACCCAGGCCCCGGGGCGTCCTGACATTAGCAGTGGGAACACTGCAACACGCTAGGGGGTTCTAATCGAGTTTAAGTCTCCCCGGCCTGGACCATCCAGGGCTCCTGGCTAAAAGGTGACCTAATTATTAACGAAAGCCCCAGAGATGAAAGCTCAGACATAATCCACCCCTGAATGGATTCAGAAGGAGCAGATAATGGGACAATAAAATTAATCTAGTAGAAAAACATAATTAGCTGTATCGTTTATAAATCTCCTCTCCTTCCTCACGGGGTGAAGCGGGGAGCAGCATAGCCTGAGCTGTTCATGGCCCAGTGTCCTGTTTTGCTTGGACAGAGGCATCTTTAGCTGGGAAAACATTTTCATTTCACATTTGCAGCGCCTTGTTAGATGTTTGAAAACAGTCTTCAGAAGCCAGGATGACCCAGAGGACAAAGTCAACGTGATGGCCCGTCATCACCCCCATCCCTTCTCTTGTCTGTTTCAAGTCACTTCAATGCAACTGAAGCTCCGTTTATGGAGAGTATACCCACAAGGGGCCCATGCCAGGCATGAGGGCGTTAAATGGATGAGCCCCAGCTTCTGTCTCCTCAGGGTTAACGGGAGACACAGACCCACCCCCAGCTGCCCACCCCAACACCCAGTGTGTGACCTTGGGCAGGTACTTCACCTTGGCAAGACTCCGTTTCCTTACAGGTAACGTGCAGCAAATGAGGGTGCCTCCCTCCTCCCCCGGCCCGCCGAGGATCAGGTGGACGAATCCTGAGCCCTTGCCCAGGACTGGCCCACGGCAGCCTCCGCGACCGGAAGCCGGGATGACTCCCATGGCGGGGAGTGTCATTTATTGAGCAGGTGCTGTGTGCCAGGCGCTGGGAGCTGCAGAGACCTGAGGACACGGTCCTGGACTCTCACGAGGCCTCCTCGTGGTTCAGAGGAGGGAACTGGGGCTCTGAAAGGGAAAATGACCTTAGATCTACAAAGTGAGCAAATCCAGGTTTGAGCCTGGCCCATCAGGCTTGGAAGCCCAAGCTATTTTCTGAAACATTACTCTATGTGGGAGTGGGTTGTGAGCTGAAGTCTGCTCCCCACATTTCATATGTTGGAGCCCGAACCCCCAGAGCCTCAAAATGTGGCTGCATTGGGAGAAAATGCCTTTAAGGAGGTGATTAAGGTAGAATGAGGTCATTAAGGTGGGCCCTGATCCAATGTGACTGGTGTCCCCATAAGAAGGGGGGATTTATTTATTTATTTATTTTGGCTTTCCGCCTGATTTTTCCAGATCTAGGCTGTGGGGTAGAGTTTGTAGAGGTAATTAGGTAACTTACCGTTGGCCCAGTTAAAGGCTTTAGGATGCCCAAGTGTTTATTTTACAGCCTTATGCGCTAACCCCTGGCCTCCTTTTAATTAGTCACTAAGTTAGTCACCAGTGGCGCTTAATCAATGTCCTAAGTTTCTGAGATGGGAAACCAACAAGTGAAGGTCAGGTTCAAGGTAGTCCTCATTCAGTAAATCAGTACTGAGTCACTGTTGACAGGCCTTCACTTCAATAAGTAGTTTACTTCAATAAGACGCTTGTATTTGTAGAAATTTTCTGGGATGATAATAAAGGATATTAGATAATATGCTCTAAAAAAAAAAGAAGGGGAGATTAGGACACAGACACACACAGAGGGAAGACCCTGAGAGGTTGGAGGGAGGACCCTGAGAGGATGGAGGGAGGACCCTGAGAGGATGGAGGGAGGACCACTAAGGACAGAGGGAGGACCCTGAGAGGATGGAGGGAGGACCCTGTGAGGACGGAGAGAAGAGCCCACGAGGATGGAGGGAGGACCATGTGAGGATGGAGGGAGGATCACTGAGGATGGAGGGAGGACCACGTGAGGATGGAAGGAGGACTAATGAGGATGGAGGGAGGACCCTGAGAAGACAGAGGGAGGTCCCTGTGAGGACAGAGAGAAGAGCCCATAAGGGTGGAGGGAGGACCACATGTGGGTGGAGGGAGGACCACTGAAGATGGAAGGAGGATCACTGAGGACGGAGGGAGGACCACTGAGGATGGAGGGAGGATCCCAAGAGGATGGAGGGAGGACCACTGAGGATGGAAGGAGGACCACTGAGGACGGAGGGAGGACCACTGAGGACGGAGGGAGGACCCTGTGAGGACGGGGGGAAGGTGGGCACCCACAGGCCAAGGAGAGCGGCCTCAGGAGAGACCATCTATGCCCACACCTCATCCCTGACTGCAGCCTCCAGGACCGAGAACACAGTGTCTGTGGTTTAAGTCCCAGGCTGTGGCGCTTTGTCCTGTGGCTGAAAGGAAGGAGGGAGTGAGCCTCAACCTGGGGAGCGGATCGGGTGGTAGCGGAGCTGCCCCCCTGGGTGGGTGGTCTCGAAGTTCACCAGGAGGGCTGGCAAAGGCAGCGCTGCTTCCGGTCCCCTGGCCCAGCATCTTTCGGTCCGTCTGGCCCTTACGCACAGGCTGACTTCCTCAGGAGATTTTCTTCTCTCAACCCAGCTCCATCCCGCCCTGGGAAAGGACCCAGCCAGGAGACAGAGGGGCTCCCTCACAGGCCCTCAGGTTCCTCTCATGGGTGTGCGAGACACACACACACAAAACATGCTCACATGCACACAGGCACGCATGTGCGTGCATACCCAGGTATACATGCAAACACACATATGCATACGCACACATGAACAATGCAGGCACATATATATGCATAGATGGACTCCTGCACAAATAACCACACCTACACACACAGCCTCAGTGTCACAAGCCAGCTGACATAGAGGGAGAGTGGGTGACTCCTTGGGTTTGAGTCTCAGCCCTGCCATGCCTTGGACGGGTCTCAGTTTGACATCTGCAAAGGGGCTCTAACCACAGTAGCTGCCACTGCAAATATGGTATTTAACTAAGTTGGTGTATAAGCCAATGTATAAAAAGTCTTAATGCAGTGCCTGTTGTGTAAACGGTTTAAAAGTGTTCGCAATTAATAGCATTGTGCCTTGGAATCATTCTGTCTCCACCCCAACCGCCAACACACCAACCATTTTGTGACCTGAGCATTCTCTCCCTTTTTTGAAATGTAATTCACACACCATAACTTTTGCCATTTTTTTCCTTTCTTTTTCCTGCACGTTATGCAGGATTCTAGTTCCCCAACCAGGGATCAAACCTGTACCCCCTGTGGTAGAAGCATGGAGTTCCAACCACTGCCAGGGAAGTCCCAATTAGCCATTTAAAGTGTACAAGTCACAGGTTTTCAGGATGTCCACAAAGTAGTGCAACTACTCAGCTGGTAAAGAATCTGCCTGCAATGCAGGAGACCCTGGTTCGATTCCTGGGTTGGGAAGATCCCCTGGAGAAGGGATAGGCTACCCACTCCAGTATTCTTGGGCTTCCCTGGTGGCTCAGTTGGTAAAGAATCCGCCTGCAATGGGGGACACCTGGCTTTGATCCCTGGGTTGGGAAGATCCCCTGGAGAAGGGCATGGCAACCCTCTCCAGTATTCTTGCCTGGAGAATGTCCAGGGACAGAGGGCCTGGTGGGCTACAGTCCATGGGGTCGCAAAGAGTCGGACATGAGTGAGCGACTAAGCGGAGCACACAGCACAGACCAGTGCAGCTCTCACCACCGTCTAACTTCAGAGCTTTCTCATCAGCATAGAAAGAAACTCCGTTCTGTTATCGCTCACTTTCTATTCCCCCTCCCCTTCCTCCATCCCCAGGCAACCACTAATCTTTCTATGTGAACACTGTCTACCAATGGGATGGTACTAATGGGATGATACCCATTGGTATGATACCAATGGGATCATACAATATGTGGTCTTTTGTGACCAATATCCTTCATTCCACGTAATATTTTCTGGGTTCATCCATGCTGTAGCCTGCATCAGTACATCATTCCTTTTTGAGACTGGGTAATATTCCATTCTGTGGAGAGACCACATTGTGTTTACCTGTTCATCAGCTGATGGACGTTTGGGTGGCTCCCACTTTTCAGCTTTTATGATTCGTGTTAGAATGAACATGGGTGTACTCTTTTTTGTGTGAGCCTGTGTTGGGTGCATTCCTAGGCGTGGAATTGCTGGACCCTCTCTTCATTCTATGTTTAAATTCTAGAGGAACCGCCATGCTGTTTTCCATGGTGGCTGCACCATTCTACATTCCCGTCGGCAGTGTAGGAGGGTGTCAATTTCTTCGCACCCTTGTCAACACTTGTTACTGTCTTTTGTAGTAGTAGTCGTTGTTGTTACAGCCAGCCCCCCACTATCTCTATGTCTCTCTCTCCATGACCTCGCCCCCATCCTGCCTTCCCCTTCCCCACGTGGCCTGCAGTACCTCAAGGATTTCTAATAGGGACTGACTCCTAGGACTGTAGTTTTTTCTCAGGTGCCCAGATGAACCTCTGTGTTTGCCTAAGTACCTGCAAAGTCTTCTGAGCTGCCTAGGTCACCCAGCAAACATGCTGGCAAGTGCTCTTGCCTTGTCTCTTCCTTAGTGTCCCCACCTGTAAAATGAGGTCTTAGCATTTCAAACTCAAGCACCTCCAAGGGCCAAGCAGGTGAGGTAGTAGAGGTGTAAGGAGGATGGGGGCATGGTGGGAGGGGGCATTATTCCTACGCAGCTGATTTCTGTCATGTAGGAATGCCTCTATTCTTAGATCCCTCAATTTTTCAACAGAAAGCAGGAAATATGGATGTTTTGCAAAATCTCCTGGTTTTCCAATATTTCCAATGAAAGCATTTTTTAAAAGGGCACACAAGCAAAACATATCTGTGCATCTAGCCTAGCCCAGCCTGCAGAATTCCAGTGTAAAATTTTCCAGGTTTGTAAAAAACCTGGAAGCCATGATTTGGGAACCTGTGTGTGCCTAGGAGTCACCTGGAGGGCTTGTTAAGCCAGAGCTTCTGATCCAGCACGTCCAGGGGTTGAGGGGAATCTGAATATTTGCACATGTAACCAGCTCCCAGGTAAGGCCCATGCTGCTGGTCCCAGGACCACACCTTGAGAATCGCAGCTTTGGACCAACAAGTTCCATTCCAGGTCTGAAAGGCAGGTTCAGGATTCTATACCCCACAGTGCAGGGTCTCCCCTCGAGGGGAGGAAGCACCACGTGGTGGATCGGACTATGGACAAGAGTTAGCAAGCTCCTGTGAGGACCACCCGGCAGAGACAGCAGCACAGAGCAGGTACCGCCATTCTGTCAAGCTTTTGTAGTTTAGTCGGTCAGTCGTGTCTGACTCTTTGCAACCCCATGGACTGTGGCACGCCAGGCTTCCCTGTCCTTCACCAACTCCCGTTGTGGAAATTTGTCACCATGAAATGCTTTGAAAACTCTAAATCAGGGGTTCCCAACCTCCAGGCCAAGGACCAGTACCTCCTGTCAGATCAGCAGTGGCGTTATATTAGAAATGAAGTGTATAATAAACAGAATACGCTTGAGTCATCTCAAAACCATCCCCCTGCCCTGATCTGTGGAAAAAGGATCTTCTACAAAACCAATCCCTGGTGCCAGAAAGGTTGGAGACTGCTATTCTAAAGGACTATTTTAAAAATGCATATGGTGCTAGTGGTAAAGGACCTGCTTGCAAATGCAGGAGATGTAAGAGACCAGGGTTCGATCCCTGGATCGGGAAGATCCCCTGGAGAAGGAAATGGCAACCCACTCCAGTATTCTTGCCTGGAGAATCCCATGGACAGAGGAGCCTGGCAGGCCAGAGTCTATAGAGTAACAAAGAGTCGGACATGACTGAGCACATACTCCCACAGTCCCCTTTCTCTCTCTTTTTAAATTTATTCTAATAAATTTGGCATTTTAGATATTTTGCTCACAGCAAGTTGGATAGAGGTAACGGGGTGAGTGCTAAGGAGGGTTACCAGCAGCCCCCTGATGGGGCGGAGGCCACAGAGATGTCAATAATTAGCCCTGTGCAAGCCCAGGAGCCTGGAGACGCCCATTGTGGGAAGGTTCCTGACTCTCTGCTTCCGGTCCAGTTCATGCAGAAAGCTACCCCATTCTTCTAGAAGCGGTACGATTCTTTTCAGCATCCTCTGTTTTGGAAGACAGGGTAACGTGCTTTCCACATTAGAGTCACGGTGGTCCAAAATGAGCAAATTTTCAATCTTTGGGAAAACCCACCCCCATTCCCCAGCTGGGCCAGAGAAACAGGGGAGCCTGTCTGACATAGAAAGGGTTATAAATTATGGATTAAAAAAATAAAATCATACCACAGCCGGAAGTCCTAGGTCAGCTCGGAGCCTGTGGATCGGCCCTGTGCTAATTTCACTGGGCTGCAACTACTCAAAACATAGCCTAGTCTCAGGAAGGGACAGATTCTGGACAGAACAGCCCGTCAGGTCATAGCCGAGCTGCCTGCAATGCAGCTCAGCCTGGTGCTGCGTAATCTCCAGCCCACTCCGAGGATGCCGTGAATTTTAGACGCTCTCTCAGGGACCCTGGCTCCACAGAGCATGGAATGCGTTGCACTCAGCCATCTGTGGGCTTTTAAAAAATTCAATAATTAATTCCAGCATGCGGTGGTCTTACTGCTATTAGGATTTGGTCTTTTTGTGGTTCTTTTCTTCGGCAAAGGGCTTTTCTAATCATTTACCAGCTAAATAATTTAATATGAGTTATTGCTATAGGCTGGAAACCTGGCACTTAGCTGGTGCTGGGTGATACGAAAATGCCTCTGAACTGAGCAGGGGAAGAGCTGAATGGAATTACGTGGTCCTTGTAATTTATTCCCTGGTTGCCTGCAGTACCTTGCTTGACCTCATCATGCCCTCAGTAATTTTGGTTCTGATTTATCCTGGGGGCATTCTTGTCGTGGGGAGAGTGAACCCAGTTGGGGCGGGGGTGTCCTGAAGCAGGAGGGGAATTACGTTATAGTTCTAGTCCATTTTATGGAAGGGGAAACTGAGGCCGAGGCTGGTTGGTGGTTTGCCCAAGGCCACGTTGCTAGGATGACTGCTGGCCAATGAGGAAAGGGAGCGAGGGCACATAACCTCTGGGCCAGAGTTTAGGGTTTCAGATTTAGGGGATTTGGCCTCCCCCATTTCAGGTCCTCAGTGGAAACTGGAGTGGGGAGGGGAGAGCAGAGACAAGAGCATCCGGGCAGGGTCTGGGCTTGGAGCAGAGGGCAGTCTGCAGTTCTGGCGGTCAGTCGCTTCAGTCCTGTCCCATTCTTTAAGACTCCATGGACTCTAGCCCACCAGGCTCCTGTGTCCATGGGGTTCTCCAGGCAAGAATACTGGAATGGGTTGCCATTTCCTCCTCCAGGAGGAAATGGTAGTTTTGGTGGAGAGTCTACATTTTCTCTAGGTTCTTCTGAGCTTTGTCTTTTTTTTTTTTTTAAAGCTTAGCTCTCCTTATTTTATTTAATTATTACTATTTTTAAAAATTTTACAGCTATACCATGAGGCATGTGGGATCTTAGTTCCCAGACCAGGGGTGGAAGCTACACCCCCTGCAGTGCAAGTGAAGAGCTTTAACCACTGGACCATCAGGGAAGTTCCCTGAGCTCGTCTTAATGACCATATCTTGTCTCAGACCCAGCGGTTTCGTCTGAGAGGTGGAATAATAGAACCGCATACAGTGGTTTGCAGGGATTGATAGCATTCACTGCCCTGTTAGCTCTGGTTGATACAGTCTTTCTACCTATTATTGCAGTTCTTTTATCTGTAAAATGGGTATACTTCGAGACTCAACAGCAATGACTGCCCCCACTACTTTGGTATTGATGCTTTCAAATGGTAGTGCTGGAGAAGATTCTTGTGAGTCCCTTGGCCAGCAAGGAGATCTAACCAGTCAATTCAAAAGGAAGTCAACCCTGAATACTCAATGGAAGGACTGATGCTGAACCTGAAGTTCCAATACTTTGGCCTCCTGATATAAAGAGCTGACGTATTGGAAAAGACCCTGATGCTGGAAAAGACTGAAGGCAGGAGGAGAAGGGGCGACAGGGGATGAGATGGCTGGATGGCATCACTGACTCAATGGACATGAGTTTGAGCAAACTCTGGGAGATGGTGATGGACAGGGGAGCCTGGCGTGCTGCAGTCCATGAGGTCGCAAAGAGTCAGACATGAATGAGCACACAACAACTTTGGAATTTTTGAGTAGTGAGAAAGGAAAGGATAATGGCATACAGTTCCTCACCCAAGAGGTGGTCAGGGCAGGACATGGGGGCTTTCCGGAGGCTCCAGGAAGTGTCTCAGTCAGTCAGTCAGTTCAGTCGCTCAGTCGTGTCCGACTCTGCGACCCGATGAATTGCAGCACGCCAGGCCTCCCTGTCCATCACAAACTCCCGGAGTTTACTCAAACTCATGCCCATGGAGTCGGTGATGCCATCCAGCCATCTCATCCTCTGTCGTCCCCTTCTCCTCCTGCCCCCAATCCCTCCCAGCATCAGGGTCTTTTCCAATGAGTCAAGTCTTCGCATGAGGTGGCCAAACTATGGAGTTTCAGCTTCAGCATCAGTCCTTCCAGTGAACACCCAGGACTGACCTCCTTTAGGATGGACTGGTTGGATCTCCTTGCAGTCCAAGGGACTCTCAAGAGTCTTCTCCAACACCACAGTTCAAAAGCATCAATTCTTCAGCGCTCAGCTTTCTTCACAGTCCAACTCTCACATCCACACATAACCACTGGAAAAACCCATAGCCTTGACTAGATGGACCTTTGTTGACAAAGTAATGTCTCTGCTTTTTAATATGCTATCTAGGTTGGTCATAACTTTCCTTCCAAGGAGTAAGCACCTTTTAATTTCATGGCTGCAGTCACCATCTGCAGGGATTTTGGAGCCCCCAAAAATAAAGTCTGACACTGTTTCCACTGTCTCCCCATCTATTTCCCATGAGGTGATGGGACCAGACGCAGATGCTAGGCAGGAGCAAAAAGTTTCTCCCTTGTCATCTGTATCATGAGTCAAGACAACCAGAGGTAGCAGGTGGCCTGCTAAATGGGATTGTTTGAAGAGGGATTGTCTGTCTGCAAAGGTGTGGCCGAGGTCTGGGGCCCAGAAGGTGTGGTCCAGGTTGGGGAGCACAAAGGCAGAGCAGGGGGCGGGGCTCCTCCTGAGTGACCTTCTTCTAGGGACAGGGATGCAGGATCCCATTGGTCAGAGGGCACGATGATGTCTGCAGGATTAGAGAGAGGATGGGACAGTGGGAACGGGTCTGGAGGAAAAAGGGCAGGGGGAGGGGTGCCCAGCACATCCCTGGGAGTGCCCTCAGCGCAGTGGGGATGCCTGGGAGGTGAAGGGAAGGGATGGGGGAGGGAGTCCACCTGGTCTGTGAGTTCACTGCCGGGGTCCCAGGGAGGATGAGCTGCCGAAAGCCCCAGGGACAGGTTCTCCTTCTCTGAGAGGCTGGTAACAGTGCACGCGACTCCCCTTTTGCCTCAGGCTCCCTGGATGAAAAATGGGAAACCAGGGTGTGGAACCAGAGGATGAGTCAACCTCTGAAAAGCCCTTGATCCTGAAATACATTGTCACTTGATCTGCATTTCCTCCCCAGGCAGGACTGTGGAGATGTGTGTTCTGAACTTGCTCCCCTCAAAAAACAACCACATTGGATGTTCTTAGAATGTGCTGCTCCCCTCCCCGCAGCCCCTTATGTGTGGGGAGTAAGGATGGGCGGTGTGGTGGGGACGGGGGTCGGTGGGGGACGGGGCATAGGGTGACATGGAGGTGCTGCTTCTCCTCCTTCCCCCTCCCTCCCTGCAAACGCGGAAAACCTGGGGGTGGGGCGGATGGGGGGGTCAGTGGATATTGTTTTAGGTCCCCTCTGCTAGATAGTGACAGGCCTTGTCCTCACTGTCTTTCTACTCTACTGTCCTTGATTTCAGGGTTGGACAGGTTTGAACATTTGAAAGCAGCCTGGGTTGTGCAAACCATAGGAATTTGGAGCTACCAGCATTTCTTGGAGACAATTGAGTGACTGAAAGTCACTTAGTCATGTCTGACTCTTTGCGACCCCATGGACTATACAGTCCACAGAATTCTCCAGGCCAGAATACTGGACTGAGTAGCCTTTCCCATCTCCAGGGGATCTTCCCGTCCCAGGGATAGAGCCCAGGTCTCCCGCGTTGCAGGTGGATTCTTTACCAGCTGAGCCACCAGGGAAGCCCAAGAATACCGGAGTGGGTAGCCTATCGCTTCTCCAGAGGATCTTCCCAACCCAGGAATCGAACTGGTGTCTCTGGCATTGTAAGCAGATTCTTTACCAACTGAGCTATCAGGGAAGCCCCAACAGGAAAAAAAAATCAACTTCTGCTGACTTTATGCCCATCAGTCACCCAAAATTGCAATTCTCTGATGGAAAACGCAAAAATTTGCAGAACTCAAGTAGGAAGCATTTTAAAAATCGTATTTTCAGGACTTCCTTGGTGATCTAGTGGTTAACACTCCATGCTTCCACTGCAGGGGGCATGGGTTCCATCCTTGGTTGCGGAATTGAGTTCCTTCATGCCACAAGTTGTGGCCAAAAATTTTTTTAAAAAATTTAAAATTAAAAAATGCAGAATTAAAAAAAAAAACAACTTCTTTTCTTATATCCCAAATCAGGAAGCTGAAAAAAAGAAACCTCTGTGATCACTCCCATCATTTTAGATGAGGACACAGGATGGACAGAATCACTCCCCAGAGCCCTGTGTCTTTCTTGTTCACAGCCCCCATCCCCACCCCGCTACTCTCACAGCCTAAGTGAAATAGATCCAAGAAACACCTGAGGAAAATCAGGAATTGTTGAGTGGTTCACTAAGGCCATACAGGCAACAACAAACAACCACCCCCCCTACTCTCCCTGGAGACTTCTAAAACCCCCAAATACCATAGTTCTGTTTAAAATGTAACAGGTCAACTAATGATTTGGAGCCTCTTTAATCCTGTTTATTTAGTTTCTACAAGTACAGAGAAAAGAAGAAAAGTATCACTCATTCATTTCTTAACCATTCACCGAGTCCCTAGTGTGTGCCGAGGGCTGAGGGCTACAAAGGTGAATGAAACACTAAAATCATAAAAATGACTGTATTTATGACTTTGCCTACACATCATATATTTTAAAACAAGGTCTGCACATTTTCCAGAAATGAGCATTGGCAGCAGGGTTAAACCTAGGAAGGAGAATGTCTCAATGATGCTACAGGCCAGCTTGCCTTCAGCTTGAATTAGACCATGAATTTTCTCATAACACAGTTGAGCTTGGCTTTACAAACCTGACATTAGGATGTCTGAATCTACTGTGAATGAGAGGGTGCCTATTCCATTTAACATCTGGCTCCTGAGGAGTCGCTGTGTGCCAGGCCTTGTTCTAGGCACGGGGGATGGAGAAATGAGAAATTACATTCTTTTAGCAGGATTTGCTCCTAGCCTGGGGACCAGGCTGATCTGGGAAGCCAGTCAGGTGAGCCCAGGGCTTGCCCCGCATTTGCCCAGAGCTTGCCCCGCATTTGCCCAGAGCTCTGTGGCCTGGGACCAGGCATTTACTTCCCTGAGCTGCAAAGAGGCTCATCAGGACCCTGGAAGAGTCTTCTTAGTTACTCCAAGCCCTCATCCTACACCCAGGACCAGCCTCTACCACCTCCGCCTGGCTCCAACACATGCTACCAAGAACAGAGACCACCTAATGAGAGGTCAAAGCTATAGTAAGAGCCGTGGCAGACACTGTGGGCTTTTAAAATAATGGCTCATTTGATCCTCATGAGACTGATGGAGGGACTACTATTATCCTCTCCATTGTACAGAGGGGAAACTGAAGCACAGAGAAGTCAAGCAACTCGTCCAAAGTCACACAGTTAGAAATGGGAGAGACAGGACTGGAAATCAGACTGGGTCGGCTCGCCTCCTGCTGTGGCAGTCTGAGCTCCAACAAAGTGGGACAAAGTGGGACAAATTGCGACAAAGGAAGTCGCCGAGAGGCTAGAATCTGGGAACGACAGGGTCTTGAGTGTTGGGGAAGAGCAGCTGCTTGCCCTGTCCCATGGAAGGTAGGTGGGGTGGTAGTTACTGCAGTGATGGGTCTGTCCCTGGAAGGGAACATAACTCTAGAAATGTTCCTGAAAGAGTCATTTAGAAAAACCAAATCCTTGTCAAATATCCTGCGAGGCACCAGGAATTACAGAGTGCTCGTGTGAGGATGAAACTGGGGTCCCAGGGAAGAACACACGGTTTTTCATTCTGCGTGGACTGTAAAAAACACCTTAAATCCGTTTGTCCTAAAAGCACCAACACAGCATCACTGATCCTCAGTTCTGTGACTGTGGCCTCTTTAATTGACTCTCTAGCCAAGACCCTGCCCCTCCCAGAAAGCATCTGCAGCCTTGCGTTCCCCAATTCCCTGCACCCCTAAAGGCTTGATGCTTATGGTGGGCTCCATGGTGTTCCCCCCAAATACGTCCAAATCCAACTCTCGGAACCTGTGGATATTACTGTATAGGGCAAATGATGTGATTGAAGATTTTGCGAGAACATTATTTTGGAGCATCCCGGTGACTTTGAAATCCAACTTGACAAGTGCCCTAGCAGGAGACACACATAGGAGAGGAAGGGGTGGGGCGACCACGGAGGCGGAGACTGGAGGGATGTGGCCAGAGGTCAAGAAACAAGAGGTGGCCCCTGGATGGGCAGAACAGAATTCCCCCCACAACTTCTGCAGGGAGAGTGGCTGGCTGCCACCTTGATGGTGGACTCTGGCCTCCAGAGCTGTGAGACCAAACGTTTCTGCTGTTTTGAGCCCCCCCGTTTGGGCCGTGTAACTTCTGCACTGCCCTGCACAAGTGTGTGCCCTTCACAGGGTCTGGTACGGCCTGCTAGTGCTAAGTCGCTTCAGTCGTGTCCGACTCTGCAACCCCATGGTCTGTAGCCCGCCAGCATTTTTTTAGGCAAGCATACTGGAGTGGGTTGCCATGCCCTCCTCCAGCGGGTCCTCCCCACCCAGGGAGGGAACCTGCGTCTATCACGTCTGCAGGACTGGCAGGCTCTTTACCACTAGTACCACCTGGGAAGCCCTGAGCACCCAACAAAAAACCCACGGAACGAAACTGCAGAGACCCAAGGACTTGCAGCAGCCAAAATCCTGGACAAAATGAGAAAGCAAGCAGACACACGGCAACTGTCCACTGCTGTCTCTGGGACAGCCATGAGTTCTTGTCTCTGTCCTTCACAGGTGACAGAGCCTTGAGGAGGCTCTCACCACACGGGGTGCAGGAGGCCCACCCTGCAGCTCCCTGAGTGGGATTCTGACTGGTGTGTGTGTGTGTGTGTGTGTGTTGGGGTCTGTAAAATGCTGGTACCTAAGATGGGACAAAGCTATTCCCTTGCTTAAGCCCACAAAGTTTCTCATGGTCTGCAAGCTTAATCTGCACCTAAACCAGGACCTGAGCAGATTCTAGCCACTCTTCCTCACCTGCTGCAGGAGGTAACAAAGTGTCAGGAAGGAGGCTGCCCCGGTTCCACGGATGAACCTGGACCACACACAGATGACTTATCGCAGTACCAGTCCTGCGTTCAAAGGCCCTTTGCCAGAAGGATGCTAAGATCAGGCCCCCAAGGCCAGTGGCAGGGGCCTGCACCTGGGACACCTGCCCCGCCCCCACCCCGGGGTCTGCCCAGGGGTAGTGTGTGCCAAGAGCCTGGACCCTTTCAGGCTACACTGTGGTCAAAGGCCCACTCAGACCCTGTTGAAAACTTGGGGCCATGTAAGAGGAATCCAGCTACCTCATCTGCTGGTACCCTCCTGGGGATTCTGGAACCAAGGTGCCCATGGCCAGGTTCCTAGATTGAGTCGGTGGCTCAAGGCTTGGCAGGCAGTGGCTGCTCCAATTCTAGAGGTAGACTGGGGGCCAGGAGGTTTTGCGGGGGTTGGTTTGCAGGCAGCTGATGGAAGACGCTGGGCTTCAGGCCACCCGTCAAGCAAAGCAGAAGCAGGCAAAGGGTGTCAAAAGTAAGACTTTGGGACCACCTACTTTGGGTCCTAGCAGGGCCCCAGCAGGACACAGGGGCCTGGGAAGAGCCCTTTTTACCTTGAGCCCTCTTCCTCGGCTCTGGGTCTTGCTCCCACACCCCCGCAATTTCTCTCTGGGGAAGTCCTAAAGCCAGGGTTGGTTGGAAGTCTGTAAAATGGGGGCCCTAATCTGGGCAGCTGCGACAGTGGCCCCGCTTTGGAGAGGGTGGGTCAACGGATCAGGTTAGAAACCCCCTCCTTCTTTCCAGGACGACCCCTTTCTGCGCCAGGAGGCGGGAGACTGCGCTGCTTGGAGCATCCCGAGCTTTCTCTTCCGATCCGGACCAGATAAACCCTCCGACGCGGCTCGCAGCGCGCTCTCTTTGCCCTGAATTTCCTTCCCTCCAGCTACCCTGGGCGTCCCCCCAAATCCGGGCCCCCTCCCCAGCTTGGAGAGCGCCCCCCACACCCTGCACCCCCGAAAAACTCCCCCCGCCCCGCACTCCCGCCTCGATTCCCATCCGTGCCTCCTTCCACCAGGGACACGCCCTCTCCCGCACCCAGCCACGCACACGAACTGGACTCTCCCTTCTCTACCGCCCTCTACCGCCTCCTGGAACCCTCCCCGTCGGACCCTTCCCCATTCTTCAGGACTCCAGATCGGCTCGACTGCAAGGTGGGGGTGGGAGGGAGCACCTTTTCCCCTACTTTGGGGGACTGCTCCATCCTTAGCATTTCCCCCCCTACGCCTGACTTCCAATTGCCTCGCGCCCTGGCCGCCGCCCCGGGATTGCGCAGCCCGCACCTCTCTTGGCCGCCCGCCCCCTCCCCATCCCCGGCTTCCAGCCCTGTGGGCGCCCTCCCGCTGCTCGGAGCCTCCTATCTGGGGCGCGATCCCACCCCTCCCCTGTCCCCCCGCCCCCAGGTGCCGGCGATCGCGGGGTCCCCCGGGGAGCGCTCCCTGCTGCGCCCTGCCCGCGCTCCATTGTGCGGCCGGTGCGCGCGCTGCGTCAAGGCTGCCGCCGCCACACGCACGCACTCACCGCGCTCAATTAACCCCCGGGAGCGGCAGGAAGGGAGGCGGCGAGCGGGAGGAGGGAGCCCAATCGCGCGGCGCCCCCGCCCCGGCCCCGCGCGGCGCCGCCTCCGCCATTGCTGTGAGCAGGAGCGGGCGACGCGGAGGCTCGGAGCGCGGCCGGAGCCCAGACCTGCCGGAGCCTGGCGTGGGGTGAGTGCGGCCGGTGGGACCGCGGGGCGCCCGGGCTGGACCCTCCTGGCCCGGGAGCCGGGTCCAGGGCCGCGCATCACCCCTAGGTGGGAGGGACGGGGTGGGGGGTGGTCTCCGGGCAGGTCTCCGGCGCAGCGGCGCCAGAACCGGGGAGGCGTCTAGACCTCGCGGGCAGGGGCGGCGCCCCCTCCTCCGCGGCTTTGCGCCCCTGCACTCGGCGCTTTTGTCCAGCCGGTGGGAGTCCGTAAATACACCGCGCCCGCCCCTCACCCCTAGAGCCGCGACCTCTGCATCCTCACGACCCTTCCCCGGAGACCAGGCAGGGGGCCGGAGAGCTCGCCGACGCCCGGGACAGCGGGCGGGTCCGGCTCGCGGTGACTCCCGCCCGGCCCTCGCTCCGCAGGCTGGCAGCCTCGGGTCCCCCGGAACCATGGTGAAGTTGGGGAACAATTTCGCGGAGAAGGGCACCAAGCAGCCGCTGCTGGAGGATGGCTTCGACACCATCCCCCTGATGACGCCCCTCGATGTCAATCAGCTGCAGTTCCCGCCCCCGGATAAGGTGAGAGGCCCCCTCCCACCCCGGCATCCCGCACGGCCGGGTGCGCACCTCCAAATCTCGGGTGGCGGCCGAAACAAAAGGATCGCGCCGCGTGTGCTCTGGGGACGGGCTTGGGCGGGGTGGAGGACGCGCCTCGGGGGACCACGTACCCGCGAGGGATTCTGGAGCGGGCGGTCTGCGCCCCCCATCACCCCACCCTCCGCGCCCCGCCTTAGATGACAGCTTCGTACTGACCCAGGAACTGCGCGGTCCGGGAAAGATCCTTTCTTAATTTTCATGGGACCCTGATCCGAGAGAGGTCCCGGGCCCCTCCGCCGCCAGCCCAGCTCTGCGCCTGCCCGCCCCGGAGTAACAGGGGCTCTGCTTCGGGGGTGAGCCCAGGAGCGGCTCGGTTGCCCCTAGCGCCTTCCCGGGTGGTGCAGTTTCCGATTTGCCCCCTTGCAGTGAGGAGGCCCCTCTCCTTGGCCAGAGGGACCCTCCCTGGGGGCCTCCTCCTCTCCCCCCGTCACAGACACACCGGTGGTGGCTGCGGCAGGATGCGCGCTCCTTCGCCGCCACCTTCCTCTCTTTGTTCCTTTTGTGAAAATCTCCAAATAAGCAGAACACTCGCGCTCCTCCGTGTTAGTGTAACTGGGGACAGCCAGCCATTCATCATCCTCTCCTGGAAGTGGGATTTTTGTGTGTGTGCGCGCTGAATTTAAAGAATCCCCTCTTTTTTAAAATACAGCTTGCAGTCGAGTAGCTTTCTGTCCCTTAAGAGCAGTCTTTTCAAGAGTTAATGCTTAGAAAACGTTTAAAAGCCTAGACAACTGTGTCGTGAAACAGAGACCTAAAATTGGGCACTCGCATCCTTTCTGCCCGCCTTGCTGCTCTTTAGAAGTCACCCCAGCCACCAGGAAGCGCCCTCTCTTCCCCGAAGTGTGCTGGCATTTCTTGTTTGGTTCAACGCCTGGCAGGGCGGTTCTGACTCAGGACTTGTCCTTTATTCCAGCCTGTTGGTGATGATGGGTGACCGGGCAGGGGTGGGGATGGGGGGGAATATCCCTGCCATGGGTCCATCCTCTCTGGAGGATTCCTTTATTCACATGGTGGGCCCTTTGATAGGCTTACTTAGCTCCTCAAAGTGGTTCTGATCCCCCCAACTCTGTGTTTGGGTAAGTAGGCAGCGGGGCAGGGGCTGGAGGGAGGCTGAAGCAAGTGTTTCATTTCAAGGAAATGGATCAACTGATTTCGACTGTGCACCTGGGCCATGTGGGACCACTCTGGGGCACTGATGGTCCAAAAGAGGCTTTGAGGGAGGGGCAGGGCTGCCTGAGACCTTGGTTCTCACCTCCCTTTTCCTGCGTAGGTTTCAGGCTTGCCCGGTTAGCACAGCCTGGCATCCCCATCCCCACCTTCCCTTCCTGCCTTAGCCCAGGAGCCATGGCAGCAAGTGCCAGGAACACAGCGTGCCTGGGCAGCACCGCTGTCAGACGCTCCCCTCCTCTCAGCCTCCTCTCGCGTCCTAAGTCTGTTCCATTTTGGAAGCAGTTGGCTTATAGCAGGGAGGAGGTTTCAGGCAGGTATGAAGTCTTGACCAACCAGCTGGGCCGTCCAGGAGCAGGCTTGTCGTTGAGTCACTCAGTCATGTCCGACTCTTTGAGACCCTTTGGACTGCAGCACGCCAGGCTTCCCTGTCCTTTGCTATCTCCTGGAGTTTGCTCACACTCATGTTCATTGAGTCGGGGATGCCATCCAATCATCTCATCCTCTGCCACCCCTTTCTCCTGCCTTCTATCTTTGCCAACATCAGAGTCTTTTCTAATGAGTCGGCTCTTCACATCAGGTGGCCAAAATATTGGAGTAACCTAGGCTGCTCTGAAAAATGATGAATCTCCCATCCCTGTGATGCTCCCAGCTGGAGATTCTAGCAGGAAGTGATAGTTGGGTCAGAAGATTTCTAAGGTCACAGATGAAGAAACCGAGTCTCTGAGAGTTTACAGGACATGTTCAAGGTCATTCAGCTGAAGGCCACCACTCTCCAGGATTGAAGATCCAGCACGACCTCTTGCTTTGCCCTCTTGGAACCAGACCGTGCTCACACGGGATGTCTCTTCACCCCAACAGTGGCACCGTGTTGCTCCCAGCCCAGGTTCAGGGAGGTGATGTCACCTGTCCCAGAGGACACGTGTCTGAGGGCAGATAGTGCAGATAGGGCTGTCAATGGACTGTGTGCTGTGTGCCGAGGTTCTGGAGCTGCGACAGTGCGGGTGGTCACAGAGCTGGCAGCCGCGTCAGGGCCAGTCTCCGCTGACGTGTGTTGACTGCTTATTATGCAGCAAGCCCTTGTCTGTGTGATTTACAGCTTTCACTTCCTTTCATGTTGCTGACATTAGATGGTAACTACCACTGTTGCCCCATTTTACAGATGTGGAAATGGAGGCACTGAGAGTAAGGAACTTGCCTGAGGTCAGCCTTCTAGTGGCAGAGGCAGGCTGAAGCTGGGCCAATAGGCTACTGAGCAGGTCCCCCCCCGGGCTGAGGGTCCCATGGATTCCCTCCTCCTCCCAGTAGCCCAGCCAGATGGGCCTTGCTCCCATTTCGCAGGCCAGGGCACTGAGGTTCCAAGTGGCCATGGGTGTGCTCAAGGTCACACCTGAGCTCGTCAGGTATAGTTGGGTTTCGAGGATGGCAGGGTTAGGCCCTAGTGCTGCCCTGGAGATGGGTGCCCCTGGACTGGGCACGCAGGCTGTCAGGCTGGGCAGAGGAGAGCTGCATGCAACGGAAGGGAGGGAGGAGGGAGCCAAGGGTGTGCTTACAAGCGATGTGGCCCTTGGATGGGTTTTCCAGTGTCACGAGGCGTGAGCCAGTTTCTCCCTGAGGCTGGGTCCAGTGTCACGGCTCAGTGTGGGATCCCCGCAGTCTCCCGAGTCCTTGTTCTGCCCTGGGTCCCAGCATCATGCAAGGCAGTCTGTCCCACCCAGTGAAGGGCGCTGCCACTTGGGTGAGGAAGCGGGTTGGCGGCGGGGGGCTGGTTCTCTGCAGTCCAACAGACACTTCTTGGCTCCTGCTCTGGGGTGGGGGTGGGCGTTTGGGGATTAGAGACGTGTAGCCCCTGGATACCTCACTGCCTCATCAAGTGGGGACAGAGAAGGAAACAGTCCCAGAAACAGGGTATCAGGAGGGCAGTAAATGATGCAGAGAGGCTGAGGGTGGAGGCTGCAAGGCTGGGTTAGGGTTCATCTGAAGCTGGTGGGGGTGATGGGAAAAGGTTTGCCCTAGGCAAAGATAGAGCACGTTTGACTGGTTGGAAAAACATCTCCTGCTTCACAGTGGAGAGGGGAAGGGTAACAAGGAAGGAGACCCATTAAGTGTGCAGGAGGGGTAAGAGACACAGGATCAATCCCTGGGTTGGAAAGATCCCCTGGAGTAGAAAGTGGTCAACCCACTTCAGTATTCTTGCCTGGAGAATCCCATGGACAGAGGAGCCTGGTGGGCTACAGTCCATGGGGTCTCAAAGAGTTGAACATAGCTAAAGCGACTGAGCATGCAGAGACAGGGAAGAGAGGAGGATGGTGGGGGTGAGACAGAGAGACTCCCCAAAAGTGATTTGCCTGAAGGCTGGCTTCTTGCTCCTTCCTAATCCTGGAGGGAAATAGTGCACTTGAATCTTCTTATTTTACCCCTGGTAGCATATAAAAAATAAATGTATCCTTTCTTCCCACCACCCAGACCATGAAGCTCTGGGCAGTGATCAGTCAGTTTAGTCTCTCAGTCGTGTCTGACTCTTTGCGACCCCACGAACTGCAGCACGCCAGGCCTCCCTGTCTATCACCAACTCCTGAAGCTTGCTCAAACCCATGCCCATCGAGTCAGTGATGCCATCCAACCATCTCATCCTCTGTCATCCCCTTCTCCTCCTGCCCTCAATCTTTCCCAGCATCAGGGTCTTTCCCAATGAGTCAGTTCTTCGCATCAGGTGGCCAAAGTATTGGAGCTTCAGCTTCAGCATCAGTCCTTCCAATGAATATTCAGGACTGATTTCCTTTAGGATGGACTGGTTGGATCTCCTTGCAGTCCAAGGGACTCTCAAGAGTCTTCCCCAAGCACCGCAGTGAAGGGAGTTCACTGTGAAGGGAGCACCAGATAAGGAGGCGGGAGCCCCAGGTGCTGGGGGAGCACTGCATTAGGCGTCTGGGGCCCTGCTGACCCCTAATAGGCCTGCTGCTTATTATCTTCGTGGCCTTGGCTTCGGAACTTAATTTCTCTGCCTCTCTGCTGTCATATTTCCCTCCTGGTGCTGCTCTCAGGATTATCAATGGGTAATTTCTCTGCTAGTCTTGGCACAGAGGAGAGTTGTAATAAGTGGTGACTGTACTCATTCTTCTTGTGAAATACTTCCTGGCAAAATGGTGACTTTGAACACTAGCATCCACCCCCCCACCCCAACCTGTCCTCTTTGGACAGGTGTGTTGGAATGCATGTGACCATTCTCTTGACTGTTTGCTTCTGTTTCCTGAACAAGGTGGTTGTGAAAACTAAGACCGAATATGAACCTGACCGCAAGAAAGGCAAAGTGCGTCCTCCCAAGATAGCAGAGTTCACGGTCAGCATCACCGAGGGCGTAACTGAGAGGTTCAAGGTGAGTGGCCCTGGAGACAGGTGAGATGCTGCTTTTGCCCCCAGGACGGGTCCACTGAGCTCCAGAGATGACCTGTGGAATGATGGGAACAGAATGAGACACTAATGTGGGCTGACCCCAGATATGCAAAATTGACCTTGTGGTCAATTTAAAATTAAAATTTTAAATTTCTTCTTTCTTTTCTTTATCTTCAGAAAATGATCATTATTACCAAGTTTTAATAATAGGGACAACCCACTCCTCAACTTTCTTCTAGGCAGAGGTATATATGGCTTCCTGGGTAGCTCAAACAGTAAAGAATCTGCCTGCAATGCGAGAGGCCTGGGTTCGATCCGTGAGTCTGGAAGATCCTATGGAGAAGGGAATGGGAACCCACTCTAGCATTCTTCCATGGACAGAGGAGCCTGGGGGTCTACAGTCCATGGGGTCACAAAGAATTGGACACGACTGAGCAGCTAACACTTTATAAATAGTAAAATCTTTACCTTAAGTGCAGAAAAGGGGCAAAGAACAACAAAAAGGCAACCATTGCCCTTAGTTGGTGCAAGACCCAGTCTGAGCCTTTGCATTGCAGGCTCATCTGAGCATCCCTCCCCAGGGGGTCAGTACTCTGCATGTAACCTGTTTTGCAGATGGGGAAGTTGAGACACAGGCGGTCACAGCTGTCCCTTACAGGGCCAGGAGTCAGAGGTGGTCCACTCTGGAGCCCTTGTGTTCACACTCCTCCTCTCACCATCCTTCACAGGATGCAGACGTGTGGGGCCCGGCCGGCTCTGTACACAGGTTGCTTGAAGTGCTCACTTTGGGGAAAGAAACTTTGCTCCAGACCATTCTTCAGGGAGAGACAGCTACTGAGAGGGTCAGGGTTCCAGCCAAGCCTGGGGACAGAGCCTTCTCCACTGAGTCTGTGTGGCCTCTGCGGGTGGAAGCAGCTGTGATGGTTGAGAAACAAGTTAGGGTATTGATATTCTGGAAACTTTGTTTCTTTCGCAAACATGAAAGATGGTAAAATAGAGGCCCTCACCTAGATTCAAAGGAATGATTTAGGAGACATAAAACATAAGTCACGCAGGCCCTGAAGAGTGGCCTTGACTGGCCACTCTGGTTGTCACCCACGTGGATGTGTGAGCAGTGTCTTTATGCTGGGTGCATAGAACCTGCCCACCCCCATGTGCTGCAGTTTTCCAAAGCCCCTTTGTATATTGCATCATGTTTTATCTCCCTGTCAACCCTGTGAACTGGTTACGAGATAAAAGTCAACTCCAAAGGAGGGAGTGGCTTTGTGGGGTGATTGGGTATGCCAGGACATAATCTGGCTTTAAATCATCCTTCCCATCGCTTGGTCCTGCCTTCCTGGGCTGGAGGGAAACCAGCCAGGGGCCTGCCTGAAAACCGTTCAGCAGGTCCCATCAGAGTCGCCGTGTCTTTTGTGTCTGTGGGGGTGTTTACTTGTGTGTCCGCTCATCTAATCCTATCAGCCTTCCCGGAGAAGCAAGTACCATTAGTGCAACTCATTTTACAGATGGAGAAGTTGAGGCACAGACAGGCCTGTGTCTGTGGTTTCTGCTGGTGCCCAGGAGGGTGTCCAGGTGGAGATGCTCTTCTGGCGGTTGGGTCCTGGCGTGGTGGTTCATCTGTGTTGCGAGGTTCATGGGGGACCAGGTCAGACTGACCTAAGGTCACCATCTCTCTCCTGCTCTGGCCGGCTGCTTGGCGTGTGCCTCTTCTCGGGCCACTTGCTCAGCCCGTCCTGTCCACACCTGGGGCTCAGCCCCTGGCTGAGGCAGAGGTGACCTCATTTTCAAGGTCATGATAACCGTCACCATCTGGATCTCTGAGCATGGCTGGGTTTGCTATCCCTGCTTTGAACCCTGCCTCTTCTGGCCCTGGCATTTTGTGTCCCTACAAGGCGGTACGCTTTGTGGCCCTTGAACGGCCATCCCTTCATCTGTGAGTTGCCTGCAGGCTCTGACCCCACCTCTGGGCTCCTTCGCTTGTGCCTTTCACTCACCTGATGCAGGCCCCCAGGTCCCTTATTTAAGGCATGGATGACGCACCAGAGCCTCCAGGGCTCTCAGCCACGGCTGGGCCTTTGTGTGGTTACCAGGCTCCGGTTGCCAAGAACCTGGGCCCAGAAGATCGGTGCCATCCCAGGGGGTGGGCTGCGGTGGCAGAGGTCCTGCCTTCTCTGCCTCCACCTCCCGGGGATGTCTAAGAGGTGTTGTCCACAGTTGGCACTCAGCGGAGTTTTTTGCACTGCAGTGGCCTGTTTCCCCAGTTCTGTGTGTAAACCAGGCATGTCTGTACACTTAGATCTGTGGCTTCCCTGTGACTCATGGCCATCCTGAAGGGAGCGTCGTAGCCCCTTTTGCAGCTGAGGTTGTTGAGTCCCAGGAGGTCACCAGGGGCTGGGGTCCTCCCCACGACTCTCTGCCTCTGAGTCCAACGCCCTTCTAGCACACCTCCTGCCACACATACCACTCCATGAGCCCTGCTTTCAATTCCTAGACCCGGTTCCCCTTCCGTCACTTTCCAGTGCCAGCTCAGATATCACCTCTGCTGTGAAGCCTCTTGGGATTAACCTCACCCTCCTGGTGGTTCCACTGCCCTTTCTAACGAGGCAGTGACAGCCTCTCACAGTAATGGAGTGCTCCCAGGAGCCAGACTCTGGGTCAAGTTCGTTATGTTTATGATCTCATTTTATACTCAGAAACCTCAGGGGGCAGGCACTGTTATTATCTGCGTTTTGCAGTTGAGGGGGAATCGAGGTAGGAATCTTGAACCTGAGCAGCCTGTTATTGGCTGTAACACCTGAGGTCCAGGTGGCTTCTCCTGAAGGACACATTTGCACAGGATGCTCTGAGCCCCAGGTGACCCATGTGCTGCTGGACTGACTCGCTTCTAAGAAGCCTTTTCCTTTGTTGATTCAGAGCCCTTCCCAGTGCCTGCTGCCCCGTGGCCTCCATCCGAACACTGGTCACCCTCCTTTCCAGCAGCCTTCAGAAAAGGAGGGGCCCAATGTACCTTGAGTCCTCCCCATGTGAGCCTTGGGTTTGAGCTTTTTATGTTGTGGTGCCCTTTCCCTGGCCCATGCTTCTCTTTGGGTGTGAGGCCTGTGACCTGGTGTCCTGGTGAATGGGGTGAGTCTGTCCAGTTATTAGCAGGGGTGACCTGAGTTGGTGACCTGGGGGAGGCGGCTGGTGTGTAGTGCCCCCGAGCCACCATCAGGCAGGGTGGAGGTGCGGGGCTCTGGGTGCAGACAGAACTTTCCAGCCCCTCCGTGTCAGGCAGGCGAGGAGCTCCCCGATGCCCTCCGTCTGGTGCTGGACACTCATGGTGACAGCTCTGTAAGTCGGGGTGACAGACCAGGCTGCTGGCCCCGAGTGATGGAGGCTTGGTGAAATTTCCAGGGACCCTGGCTTGTTGGGTACCTTTGATGGTAGCTCCCCAGGAAGCCCCTCTCTGGGCCAGGTCGGGGTGTGAGTCCTTTACAGGTGATCATGCAGTCAGCAGGTGACATGCCCAGGGTCCCACAGTCAGTGTGAAGCGACCTGGCCAGCTTGACCCAGAGGCCTGTGGTCCCAGCTCGCTCAGCTGAATGACCTGTATCCTGTACACTTCCTGCTTTTGCCTCCAAACAGGAAGCAGGTGTAGCCGGTTCCCTGCCCGCCTGCCGTGGGGGTCTGGGTGCAGAATGTAGCCTCCAGGTGTGGTCTGGGGCCACCTGTGTTGGAATCACCTGAGGTTTGATTGTAGCAGCAGGAGCTTGGACCCTGGGGGTATTGTAACAACCTCTCCAGATGATTCTTTTGGGTTCGTGACCTTTTGTGGGTAGGGCTGCTTTCTAGCACGTGGGCAGGGCAGGCTCAGGAAAGCAGGTGCCTTTTGAAGATGCTGAGGGTTTTAGCCCTTCTAGAATGTTCTCTCGGCCTTTTTTCCTGCCCACTTATGTTTCTCGCATCTCTGAATGCACGCAGACAGTGAGGCATGCTTCTCTGGTGGGTGGTGTCAGCTGGCTGAGGGCAGGGGGCTCTCTTTTGGAAAACTGGGGTGCATGTGGGCAGCAGAGAGGAGGACCTGCAGGCCCGCCCCCCCTGCCGAGGCTCAGTCATGGCTCTCCTGGGATAGAACGTCTTTCTTGTCCTGCTGGTGACCGGGCAGCTTCCATGTGGCTCCCCAGCTCAGCTGTCCCTTCATTCTTTCCGGCCCCGTGTGTGAAGGGCCAGAATGAAACCATGCCTTTCAGCCGTCGAAGCAACAAGTAAATGACACGGCCCCCTTTTGTCTGTAACTTGTGTAGTTCAGGAGTGGGAGGCCGCCACTCTGAGCCTCATCTTTATATGCCTTTGGATGGCATCCTCGCGACGAGATGTCTTTTTGGATGTTGCTTTATGATTATCACCCGGGGATTAATCTCTTGGCTACGAGGTTGCTAGGCTGGTTGCTAGGTAACCGCTGGCTGGGGAGAGGGTTTTCTGAGGCTCTTCCACACGGGGATTGCTGGATGAGCCACCCAGCGGTGGCCCAAAGTCTAGGCTTCCGAAGAGGTTGGTGTCAACAAGGAAAGTGGTCGCTTAATTAATTGGAGGTGTGTTTATGCTGAGAATAAACACGGGCCTGAGATGTTTCTCAAATGAACTAAACCTAAACACTTTTAATTGCGCGGTCCTGCTCACCCATGCAGAAGCAGCGGGTCACGGTGTTCTGTGGGCTTCTGGAGGGTGGAGGGGCCGTAATGAGGCAGATTAAAGGAAGGTTTCTGCTTGCAGCTGCCGTGATGGAGGGCTGTTGACGCCTCTGACATCCACACGCATTCTCCTTGCAAGTTCAGGGTTCGGGTGGACAGGCTGCACCCCAGCCCTGCTGCCACGTTGCCTTCGGGCCTTTAAGAGATTCCAAGGTCAGCCTCGCCCAGATGGCGCAGGGCTGGGAGAACGTCCTGGGAGGAGAGACTGGATGTGTTTGTATGGGCCCTGTGTGCTGCCCTGGGGAGTCCTTTGGCCTTCTGTCCACAAATGAATCTGTGGGTAGGGACTTCCCTGGTGGTCCAGCGGTTAAGACTGTGCACTCCCAAATGCAGGGGCAGTGGGGGGCGGGCGGTTAGATCCCTGGTTTGGCAAATAAGATCCTGCATGCTACACTGCCTGGCCAAAACATACAAAAAAACAAACCAAATGAATCTGTGGGTGGTTTGTATCTTTTCTCGCATCCTTAATGACCTTGAGCTTCCTGTGCCGTCAGTCAGTCTGTTTTTCCACCCTCTCCAATAATCCCCTGGTGTGCTTCAGGATGCATTTGTTAAATATTTATGAACGGTGACACCCTTTCCTTGGCACTCACCTGTGGGGGCGGTCTTCACGAGGTGGCACTGGGGATCCTAGGAATACTTCAGCAGCTTCAGCACCCTGTCACCTTTGGCAGGGTGTCAGGTGGGGTTCCCCTGCCCTGTTTTGCGGTTTCCTGGCCCAGTTGTACAGTGGGGGCTTCACCCAGAATCGAATAATTAAGTGGATTGAGTCATCTGGGGGGGGGTGTGTCTGTGTGTTCACTTCATGTGGGTTACCTAAAATATTTAAGTGCTGTAAATGCTTGGAGATGTCAGGATTCATCTTATGTTTCCAAGAATTTTTTTTTTAAACTGCATTACTCAGCAGAAAAGCACATTTCTCTGCCCTGCCCCGCCCCACCCGCCCCCCCAGCCCCAAGGGTGGGAGGGCAGAGATAGCAGAGCAAGAATGACCCAGCTACCATCGACCCAGTGCTGCCTGCCTGCGTTCTTACTGTCTTCAAGGTTGATCTTCTGTCCTGGTTTTGAAGGTGGGGAATTAAGGTCAGAGAGGAGCCCGGCCCAAGGTCAGCCAGCTAACTGGGGGGTAGCAGTGGGATTCAGACCCACGTCCATCTGACACACAGCCTGCCAAGCTCTGATTTCCATAGCGGCAGCTATGTGGGGTTCATGGGGTGACTCTGCCTTGCTGCAGATGCCCTAGTTCCCACCCCAGTTGAGCAGCGACCCCTGGGAGGGCCCCCAACAGGCGAGGAGACCCCAGCCAGAAAGAGCAGGTGGGAACACAGCAAAGTCAAATGTGCTTCAAGCTCCTCGTCTGTGAAATAGGGTGAACTGCCAGTTCCCAGCTTGTGGTGAACATTTAGAGAACTGGTACAGGGGCCAGGGCCTTGTGAGTAGCGTGGCTATATTATTAATGGCCCAGAGTGGGACACTTTTGGGAGTGGCAATGGACCCTGTGCATTTGGGATGCTGGGGCAGGAACCGTTGACAGGACTGTCCCGAGCAGGTCGGGCATATATGGTCCTCTCCTTATAAATTCCTTGTAAGTTCACCCTGAGCCCCATAGCCTATTTGCTGTCCATTCCTGGCTGTTCTTTCCAGAACACACCCCTGGAACCCCTCTCTGGTCTCTGGGGTAAGGCTGCTCTGGCTTGGAGTTCCCATCTGTCTCTCTAGGACCCCTGCCATAACCTGGCCCCCTGTCTCTGCTTCCTCCCGCCCCGCCTTTATTTGGAGCAAACTGTGTTGGAAGGACCGATGCTGAAGCTCAAGCTCCAATACTTTGGCCACCTAATGTGAATAACTGACTCATTTGAAAAGACCCTGATGCTGGGAAAGATTGAAGGCAGGAGGAGAAGGGGATGACAGAGGATGAGATGGTTGGATGGCATCACCGACTTGATGGACATGAGTTTGAGCAAGTTCCAGGAGTTGGTGATGGACAGGGAAACCTGGCGTGCTGCAGTCCATGGAGTCGCAAAGGACACGACTGAGCAACTGAACTGATACATAATATAAAATTTGCAATTTTAAAGTGTTCAATTTAGTGACATTTATTACATTCACAGTGTTGTCCAACCATCACCACTATCTCCTTTCAGAACATTTTCAGTCACCTCTAGGGGAGACCCCATACTCACTGGCAGTTACTCCCCGATTCCCCCTGCCCTTAGCTCTAAGCAATCACTCATTTCTTTTGTGTGTCTGTGGATTTTCCTATTCTGGACACTTCATAGAAATGGAATCATACAATAAGTGGTCCACATTGTGTTTATCTCTTCATCTGTTGATGGACGTTTTGTTGTTCCCGCCTTTTGGTTAAGTGTGAATAGTGCTGGAATGAACATTCATGTACAAGTTTCTGTTTGAGCACCTGTTTTGCGTTATCTTGGGTTTGTACCCAGGAGTGGAATTGCTGGTTCATGTGTTGATTTTTTTTTTTTTTATGTGTTGATTTTTTGTTTAACATACTGAGGAATTGCTGTTTTCCACAGTAGCTGCACCGTTTTACATTCCTGGCTGCAGTGCACAAGGTTTTCACTTTATATTCTCACCAACGATCGTTATTTATTTTTATTGTAGCCATTCTAGTAGGTGTGAGGTGGTATCTCATTGTGGCTTTGGTTTACATTTCCTCACAATGGATAATGATGTTGAATCTCTCTTCCTGTACCTTAGCTATTTGTTTATCTTCTTTGGAGTGATGTATGTTCAAGTCCTTTTCCATTTTTAATTGGGTTGTTTGTCTTTCTTTTGTTGAGTTGTAAGAGTTTTGTATATATACTCTGGATACTAGATCCTTACCAGATGTATCATTTGCAGATATTTTCTGCCATTTTTGGGGTTGTCTCATCATTTTCTCACCCATGTTCTTTAATGCACAAAATTTTAAAATTTCAGTCAAGTACAGGTTATTTTTATTTTTGTTGATTGTGCTTTTGGTGTCATATCTAAGACATCATTGCCAAATCCAGGGTCATAAAGATTTACCTCTTATGTTTTCTTTTAAGAATTTTATGGCTTTAGCTTTTATATTTAGGTTTTTATTCCATTTTGAATTAGTTTTTATATATGGCATGAGGTCAGGGTCCAACTTGATTCTTTTGTGTGCAGATAGCTTGTTGTCCTGACACTATTTATTGAAGAGACTCTTCTTGACCCTTTGAGTGGTCTTGGCACCCTTAGTGAAAAGTCAGTTGACCATGAACACACAGTTATATAGTTCTGGACTCCTCCATTCTATATCATTGATTTATATAGCTATTCTTATGCCAGTCCCACACTGTTTTGATTACTGTAGCTTTGTAGTACATTTTGAAATTGGGAAGCCTGAGTCCTCCAACTTACTCTTCATTTTAAAGATTGTTTTGGCTATTCACAAACCCTTGCAATTTCCATTTCTATGGGAAAAATCTGTTGGGAGTTTGCTAGGGATAGTATTGAGTGTAGATCAGTCTGGGACGGATTCCCATCTTAACAATATTGTCTTCCCATCCGTGGTGTCATTCCATTTATTTGGGTCTTACTTTAATTTTTTTCAGCAGCGTGTTATATAGTCTGCAGTGGACACATTCTTTCACTTTGTACAGTCAGCTGCAGAAGTAGAAGTAATACTTGTGACTCACCAGCACGAATCACAGGTGTGCTGTGTGTCACACTGCAAGTGATGCTGAGATTTCGGGAACTGTTGAGTCTCACCATTCCTTTGAAATCATAATATTGTAAAAGCTTGTTGTTTGATGTATTAATAAGGAAGCATGCATATATTATATCACACATCTACATTTTTGCAATATTTTCATATTAGTATTTCAGTATCCTTGGTTTTCTTTCCTGTGTATCCTGTCTTACATCTTTTTAAGCATGAGTCTGAGGATTGACAGGCTTCATGTGACTGGCAGGGGCATAAACGTGATGGAAACCCTGCACCAGGCTTTTCCCTGACCCCTGCTGCTCCCACACGCTGTCCCTTAAAGCCACTGCCCACATCAGGGGGATGAGGGCCACCATGGGGGGCATGTGGCAGAGGACACGGGGTGATGAGTACAACCGCATACAGTAGCTGTAATTTCATCCCACCGTCTCCTGCTTTGGAGCTTTTATTGACAGCTGCACAAAAGAGATGTCAATTTCGGGAACATGTAGAATCTGCTCTAAAACACACACACACCGTGCACACGTGTAAACTGATGGCCAACATCTGTCCTTCAGGCAGCTGGCGACACCTCCCAGAGCTGTGAGAAACGCTAATTTGGGGTGTAATAGCGGGGCAGCCACCCCCTGGAATCCCGCAGTACTCAGGATCCATCTGGGCTCCCTCCTCTTGGTATGACGGGCTTCCCAGGTGATAAGGAACCTGCCCGCCAACGCAGGAGATGTAAGAGATGCGAGTTTCGATCCCTGGGTTGGGAAGATCCCCTGGAGGAGGGCACAGCCACCCACTCCAGTATTCTTGCCTGGAGAATCCAATGGACAGAGGAGCCTGGTGGGCTACAGTCCATAGGGTCACAAAGAGTCGGATGCAACTGAGTGACTTAGCATGCACGCACTCTTGGTGTGACACATGGGGTCCTTTGAAGCCCAGCCTGTGGCCCCTCTCCTGCAGGACACGTGATGCTGCAGCCACACCAGCTGAACTCGCTGTGTCCTGGGGCCTCCCGGCTTTGGCACAACCTCCGTTTCCCTCGGACAATAACACTCTTTGCTGAGTTTTCCTTGCTTAGCTACTTGTCCCTCAAGACTAGACCCCTCTCCTGGACATTTCCCCTGCATGAGTGTCTCTACTCTTGGTTCTCATCCTGCGCTGTAACGACTTAACACCACTCAGCAGAGGCCAGGGCTGACCCTGCCGGCCAAGGTCACTCCAAGGTGGCCGCTGTCAGGTCTCCCGGGAACATCCGCCAGCCCCTGGGGAAGCTGATGACCAAGGAAGCAAGGCTCATGGGGCCCAAGGTGCTTTTCTACCTCTTTTTTTTTTTTTTTTTAAAGTCTTATAATTGCCTTGGACCAAAGATGAATATAATCCAGGCTAGATTCATTATTGTTTATTCACTATTTTTTATTTTCTGTTTTTTTTTTAAACAAAAGTTAAAACTATTTTCTGGGTCATTAAAAGCATTGTGGGTTTGTGTACCTGATAAAGTCATTGGTCCTGAAAGGAAGGCCCTGCCTCTGAGGAAACACCCTTCTACCAGCCAAGGGACCCCCTGGCCTCCATCCCTGGCCTCCAGGCCTGCAGCCCAGCCCAGAGAGGACAGCTTGGGCACTGCCCATCTTCCCGGGTCGCAGAGCTGCCTGGGGTCCTACCTCCTTCCCATGCGCCATCCTTTCTGTAGTAAAAGCCAGGCAGACGGTGCCTCCGCAGACTGCATTTCTGTGCTATTTGATGTGCAGACACCCTGGCTTGGCTCCAGGTCCCCAAGGGTTGCCCTGTGACTCCTCACTGGGGGACGGGCCACCTGCACCCGCTCACTCATGGTTCACTGAATTCGGGAGGCTCCTCTGTGTGCCTGGTGCTTGGGTTTCAGCCTTCCTGCAGGGGCTCAGCCTGTGGAAGTGGACGGGCTTGAGAGGAGGTGAATTCGTTTCCTGGGGCAGCTGTGACAAGGACCGGCAGCTGAGAGGCTGGTGGCCACATGTATCTGGAGGCCAGAAGTCCTGAGTCAGCCCTGCTGGCTGGACTTCCTCTGGGGTGTGGTCTCCTTGCCTCTGCAGCCCCTGGAGCTGCATTGCTCACGTTCCTTGCCCTTCAGCCACTTGTCCGTCTCCATAACCTGCAGCACAGCCTCTCCAGTGTCTGTCTGCACCAGCATCCCATTGCCTTCTCCTCTGTAGTCGAGTCTCTCTCGGCCTCCCTCTCAGAAGTTCACCTGCCTGTGATTCCACTCCTGGACAATCCAGGAGAGTCTTCCGTCTCGAGATCCTTGACTTGATCCCACCTGCAGAGACCCTTTGCCCATGTAAAGTGAAAGTGTGAAAGCGCTAGTCGCCCGCTTGGATATGCCCCCAGAGGAGGGGCCTTCCTTGCCTCTTCTGGGCCTGGGGGGCGGGGACGGGGGGACCGGGGCTTGCCAGCAGTCCTTGGCTTGTGGCTGCACCACCTCCATCCTCCGTCTTCACGCGGCCTCCCTGAGCATGTGCCTCTGTGTCCAACGGTCCCCTTTTCATGACCCAGTCGTCCTGGATTAGGGCTCACTCAAATAACCTCAATTAATGTAATCACACCTGCAAGGACCCTGTTCTAAATAAGGTCACATTCACAAGTACCTGGCATAAGAGGGGCATAGTTCAGCCTTGACAGGGGCCCAGCACGTGGGACTGGCAATGTGCCCTCAAGCCCTTGAGCGCTTACCATCCTCTTGATAAACCTGTCAAAGTGAGGGGCTTGTTCCCTGCTTCAGAGATGGGATGCACAGGGGACCTGCTGTCACGCAGGTGGTGGGTGGCAGAGCTGGGTCCAGTTCTGAGCCAGGTGGGGATTTTCCCGGAGAGGCCCATGGTCCTCTTCTCGGTCAGTGGTGACCGCGGTTGGGGGGCACCATGCCCAAGTAGTGAAATATGAACCTGAGTTGTGAAATGTGAACCGGAGTAGTGAAACGTGAACCTGTTTTACTCCCCCCACCCCCCATAGGGTGCTTCCCAGGTCTGAGTAGACTCTGGGGCTCAGGAAAGGTTCAGGGTTCACAGAGGCTTTGAGTGAAGGGGAATGAGACAGCCTGCAGGTGTGGGAGGCTTTGCCATGCCCCACGCCTCCTGCTTCCCTTGTAACTCAGTCGGTAAAGAATCTGCCTGCAATGCAGGAGACACAGGTTCGATCCCTGGGTAGGGAAGATCCCCTGGAGAAGGAAATGGCAACCCACTCCAGTACTCTTGCCTGGAGAATCCCATGGACAGAGGAACCTGGCGGGCTACGTCCATGGGGTCACAAGAGTTAGACATGACTTAGTGACTGAACCACCACCACGCCTCCTGCTGACTCTGGGGATTTATTCCTTTGCCCTCTTCATCGGCTGCTGCAGGGGCCGTCGTGTTCTCATTTTTCAGTGCTGTGAGCACCTTGGCCATCGAGCCCAGGAATCCTGGGTGAAAGGTCCGGGCCTCCTCTTTCCCAGGAGGAGAGCCCTGAGAAGGTGCTTCCCCATGGCCCCGCGGAGAAGGGGTTATTTTTACACCTAAACAGATGGGGTGCTGTGAACCAGACTCCACGTGGCTTCCTATCCAAGTGACAGGTTTAAGGATGCGTGTCTTTCCAAGACTTAGGATCATCTTCTTTTTTAAAAAAAATTGAGATGTAATTGACATAGAGAGAGCATGATATTAGTTTCAAGTGTGCAACAGACTGATTCAATATTTGTGTGTATTGAGAAATGATCACACTCTAAATCTAGTTAACATCTGTCACCACACACAGAGTGACACATTTTTTTCCTTGTGATGAGAACTTTTAAGAACTCCTGTCTCAACAACTTTCAGATATGCAACATAGTGTTTTTAACTACAGTCACTGTGCTATATACCACATCCTCTTGACTTCATTTCAGTTCAGTTCAGTTGCTCAGTTGTGTCCAATTCTTTGTGACCCCATGGACTGCAGCACGCCAGGCTTCCCTGTCCATCACCAACTCCCAGAGGTTACTCAAACTCATGTCTATTGAGTTGGTGAGGCCATCCAACCATCTCATCCTCTGTTGTCCTCTTCTCCTCCTGCCTTCAATCTTTCCCAGCATCAGGGTCTTTTCCACTGAGTCAGTTCTTCATATCAGGTGGCCAAAGTATTGGAGTTTCAGTTTCAGCATCAGTCCTTCCAATGAATATTCAGGACTGATTTCCTTTAGGACTGACTGGTTTGATCTCCTTGTAGTCCAAGGGACTCTCAAGAGTCTTCTTCAACACCACAGTTCAAAAACATCAATTCTTTGGTTCTCAGCTTTCTTTATAGTCCAACTCTCACATTCAAACATGACTACTAGAAAAACCATAGCTTTGACTAGACAGACCTTTGTCAGGAAGGTAATGTCTCTTCTTTTTAATATGCTGTCTAGGTCGACTTGTTTATCTTTAATTGGAAGTTTGTATCTTTTGACCTCCTTCACCCAGTTCTCCCACCCCAACCCCCTGCCTCTGGTACCACCAGCCTGTTCTCTGTATCTTTGAGGTCAGTTTTTTCCTGTTTGTTTTTTTAAGATTCCACACTTAAGTGAGTTCAAAACAGTGTTTGTCTTTCTTGGTTTGACTTATTTCACTTAGCATAAGGCCCTCAAGGTTTACTCGTGTTGTTGCAGATGGCAAGATTTCCTTCTTTGTATGGCTGAATTATATTCCATTGAATATATATACTACATCTTTATCCATTCATCCATCAATGGCCACTTAGGTTGCTTCTGAATTATTATAAATAATGCAGCAGTAAACATAGGGGTGCAGATGTCTTTTCAAGCTGGTATTTTCATTTCCCTCAGATAAATACCCAGAAGCAGGATTGCTGGATCATATGGTAGTTCTCTTTTTAATTTTTTGAGGAACCTCCATACTTTTTCCATAATGGCTGCACCAGTTGACATTCCCACTAACAGTGTGGAGGATTCCCTTTTTCCCATGTCCTTGCCAACCATTATTTCCTGTCATTTTGAAAATTGCGATTTTAATAGGTGTGCAGTGATATCTCATTGTGATTTTGATTTACATTTTCCTGACTAGTGACGTTGAGCACTTTCTCATGTACGTGTTGCCCATCTGTATGTCTTCCTTGGAGAAATGCCTATTCAGTGCCTCTCCCCATTTTTGTTGGGTTGTTTGGCTTTTTGCTCTAGAGACATATGAGTTTTTATGTATTTTGCATATGAGTCCCTTATCAGTTACATGATTTTCAACTATTTTTCTCCCTTTCAGTAGGTTGCTCTTTAATTTGGTTGGTGGTTTCCTTTGCTGCACAGAAGCTTTTTAGCTTTGATGTCCCACTTGTATATTTTTGCCTTTGTTGCTTTTGCTTAGTGGGCCAAATGCAACAAATTGCCAAGACCAATATCAAGGGACTTACCACCTATGTTTTTTTCCTAAGAAAACTCATGTTCAAGTCTTTAATCTGTCTTGTGTTAATGTTTATATATAGTGTTAGGTAGTGGTTGCATTTTATTCTTTTGCTCAAGGCTCTCCAGTTTCCCAGCACCATTTCTTGAGGAGACTGTCCTTCCCCATTTTATATTCTTGGCTCTGTGGTCATAAACTAATCGATCGTACACGTGTGGGTTTATTTCTGGGCTCTCTCTGCTGTTCCCTTGGACTGTTTGTTTCTGTGCCAATACCATACTGTTCTGCTCACTGTAACTTTGTAATATTGTTTGAAATCAGGGGGCGTGATGCCTCCAGCTTTGTTCTTTCTCAAGATTGCTTTATTTATTTGGAGGCTTTTGTGGTTTCATACAAATTTGAGGATTGTTTGTTCCATTTCTGTGAAACATGGAATCAGAATTGTGATAGGGCTTGTATTGAATCTGTAGATTTCTTTGGGTAGTGATAGTATGGACATTTTAACAGTATTAATTCTTCTAACGCATGAGCACAGAATCTTTCCAGTGATTTGTATCTTCAGTTTCTTTTATCAATGTCATGGTTTTTAGTGTACGGACCTTTCACCTCCTTTGTTAAATTTATTCTTAGATATTTTATTCTTTGGGATGCAGTTGTAAGTGAGATTGTTTTCCTAACTCTTCTGATAGTTCATTTACTAGTGTATAGAAATGCAAAAGATTTTTGTATGTTGATTTTTTTTATCCTGCAACTTTAATTTGTTGATTACTTCTAACAATTATTTGGTGGAGTCTTTAGGGTTTTCGATAGTAAATTTGTCATCTGCAAATGGCAACAGTTTTACTTCTTCCTTTCTAATTTGGATGGCTTTTTCCCCCTTGCCTAATTGCTCTGACTAGGATTTGTAATATTATGTTGAATAAAATTGGCAAGAATGGGCATCCTTTTCTTGTTACTGATCTTGGAGGAAAAGTTTTCAGCATTTCACCATTTGAGTGTGCTTATAGCTTGGGCTTATTATATATGGCCTTTATTAGTACGTTCCCTCTATACCCACTTTATTGAGAATTTTTATCATGGATACATGTTAAATTGTGTCAGATGTTTTTTATGCATCTATTGGTTTGGTCATATAATTTGTATCCTTCATTTGGTTAATGTGATATATCACGTCTGTGGATGTTAAACCGTCCTTGAAACCAGGGGATGAATCCCACTTGATTGTGGTGTATGTAGTTAACGTGTAGTTGAATTCAGTGGGCTGATATTTTATGGAGAACATCGTCTAACAACGCTTGTTAACCTGTCATGTGCCATAGACCTCCTTTTGGAATAATTTCAGGTGCCCCCAAAGAGAATATAAAGGGTTACGGAGGAGGACAGTTCCTTTAGATATAGCTCTCCCCATGAACAACCGCGCTGTTCTAGACTATGGGAAGGGCTGCCCTCGCTGCTCCCAGGGGCTGCCAGCAGGTAGCCGGGTCCCAGGCGCTGCAGATTTGGGTGAACGGTAGCCAGGTGAATGTGGGGAGCGGGGCTCAGGGAGGCTCAGGCATCGGGCCTGGGTCGGGGGGCTGTGTGTCTGGCCCGAGAGCCCAGGTCTGCATCTGCTGGCCATGGGGACAGCTGCAGCAGCAGTGGGCATGCCCGTGGTGACAGCTGCCGCAGCGGTAGCAAATGGTTCCTTCCAGAGCATCCTCTGTGTCCAGATCTGTCCTCTGATCACTGCCTTGAGTCAGTCCTCCAGCGTCCCACCAGCCCTGGGTGCTGAGTCCTCTCACTGCTATTGGCTGGCAGGACCCTGGGCCCGGAGGAGCTGGGTGACTTACCCAGGGTCTGGCCGTCCCTCCCGGGCACCGCAGGCAGGCAGGGTTGCCGCTCCTGCTGGAAAGCCCTGCACATGCTCCGTGCTGCCTCTGCTGACACACGTCCCCAGGGCCACTGCGCCCACCTCTTCCCACCTCCTTCATCACCCTGCTCCATGTTCGGCCGCCTCTGCCGACCCCCCAGGCTGCCCTCCTGAGCTGGGTGGTCTTGTCCTTGCCTGCGTGTAGCCTCCTCCAGGATCCCTGATGGGACCTTCCCTGTGGCTGCTATGGGTCCCGAGGCAGCCGTGGCTCCACCCCGTGTCCCCGTGTCAGACTCGGGCTCCACGTGCAGGGGGTGGTGTCCGGACAGGCCGGAGTGGCCCTTAGAGCAGTAGAGTGCCCTGGCAGCCCAGTGAGGGGTCACCGGAAGAGAAGGGAGACATGGGGGACAGAGACGTTGATGGGACAATGGAGTGCAGAGATGGGAAGGGCCTCATCAGGGTGACACAGAGACTCCTCGCCTGCCTGGGCGTCTGAGGGGCTGACCCCTGGGGAGGGAGGCCGAGGGGGTGGGTGTCACCCAGGCTGCAGTGAGCATGGCTGGGGGGTGGTGGGGAGGGTTGGAGGTGGGCACTCTCATGGCTGGGGCAGTGGCCAGGGTGGCCATGTGGGGTTAAGGGAGGGAGCAGTGGATCTGGGCCGGGGACCTGGGCACGGCTCCTGGTCACACCTCCCGACTTGACCCGCAGTGCCTTTGAATGCCCTTTGCACGCCAGGACGCACACTCACCCTGCCTGGCAGCTCCTGGCCTCCAGGGTGTGCCTTCGAGACCCAGAGGCAGCATCATTTTGTCTCCCGATCCCTGGGCCCTGCAGCAGGGGATGTCTCATCACCCGGCCCAGTCTGCTCCGGGACCGTCACGTGTCCACCTGCAGACATTCTTAGACCCATCCCGTGGTCCGCCCAAGCTGTGCTGGGTGCTCCGCAGACGGCAGTGCAGAAAACCAAGTCCCGTGCTTATGGGGACCACCCTCTGGGGAGGGGCAGGCTCTCCCTGAACACTCTTGTCCAGGATGGAGGTGATGGGGGCCCCTGAGGGTCTTCCCGGCTCAGCTGGTCCCAGCTCAGGGGTGGGGTTGGCATCTGGGACTCAGGGGCATCTGTGAGACAGCTGATTAGCTGGTGACTGATGCGTCACCAGGGTGACCAGCAGTGTCAGAGGGCAGCCACACCCACAGCTCCACGGCGTGTCCAGCATCCCTGAGTTCCAGTTATAGGTGTACCCCAGGCTGTCTACACTGGGCCCAGAATACATGAAATGGCCACTTTACAAAGAAGGTGATGTGTGGATGTGATAAAAAATGAAAATGGTTCAGAAATTGTCCAGTGTGAAGTGACTCTGCTGACCTTCATCCCCAGAGGCCTCCTGGGTCCGTGTTCTGTGCCTCCTTCCAGAGACAGCACCTGTGTACCCTGGTGTGGGCCTGTGTGTGTGTGTGCGTCTGTGTGTACGTGTCTGTGCGTATGTTACTGTGTGTGTGTGTACGTGTCTGTGTGTATTACTGTGTGTGTGTGTACGTGTCTGTGTGTATATTACTGTGCGTGTGTGTACATGTCTGTGCGCATGTTACTGTGCGTGTGTACGTGTCTGTGCATATGTTACTGTGCGTGTGTGTACATGTCTGTGTGTATTACTGTGTGTGTGTCTGTGAGTATGTTACTGTGTGTGTGTGTGTCTGTGTGTGTTACTGTGTGTGTGTCTGTGTGTCTGTGTGTGTGTTGCTGTGTGTATGTGTCTGTGTGTGTTACTGTGTGTATGTGTCTGTGTTACTGTGTGTATGTCTGTGTGTCTGTGTGTGTGTTACTGTGTGTATGTGTCTGTGTGTATGTTACTGTGTGTGTGTGTAGGTGTCTGTGTGTATGTTACTGTGTGTGTGTATGTGTCTGTGTGTATGTTACTGTGTGTGTGTGTACATGTCTGTGCGTATGTTACTGTGCGTGTGTACGTGTCTGTGCATATGTTACTGTGCGTGTGTGTACATGTCTGTGTGTATTACTATGTGTGTGTGTCTGTGAGTATGTTACTGTGTGTGTGTGTCTGTGTGTGTTACTGTGTGTATGTGTCTGTGTTACTGTGTGTGTGTCTGTGTGTCTGTGTGTGTGTTGCTGTGTGTATGTGTCTGTGTGTGTTACTGTGTGTATGTGTCTGTGTTACTGTGTGTATGTGTGTCTGTGTGTGTGTTACTGTGTGTATGTGTCTGTGTGTATGTTACTGTGTGTGTGTGTAGGTGTCTGTGTGTATGTTACTGTGTGTGTGTATGTGTCTGTGTGTGTTACTGTGTGTGTGTCTGTGTGTTACTGTGTGTGTGTATGTGTGTGTGTATGTGTCTCTGTGTGTGTCTGTGTGTGCGTTACTGTGTGTCTGTGTGTTTTACTGTCTGTGTGTGTTACTGTGTGTGTATTTTTCTGTGTGTGTGTGTCTGTGTTACTGTGTGTGTGTCTGTGTGTATATGTCTCCGTGTGTATGTGTCTGTGTGTGTGTATGTGTCTCTGTGTGTCTGTGTGCATGTGACTGTGTGTGTGTGTGTGTCTGTGTGTGTGTTACTGTGTGTGTATGTCTCTGTGTGTGTGTTACTGTGTGTGTATGTGTGTGTGTGTGTGTCTGTGTGTATGTGTCTGTGTGTGTGTCTGTGTGTGTTACTGTGTGTATGTGTCTGTGTGTGTGTTACTGTGTGTTACTGTGTGTGTGTATGTGTCTATGTGTGTGTTACTATGTGTGTTACTGCGTGTGTATGTGTCTCTGTTACTGTGTGTGTGTTACTGTGTGTGTGTGTCTGTGCATCTGTGTGTGTGTCTGTGTGTGTATGTCTGTGTGTGTATGTGTCTCTGTGTGTGTGTCTCTGTGTGTCTGTGTGTGTGTCTGTGTCTCTGTGTGTGTCTCTGTGTGTATGTATGTGCATCTGTGTGTCTGTGTTACTGTGTGTGTGTTACTGTGTCTGTGTATATGTGTCTGTGTGTATGTGTCTCTGTGTGTGTATGTGTCTGTGTGTGTGTGTGTGTGTCTGTGTGTGTGTTACTGTGTGTGTGTGTGTGTGTTGCTGTGTGTATGTGTCTGTGTGTGTTACTGTGTGTATGTGTCTGTGTTACTGTGTGTATGTCTGTGTGTCTGTGTGTGTGTTACTGTGTGTATGTGTCTGTGTGTATGTTACTGTGTGTGTGTGTAGGTGTCTGTGTGTATGTTACTGTGTGTGTGTATGTGTCTGTGTGTATGTTACTGTGTGTGTGTGTACGTGTCTGTGCGTATGTTACTGTGCGTGTGTACGTGTCTGTGCATATGTTACTGTGCGTGTGTGTACATGTCTGTGTGTATTACTGTGTGTGTGTGTCTGTGAGTATGTTACTGTGTGTGTGTGTCTGTGTGTGTTACTGTGTGTATGTGTCTGTGTTACTGTGTGTGTGTCTGTGTGTCTGTGTGTGTGTTGCTGTGTGTATGTGTCTGTGTGTGTTACTGTGTGTATGTGTCTGTGTGTGTTACTGTGTGTATGTGTCTGTGTTACTGTGTGTATGTGTCTGTGTGTATGTTACTGTGTGTGTATATGTGTCTGTGTGTGTTACTGTGTGTGTGTCTGTGTCTGTGTGTTACTGTGTGTGTGTATGTGTCTGTGTATGTGTCTCTGTGTGTGTCTGTGTGTGCGTTACTGTGTGTCTGTGTGTTTTACTGTCTGTGTGTGTTACTGTGTGTGTATTTTTCTCTGTGTGTGTGTCTGTGTTACTGTGTGTGTGTCTGTGTGTATATGTCTCCGTGTGTATGTGTCTGTGTGTGTGTATGTGTCTCTGTGTGTCTGTGTGCATGTGACTGTGTGTGTGTGTCTGTGTGTGTGTTACTGTGTGTGTATGTGTGTGTGTGTGTGTGTATGTGTCTGTGTGTGTGTCTGTGTGTGTTACTGTGTGTATGTGTGTGTGTTACTGTGTGTTACTGTGTGTGTGTATGTGTCTATGTGTGTGTTACTATGTGTGTTACTGCGTGTGTATGTGTCTCTGTTACTGTGTGTGTGTTACTGTGTGTGTGTGTCTGTGCATCTGTGTGTGTGTCTGTGTGTGTATGTCTGTGTGTGTATGTGTCTCTGTGTGTGTGTCTCTGTGTGTCTGTGTGTGTGTCTGTGTCTCTGTGTGTGTCTCTGTGTGTATGTATGTGCATCTGTGTGTCTGTGTTACTGTGTGTGTGTTACTGTGTCTGTGTATATGTGTCTGTGTGTATGTGTCTCTGTGTGTGTATGTGTCTGTGTGTGTGTGTGTCTGTGTGTGTGTTACTGTGTGTGTGTCTGTGTGTGTGTCTCTGTGTGTGTGTCTGTGTGTATGTGTCTGTGTGTGTATGTGTCTGTGTGTGTGTGTTACTGTGTGTGTGTGTGTGTATGTGTCTGTGTGTGTTACTGTGTGTGTGTGTCTGTGTGTGTGTATGTGCATCTGTGTGTGTGTCTGTGTGTGTATGTCTGTGTGTGTATGTGTCTCTGTGTGTGTGTCTCTTGTGTGTCTTGTGTGTGTCTGTGTCTCTGTGTGTGGTCTCTGTGTGTATGTATGTGCATCTGTGTGTCTGTGTTACTGTGTGTGTGTTACTGTGTCTGTGTATATGTGTCTGTGTGTATGTGTCTCTGTGTGTGTATGTGTCTGTGTGTGTGTGTGTGTCGTGTGTGTGTGTGTCTGTGTGTGTGTTACTGTGTGTGTGTCTGTGTGTGTGTCTGTGTGTATGTGTCTGTGTGTGTATGTGTCTGTGTGTGTGTGTTACTGTGTGTGTGTGTGTGTATGTGTCTGTGTGTGTGTGTGTTACTGTGTGTGTGTTACTGTGTGTCTCTGTGTGTGTCTCTGTGTGTGTGTGTGTGTGTGTGTGTGTGTGTGTGTGTGTGTGTGTGTGTGTTCCTGTGCGCACGCGCACTACCGCATCAGCGGCCCTAACGCCCCTGCCGCCCCCAGGTGTCCGTGCTGGTCCTCTTCGCCCTGGCCTTCCTCACCTGTGTCGTCTTCCTGGTCGTCTACAAGGTGTACAAGTATGACCGCGCCTGCCCTGACGGCTTCGTCCTCAAGGTAAGCCCCCAGCCCCTGGCGCCCCCAGTTTACCTCTTATCCTGCTGGACTCACGGCTCCCAAGGGATGGGCCTAGAGTGGTGGGAGCTCCCGGTGGGGGCCCTGCGGGCAGGGCAGGGGGTGCGGTGGGGATGTGGGGTGAGCCTCCGGCCCGACAGGCCCAGTACAGCCCTGGGGGGGTGGTGAGGGAGGGAGGGACGCCCCAGGAAGTGGCAGTTCTGGGAGAGGAAGACCTGCCCTGCCACGCGGGGGTCGGAGCAGGGCCTGGCGACCCCAGCCCCCCGAGTGTGCGTCCCTGGTCCGCCCGCCGCGAAGCACGGCTGGACTCTGTGGATGGAGGATGCTCGCTTTGCCGAGCCCTGTGACGCCTCCTTCTGCAGAAGCTGCACGGAGAAGCGGACAGGGAGAAGGGGGGTGGGCAGGGCTGGGGCGAGGGGACACGCAGGAGGTGGTGAAGCGCACGGGCCGCGGACTTGCTCCCGAGTCCCTCACAGTCGGATCTGGGCCCCGTTTGCTTCTGAACTTCCTGGAGCCAGTGTGAGGGGGAAGACCCCTCCGTTCCAGGACTTGGTGCTGCTGGAATGAGGCAGGACCTGGTTCTCAGCAGGAGCTGACCCAGCCTGGCTGCCGTAGTCACTGGGCGCCTGCGCTTTGGCTGATGTTGGTGTGGGGCCGTGGGGCCCTTGTATGGGCTCCTCTTCTCACAGCTCCAGAGCTCCTGGCATTCTGTGCCCACCGCGTGGGAGGTCTGTGAGGGCACCCTGCAGGCCCCTGGGGAAGGGCTCCAGGAAGTTCTCCTGCACCTTCCACCAGCCCCTGTGCGCACTCTGGGTGGGGCCCAGGCTGGAGGAGTTGATGGTCTGTTTGGAGGAGTTGATGGTCTGTTTGGAGGCTCAGAAGATGCTGGGGTTTAAAGGAGGTGGATCCAGAGGCCTGGGGGACAGCAGGGTGGAGCCGGGTGGGTCAGTGGGGAGCAGCGCCCAGGTACCCGCTGGCTGGTCCATACATGGTCTGCCTGGGGGTGGGGGAGCCAACCATGGCTAGACTGTAGTGTTGGCCAGAGACCCCCCGGGGGATGGGGGAAGTGATGGGATGGTCACTCAGGTGGCTGGGGAGGCTGCAGGTTAGAAGGGAATGACGGGGGCCAGTGAGATGGCCCAGGAGGCTACTGCAGGGGAGCGGGGGAGAGACGGGGGTCTGGACAGGTCGGGGTCCTGAGGGTGGAGCAGGAGTGACTCTGGGAGGCAGGGGTGGCAGGGCAGGAGGGGAGGACCTGGGGGTCATGGAGAAGGAGCCAGGGGGATGCGGGACTGTGCCCTGATGGGACCTGGGTGCACGGAGGACGGCTTCCTGGGGACCGGCGCCCTCGTCCAGGCGGACTGCTCACGCATACCTGCGGCCACAGCCCCCCTCAGGGCTTCCTTCTGGCTCATTCTCTGTGACCCCGAGCAAGTTCCCTGTGCAGAGGAGGGTGGACCCGAGCTGTCTTCTCCATCCTGTACGGCCAGGTTCTGCTAGATTCGTTGGTGCAGGGGGGTCAGGGAGGTGAGGGCCAGTCCCCGGGCTCACCACAGCACTCGACGGGGCGGCGAGTGCCTGTTTAATAGACTCTGTAGGTTGATGCTGGGGCTCAGTCAGCCTTGGGGATTTAGAGCCCCAGAGAGATTGTTCTGGATCTTCGTCTGCTGGGACTTGGCACTCTCCCCTGGCATCCAAGGGGCGGTGTCTTTCCTGGAGAAGGGGAGCCTGCAGGGCCGGGGAGCTGCTGGCCTGTTTCCACTGCCCTCGGGCTACGGCTGAAGCAAGGAAGGTGTGAGTGTGTCTCCTTCCTTCCTTTCTGCATGTTCATGCATGTGATCAAATGCCGCCACCCGACAGTTTACAAGGGGCTTTTAACTCAGATCTTTGATGCTCCCAGAAACCCTGTGGGGTATAGATGTCGTTAGACCCCATTTTACCAACAGGAAATTGAGGATAGACATGTCCGTGGTGCCCAGGGTTAGGCCCTGCCCTTCATTCATTACTCACTGTGTATTAAGGGCCCCCTCCTGTGTGCGTGGTGGGGTGCTGGGCGTGCTGGGGGGCGGACAGGCAGTGCCAGGTGCCTGCCCTTGAGCTCACGTTCTAGCGGCAAGCCAGCAGACAGATGCCCAGACGATGTGCATGCTGCCAAGAGTTGGGAAACAAGGAATATAGGGTGACTGAGCGTCTGCAGCCACCTCTTCCAGGAAGACCACAGGGCTCATCCGGCAGGGATCTAAATGAGGAGGGGGCATTGGTGCAGACCTGCTGTGGGCAGCGCTTGTGCTGGGGGGACAGAGTGGCCCAGGCCCCTGAGGGAAGGGCTGATGGGCACAGTGTCCTACTTCTGGGATGCGTGAAGGGGTGGGGACCAGCCCCTTGCTGAGGCTGGCCCCAAGCTGAGGAGTGTCACAGGAGATTTAAGAGGGCAGATGTGGGCTGCGGAGGACCCTAGGTTTCTGGCTTTTTTCTTTTTTTTTTTAATAAATCACGAAGTCATCATATGAGCATTATAGAAAGGTCTTAAACATAGTGGGAAATCGCCCCAGACTCCCATGAGGTGTTTACGCTTAGGCGTTCCTCATACACTTCCCCTCGGGGAGCCTCCAGGTGAGGTTTAATAGCCGACCGTAGGCCAGGGCTGTTGGGACACTTTTCCTGGGCGCCCTCACCCGTCCGGTTGTCGTTTCATGTTTAGAGGCTCCGTGACCTCCCCGCGCTCACTCCTGGCTGACACTTGGCTCTGCCGGGGTCTGTCTGGCCGAAGTGGGCCAGGTCACAGCTTCCTGGGAGCCCCCGCCCCATCCCACTCCCACGTGGCTCCCACGTGCCCCCCGGGGTCTTGCCTGCCACCGGCTCACCCCCTCGCCGCCCCTGTGGTGCCTGCCGGGCATCCCTGTCTTGCCGCCTTGCTGTGTGGGCGGCAGCAGCCGTCTTGTCTTCTCTGGCCTGGGCACCTGGAAGCAGAGACACCCTGTCCCGTCTGGAGGGGCCCTTCTCAGCCTGGAACAAAGTCACTCGCTGCCCAGCAGGTGCTGGTGGCTTCAGAAGGTCGTGCTGGACCCTGTGCTGGTGGCGTGGACAGAGTGGAGGCGAGGTGGTGGTGCAGGGGGGGGCTGAGGGGTGCTGCTGGCTCGCTGGATGGGGGCCAGCTCACCTGCAGGGCTGGCCCAGGGGTGAACAAATGGTTCACCCCTGCAAAGCGTCCCTGCTCCCCAATGCTCAGGTGTAGCTGGAGGTCAGGACACCAGTGAGAGGTCAGGACACCAGAATCTGCCTGCAATGTAGGAGACCCAGGTTCGATCCTTGGGTTGGGAAGGTCCCCTGGAGGAGGGCATGGCAACCCGCTCCAGTATTCTTGCCTGGAGAATCCCTTGGACAGAGGAGCATGTACAGTCCATGGAGTTGCAGAGAGTCAGACACGATTGAGCAACTAATACACACAATGAGCACAGCTGTTCTGGTAAAATTTTGGGGCTTCCCTGATAACTCAGTTGGTCTAGAATCCGCCTGCAATGCAGAAGACCCCAGTTTGATCCTTGGGTTGGGAAGATCCCCTAGAGAAGGGATTGGCTATCCACTCCAGTATTCCTGGGCTTCCCTTGTGTCTCAGCTGGCAAAGAATCTGCCTGCAATGTGTGAGACCTGGGTTCAATCCCTGGGTTGGGAAGATCCCCTGGAGAAGGGAAAGGCTACCCACTCCACTATCCTGGCCTGGAGAATTCCATGAACTGTATAGTCCGTGGGGTCGCAAAGAGTCAGACACGACTGAATGTTCACTTCACCTCACTCCATCTTCACTAAATCAGCAACAGTGAGTCTCGCATCTCTGAAGTGAGGCAGTAGCTACAGCAGCCGCAGCAGGGAAAACACCCATGGAGCCTGCCCGGGCCTCCCAGAGGGTCCTGGTTGGGGAAGAGGTGGCTGGATCTGCTGTCGGAGTCAACTTATTTACACAGCTCCACCAGACCCCAGAGCTCTCTAGACCCTCTGTCCCCGACCATGTCCCATCCTTCACCCCCAGCCCTCTTCCCAGACCGGGAGTAATGAAGCTGCAACTTGGCGGTCGGGGGCTGGACCAGGCGCGGTGCCGTCCCTCGGCCGAGAGCCCATGCCCCGCCCCTTCTTAGTGTGGGAGGCGGAGCGGAGGCCGTGGGGCAGGCGCCGGGCTGCAGGCCCAGGCTCAGCAGGTCTGTGGCTCTCCGGTGCTTGGCCCAGAACTGGTGTGGGTGGCTCTGCACCCCATGGGCAGCGGCCCCCGTGCGAGAGCCCCTGACCCTTGGACTGACACGCCTCTTCGCAGATGCAAGGCCGGTGTCCCCTGTAAGAACCGTTCACGTGGAGAGGAAGCCCTGCATTACGCTTGTTGAGGCTTCTAAATGGGCTCAAACGGGAGCCTTTCTAAGACCCGGATGTGGTCCCTTCTCCTCCACAAATCACCTGTTGAGCCCGCTGTGACTGCCCCTGACACTGGGCAGTGGACCTGCACCGTGGGAAGGCCTCCAGGTCCTGAGGGTGGCGTGACCGCCTGGTGGCCAAAGAGGGCCTCGTGAAGGCTGTGGCATTCGCCGGGTTCCCGTGGTTCCGGCTAAAGCAGCTCCTCCTGCCAAGCCCTGCAGACAGAGCATCGCCACCCCCACCTCTGAGGAAGCGGAGGGCCCAGCGGGGACTAGGCGTGCTGGGTTGCTGGGGCCTGATGATCGCTGGCGGAACTTGAGGCTGCTGGGGGTACAGTCCTGCCCTGGTGCCCCGGCGACCTCGCTTCCTCTTTTCTCACTGTTTTCTGCCTTTGGGCAGTGTTCACCGTCTGCAGCTTTGCGGGTGGCGTCCAGAGCGCTCTGAGCAGAGGCCTTGGGCTGGAGCTGGGTGCTCACCCAGGTGGGTCTCACTGGCCACATCTATGAAAGGGAACTAACGGATCCCAGCTCACAAGGAGACACTGTTCCCACAAGGTGCTCGGCGTCTTGCTCAGAAGGAACCAGTGTGGTGGCTGGGCTGGGGTCTGGTGGTGGGCTTCGGGTCTGCAGGATAGACCCCCAAGGAGCAGCCCCTTAACAAGGAGGCAGAGCTAACCTGCCTGTAGCTTCTGGAGGCTGAGGGAGCCTGCGTTGGGCAGGGACGAGGCTCTCAGAGGAGGTCCCCCTTGTGTATCCCTGGCCAGCGCCCACGTCCACCGGGCAGCAGCTGCCACCGGCCATCCCGGTGACCATCGGAGACCCGTCGTGGTCTCCGTGCTGGGCCCACGCAGGGAGGCACAGGAGCGCTTTGAGCAGCAGGCGTCTTGCTGGGCCCTAGGGGGTTGGTGGGATGCCGCCGGTGCGCGTGCCGGTGAGGTGGTTGAGGCTGAGACGCTGCTCCAGGGTTGAGTGCTGGATCCCGCGGGCGGGGCAGGGTGTCCGGCTTGAAACTCTCCCTGGTGACCGTGATGTGGCCAAGCCTGGGACCCCCGTCACTGCAGGCTCCCTTCACCTGACAAGGAGATGGTGGTGGTCCTGTGATGCTTCTGTGTTTGGAGACACAGATGGTGTGTCTTCCGCCAGATGGAAGGCTCCTCTCTCGTTAAAGCCGCGGCTGGCAGGCGGTGGGGCTCCGGGAGGTCTTCCTGGAGACCCTGTTCTGTCTTGGGCAGTGCTGCCAGCCCCTGGGGTGTTGTCCCTTTCCTGGCAGGGACCAGCCTAGGAGGTCAAAGCCTCTGAAAAGCGGCCACGGGAGCAGGGGAGGGCAGGCAGCTTCCCTGTTGGCTCCCTTTCCAACCGCCTGTGCCACACCCCTCCCATCCCATTGGCCAGTAGTTAGTCCAGAGGGACACACCCCTCACATCCCATTGGCCAGAAGTTAGTGCCTGGGGGCGGGGGGGGGGGAAGCGGCTGGGAAATGTCCTGAGCTGGGCGCTATGTACCTGCTGAGCTCTGGGAGAGGGGGCTGGTGCAAACCGTTCGCAGCCCGCCACCCTTCCTCAAGGGTTTGTGTGTGTGTGTGGGGCGGGGGATGGTGACGGTGGTGGTTTAGCCCGGCTCCTGGATGGATGAAGAAAGGCAGCTTTGGGGGGGCCCTAGACTCCGGGTGAGCTGACGAGAGCCAGGGATCCATGTCTCCACGCCCAGCCTCCCCGGGGTTCTGTGGTAGGTAGGGAAGCGCCTCTTCCCTAGTGGACAGCTTCCCCGGGAGAGCCCCCCTCTCAAGTGCCCTGGGGGGGGTCCGCGTGGCTTCCTGCTGCTCTCCGGTTCTCAGGGTCACACCAGTCCCTCCCGACCCCCTGACCCTTGCCTTCTTCTCCCCGGCGTTTGTGTCCTGCGGCTCCTCGCCCTCTGCTGTGGCCACGGGCCTCTCTCCAGCCTGCGTCCTGGTCCTCCTGCCCCCAGGCCCAGCTCAAGTGCCCTCAAGTGTGCCTCCCCCAACCGGCTCACAGAAGCCTTTCTTCACTGTTGCTTCTGGTGGACATGTCAGAAGTTGCATTGTTTTCTAGTAGATTTAAAACGGGCTTCCCTGATAGCTCAGTTGGTAAAGACTCCACCTGCAATGTGGGAGACCCTGGTTCGATTTAAAATAAATCACGAGTGTAAGAGCTTTAGAACAGCAGGAAGAACCGCTAAGTCCCATCACTGTGGCCTTACAGACGCTCATCCTGTTACGATGCCATCAGCGCCAGGCGGTCAGCTCATCACTGAGTCCCCCCCAAACCCAGGGAGGTGCTCGGTGACCACGGGTGTTACCTGGAGACTCACGGCCCACCTCCTGCGTCGGTGTGTGTGTCTCAGGGGCTGCTTGTCTTGCAGAACACCCAGTGCATCCCAGAAGGCTTGGAGAGCTACTATGCAGAGCAAGACTCCAACGCCCGGGAGAAATTTTACACCGTCATCAACCACTACAACCTGGCCAAGCAGAGCATCACCCGCTCCGTGTCGCCGTGGATGTCCGTTCTGTCCGAAGAGAAGCTCTCGGAGCAGGAGACGGAGGCCGCGGAGAAATCCGCTTAGCGAGACGGGCAAGTTCCTTAACGGTGTCGCTTGAAGGTAACAAGGGGACTTTGAGGGACATTTCATCAAATATAATTACTGATAATTTATAGAGGTTACTCATGTATGGTGCAACCGCTTCTGTTTGCTAATTGCTGCTTTGCAAATACAACTTGCTGCGGACCATTCACGGGCGTAAAGTCAAGTGCGTATCAGCACTGCTTAGGGAGCTCTGCCACCACTTTCCATGTTAGGGAATCTTAATTTAGTGACTTTCCTGGGATTTACTGGATGCTGTCAAAAAAACAAAAAATTTACACTGGACATGCAAGGGGTTTGAACTTCAGATAGATAATACTGCATTTTGTGGAATTGATTTTTGTTTTCTTTTAAACCACATTGCTGTTTTGCAAACTTTACTCCACAGCCGTATCTAGAGTGATCCCTGCTGTGCTAAGGGCAAGCTGTACTTCATGTTTCTTCCCACCTCCCAGAACGGTACTCCAATAGGCCAAGAAGCCCATGCCCCATAGTGAGTGGTGGAGGAGGGTGGGAAGGAAGCAGAGAGGCCCCCAGGGGGTGGCCATGCACTCCTCTCCCGCGCTCACTGCTGAGTGCACAGGCGCTGCAGCGAGGCGGCGGCCTCTCTGTACAGGGGGCGCTGGCTGGGTGGAGGAGCCAGTGCCTGTGGACTGGGTCAGAGCACGTGAGGTGGGGACTCTGGGAGGAGGCAGGCGCCCGTCTCCCTGTAGGTAGTCTGTCTGCTCTGTGATGGGCGGAGTAGGAATGAGACCCAACCAGCCCTTTTGTCCATGTCTATTATGAACAAGTTTGCACCGACAAGCCCGTTAGCAGGTTAGTTTTGAAACACTTAGTTGGGTGGGGAAAGTGAAAAGTGTAATTGTTGGTATAAGTCAAGGCTATGTTGATTTTTATTTTGTGGAACAGATGTAACTCCTTTGATGTAAGAAACAGGCTGGAAAGGCTGGCGGGGGGGGGGGGAGCTTCAAGTCCAATTATGACATTTCCATTCACAGTCTTTGTAAGACAGTTATGTTTCAGCCTGAATCTTGACATTAAAAGTATATGTTTACAGAATTGCCAGTTAGATAAACCAAGTGTGTAAGACGATTAAATAGAAAAAAAGACATCCACAGACATTTTCTTCCATGTTATTTGAACGTGTTGTTTCTGGTGGACATGTCAGAAGTTTCACTGTTTTTTGTTTTTTTTAGATCAAAAATAAATGACAAATAGTGCAAGCTGTGTTGTGAACACACATGGTGGTCATGGCCATCTCCATTACTGTTCCCTGAAATGTGCTTCCAAAACATACAGTATATTTGATTATCAAGGGTGTCTGGAAGCAATGACCATGACCTTGGAGCAGTGGGTGGGCACATAGAGTGGCGGACGTTGTGAGGCTGTGGGGATGCAAAAGAGCAATAACTGTGCCAGAACTCCTCCTGTGTAGAGAGGATCCATCAGCCAATTCCAGCCCATGTCCACGCAGCGCCAAGGTGACCCTGTTTGTGTTTCCTAGTAGACGTGTATTTTATTGACTGTAAACTCGTTCACATGTAACTTTCGACATTCTCACTTTGTGCAAATAAAGAACACAAGGATCCCTCTGGCGCCCCCGGACTGTCTTGTGCAGAGCCCTTGACCATACCTTGGGGCCCACGAGCGCCAGGGACTTTCTGCACAGACGTGGCTGCAGATGCCTCACGAATCTGTGCCAGCTGGCATTCCCGACTCCTGGGAAGAGGCCCAGGCCCTTCTCTGGACGAAGCTTCTGGGGGGCCCCAGGGGCAGGAAGTCAGGCCTCCCCTCCGCAGGAAAGTGCTGCAAGGAGCCAGGCCCCTGCCCACATTTCTTCCCCGACAGGAGGCAGGTGGGCCCGCAGTGACTTCCTAACCTTGGACCCACCAATAAGACAGTAAGTGGCTGTGGTTCTATTACTAGATTCACAGGCTGAAGACGAGCTGTCTTTTCCTCTGCACGGGAGTCTATGCATCAGTTGCTCAGGCACACAGGAAACCACAGGAAGCACAGGTCATCTGCCCTGAGGAGCTACTGACCGGCGTTCTTCCTGCTGGGGTGGGGAATGCCGCTGCCCCCTCTGAATCGGAGACGGTCATGGAGCAGGAAGCCCACCAGGCCCCCTCCCTGGGGCAGCCCCCACCCCCCAGCAGCCCTGTCAGGTGCAGGAATAACCACCCTCCCGCTCCTTCCCTCTGGCCTCAGGATTGCAACGCAGACCGTTTTCAGTTGTGTGGTTTTCTTTTTCATTACTGCATGCTTAAGCCACAGGTCTGGTGTCCCTTCTGTGAGCACAGATCTCAGCCCCGCTCCCTGTCAGGGGCTCCGGGCGCCGTCCGCCGGGCCACCTAGCTGTCGTACCAGTCGAGGAAGAGCAGGGAGAAGGAGCACATCACCAGGAAGAAGAGCACCCACACCCGGAAGCCGGCGTTGTTCTTGATGGCCTGGGGGAGGAGGGGAGGGGGGTTGGTCCGAAAGGTCCATGTGTGTCTGCCTGCGCTCCCCCTGCGGGGCTGTGACTGTGGGGGCTGCTCCAGCCTGTGCCCACCTTGCACGGATGGCTCAGTTTTTAAGCAAAACCGAAAGGTGGGTTTAAGATCTATTGGAAGACAGACAGGGTATCTCGCCCTCGCTGGTCAGCCACCGTGTGGCGCTCCTGCATGAGTCCCCCAGGAGCAACAGCTCACGTCCGCCCAGGGTTAGACCCACACAGGCAGGCTCAGCCTGCGTGTCCGCTCCCCTGGCCTGTTTCCTGGCAGTGCGATGGCGGTGGTGGCCCAAGAGCGGTCCCACATCAACCCAAACCTGAGGACTGCAAAAAATAAAGTCCACTCAACAGGGTCGACTCTGGCGGTCCCGTCAACGACCAGGGCTATGGTCCTCAGTGGGGGTCCAACAAGCTTCGCCAGTGGCACCCAGCCTGGACTTAGGGAGTGGCCCCTGCGCCCCAGAACGGCTCCTCTGCAGGGCAGTGAGCAGACCTTGGGCTGGGCAGGATGGAACCATGGAACCGGTCCATCCCGTGCATGGTCCTGAGATCCGCCTGTGTGTGCGGCCTTGACGAGGCGACCACCACCCTGGACGCAGTGCCTCTGAGTCAGACTCGGGGCCTAGAGTACCCACCTCTCTGATGTCTTCATTGCCCTCCTTGATATTCTCAGTTGCTCCAACTACTAACTGATGAATACTGTCAATCTCGGCTTCCTGTGGAGGACAACAGCGGCAGATAAACGTAACTGTCCTCCTTCCCCAAGTGTCCGTCACAATAGAAACAGCAGCTGCCGCATGCGAAGGGTGGGGGCTTTACACACATGAACCCACCAGTCCTCACAGCACCCGGGAGGTAGGCAACACTCCCATTTACCAGAGGGAAACTTCTGGCTCAGAGAGGCTTAGTAACTTTCCCGGAGACACACAGCTCCCAAGTGGCAGGACTGGGACTGGATGGGGGCCTGTGCTCCCTGCACCCCCGCCTGCCGCCTTCCCGTCCACTCACCAGACAGAAAGGGACAAACACACACGCGCTCGATCAGAGTGGCTGCCCCACGCCAGGGCTTTCAAGGTGCACGTGACTTTAAAACACACACACTAGCTTCAAGATGGCGCTTTGGTTTGCAGAATTTTAGTGCGAATACTTGGAAAGCTTACATATGGGCTCCTGGGCTTACACAGAAGCGTCTGGCTAATAACTCACCCGGCACCCCCACATTGCCCTCTAAGGGGTAGAGCTGGCTGTCCTTCCCCCTTCCTCTAGGGGGTGGGCGGGAATGTAAACAAGCTCGGGTTTTAGGGAAACCAGACTGACATGGAACCAGTACCGCAGAGAGGAAAGCGACCTTCAGCCCTCTGCTTCCCAGCAGTGAGAGCCACACAGGGTAAGACCCGAGGGCCAGAGACTGCCTTGTTCTCTAACTGCGTCGTGGAGACTCTCCCCGTGGGGGCAGGTGCTCCCGTGAGTGTGTTGTTAAGAGCCACCTTGCAACACAGATGAGAAATCCCAGACACACTCAGCTCTTTTCGGGTCTTAGAAATGCTGGGAAGCCAGGTGCGGCTCAGTCTGTGCTCTGCAAGCCCCTCCCAGGTCAAGCCCCGGAGCCCTGGGTGTGACACAGGCTGGGCCTCGCTCCCACCCCGCAGGGTGCCCATCAAGAACTCCAGGACAGCTGCTTCCCAACCCGAGAAGCAGCCCCCTAACCAGAAGCAACCGTGAATGGCAATCAGTGCTCCTTGGCAGCTGGGCTGAGGAGCAGACACGATGGTTGTGGAAATAAGAGCTTTTAGTGCACTCAGCCACTCAGGACCTGAGTGTTTCTCGCTGCACGTGGGCTCCGCCCATTGGTGACACTCTGGCTGTGCTAGTGAAATAGGGCATTGCCCAGGTCGGCCGCAGCCACACCCACAAATAACAAGGGTTCCCAGTTCAGTTCCCAGTTTCAGAGAGCCCAGGGCGGGCCGGGGGCTTCCTATTCTCCACCCGAGAGTGACTCTCGTGACCTGGGCCCCAGTCTGCAGAGGGGGAGGGGGTTTGGGGATACCGCAGGTCATACAACGAGCAATGGGGAACCAGGTTGGGGCTCTCTGTCTGGCTCTGCCAGGGTTCGGGGAGGGAGACATCTGATTGAGCTGTTTTCTGTAGTAGGTTGCTGAACTGATGAGCATTAGGCTTCTAAATGGAGGCTTAGCATATATGGACTAGAATAGTTCCTGCAACATGCTCGTAAAAAGAGCAACTCCTATGAACCTGAACAACCCTGAGTGCCCAGTCTGCAATGATCTGACTCCAGCTGTGTGGTTTAGGGGACATTTTGTGAGTGGAGTCTCTTACGTCAAGTGGCCCAGTTTAACACAGTAGAGAAAAATGATTTTGTCTTTCAAACCCTTCCATTCTGTGGATGCTGAATACAAAATGGAAATTTTATCAGGTGTTTTCTAAAAATTTTGTCAGTTAGTGGCTAGAACTTCCAAACAGTAAGCAGGTAGAAATGACATGAAAATCCACTTATGAGAACAGTCACACTTCCTGTGAGGACAGGACACCCGAGGTGGGAGGGACCTGGCATCTGGGAGGGCAGAGTCTGAGCCTGCAGCCCTGCTGATTGAAAAGCTACTACCCATCAGGCATTGTGTTGGGCACTTTCCGTGGGTTATGTCTGTGCCTTACGACAACCATAGAAAGGCTGCTCCATCTTATAGATGGAAAAAAACTGTGGCTCTGAGAGGCTCCCCAGCTTTCCCGAGGGCACTCAGAACCGCAACCTAGCTGCCTCCCGTGCCCCATGTGCTCTGCCTCATGGGGCTGGGGCGCGTGCAAAGTTGTCCCACAGTCCATGGAATTCTCCAGGTCAGAACACTGGAGTGGTAGCTGTTCCCTTCTCCAGGGGATCTTTCCAACCCAGGGATCCAACCCAGGTCTCCTGCATTGAAGGTGGATTCTTTACCAGCTAAGCCAGCAGGGAAGCCCAAGAATACTGGAGTGGGTAGCCTATCCCTTCTCCAGCAAATCTTCCCAAGGCAGGAATCAAACCCAGGTCTCCTGCATTGAAGGTGTATTCTTTACCAGCTGAGCCACAAGGAAACAGTTGCAGAGGCCTGATGACCTCAGAAGAAATGTCCCAAATTCTGAGTAGATGCCCCTTTAAGTTAAAACTAAAAACAATTATTTTTTCTTACCTGCTGTAAAACCTTCTCTGTGAAGATCTCTTGGAGTCTGGAGATTTCAACCACTTTCCCTTCTATTTGCCTTCATTAAAAAAAAAAAAAACCAGATACACATTAACTGTTTGTACTTGGTGATCTTAACAGCAATGTCACACATTTCTGAAGAAGTCTCTTCTAAGTGAAGGGGTGGGAGGGAGGGGACACCACGGTGGCTCACGGTGGCCTGCTCAGGACGCGGGCTTAGGAGGGAGAACAGGGGCAGAGGCTCACCCTCCTTACTGGTTCCGCTTTAACGCCCTTCAGCTTTCTGGGTGTACTGGAGGGTCTGGAAGCCCACCTCTACCACTTCATACGCTGACCCCTAGGACTCCTGACCCCTGAGTCAGTGTGGGGCCCGGAGCATGTGGCTGTACCCAGCACTTAGAAAAGGCAGAGTCTCCTTTAATGCTGAGCCCTGTCCTAGCAACACAGTCACACGTGGTGGGGATTCAGAAGAAAACACCAGAATATGCTGTTACCCAAAACTCTGTTACCACTCAGCAGATTAGAGGAAAGGGTACATTCACCATTCAAACCAGCTCTCTGTGGAGAGGAAACCTCCTTTGATTCCGGCTGAAAATATCCCATCTGGGTTCAGCACTGGAGCATGTCGGCCTCTCCCGGTTGCCTGGGCAGCACGGGTGACCCTGGGGTGGTCTAGGGGATGCGTGTCTAGAGGCTGAGCTCCCAGCCCAGGAGGAAGCGATGTTCGGTGGGGAGATGACTCCCCCAGACCAGGTGAGGGAAGCAGAGGAGAGGAGAGGAGAGTGAGGAGGGGCCGGGGTGGGAAGAGCACCATCTCAAAGAAGGACTGGGAGGCCCGCCTGTGAGGGCAGAGGCCGCCCAAGAGCCCGGGGCGGCGGTCAGGGGGAGACCCCTGCACTCAGTCTCCAGGGCTGCAAGGCTGATGTGTCCGGATGCGTCTTCTTTTGGGAAGTGGCCACGATGCAACAAGAGTTTCAGCGCGTCCTTTCAGAACACTCCCGGCATCCCCAGGGCGACAGGCCCGAGCGCTTTCACTGGAGGGCAGGGCAGTGACCCTACTCATGTGGGCCATGGCCACAGGCCTTCTGCGTGGGTGACCACCACGTGGCCAGATACCAGTGGGGCCCTCTGCAGGGCTTCCCTCTGCCAGCTGTCCCTATCTACACTTAATTAAGCCCGTTCACCTTAGGGTAGCTAGGTGCAGACAGTCCCCTCCTGGCAGCTGTCGTGACCTGTGCCATCATGACCTCTCAGATGGGGCTGCAGCACCCGGAAGCCTGGAGTGGCCCACAGCGGGTACCTCGCAGGCCCACAAGTTGAGGGGCGGTGAATTCGGGCAGCTTCCTTACAGGGGGTGGGGGGGCTGGGGGCAGGGGTAGCTACGTTTGGCCCAAAGGCCACATGTGGATGCCTGAGCACCAAATTAAATGAATAAAGTTTCTACTTTCTGGGAAAGTTGTAAACTAGGCCATTTGCTCACCCGGGAACCCCACACACATACCTCACTTCGTCAAACAGACTGTTCATTTCACCAATCAGGCGCTGATTTTCTTGTTCAAACTGTAAGAAAACAAAACACATTAAGGATAATGTCACACTGAACTCGAGTCTCAAAGCAACCCAACCAAAGGCAAGTGTCTAGTACAGTGAGTCTGTGTAGAACTCTTTGATCCGCCGTCCGAGAACCACGCCGGAGCTCCTCTTTCCAGCAAGGACCGAGGCAGTGTTGCTAGAAGACCCTGAGCATTCACGTGAGGACAGCCAGGCTGCAGGAAGAAAATGAAACCCCACAGCACAGTGGGGCTGCCTGAGGCTAGTAGACCTCTCATCTCACTCATGTGAACTGCAAGCATACGAGCTGACTTTAATGACCGATGGGGAGCATGGAGGCGTGGGGGTCACCCCGTGATGCGTGAATCACGTTGTGTGTGTCTCCAACCTTCTGTGTGACTGTCAGCTGCTTGGGGGTGGGAACCATACTGGACCCACACCCCTGTTCCAGCTGCAGTCACACCTACAAATGTTCTCTGAGGCACCTGTGTGCCGGGCCCTGTGCAGGGAACAGAAGGGAGCTCGTGGCCTGCAGAGGCTGGACATCCAGCTGCGGACCAGGCCACCCTGCCTTAGTTCAGCAACAGGGATGAGGACGATGAGGCGCTGAGCTCTGCCTCCGCACCTGCCGGGGAGCAGCCTCGCTGTCCTGGCCGTGCCTTCCCGTGCTCCTCTGCCAGGGCTCCTCGGCGCCCTTGCTGTCTTCATGCCTTCCCTGCCTAAGGTCCGCCCTCACGTCTCTCTCCTTGGGTCTGCCCTCTCTCCCTTTTGGCCTAGGGGGTCTGGCCTGTTCCACCCCTGCACCATAAGCATGGGGCCGCTCAGAGGCCTCCACTCCACCCCAGACCCACCGTGTCAGAGGATGGAGAGCGAGGTGGAAGGGGGTTGGGGGAGCGCTGGGGAAGCCCCACAAAGGGCCACCCCAACCACAGCAGGCTGCCTTGCCGGCTGCTGACATAGTACTGAGATGGCCCTCCCAATTTGTGCATCAAAAAGGCGATTTAAGAGAATATAACTTCACTCCTGAGTTTGAAAGAATCTGCTCTGTTAGCTGTCAGCAGTTACTAAAGAGTCCAGTATTAAGAAAAAAATATAATTACTTCAGCATGTGGATGCTAATTTGACTAATTCTCTCAGGTACTTTTACTCAGGTTTTGGATTTTTCCTTTTGGCAGGGGGCATTTTCTTTGAATTTTTCTAATGACAAAATATGGCCCTAATCTTTTAAATCTACAGTCCTTTCATGCTTTTGAACTATTCCTAAACAAAATTAACTAGTGGTTTGAGGTGGTTTATTACTGGAATGTTCCTTGGGAACAAAGCTTGCTTTTTTTCCTCTCCAGCTGAAGGGCATGTGGCTTCCATTCAGGCCTTTGTGTTACTGTTCCTTCTGCGGGGCTCCTGGTTAGCTGTGTCGGGAGTGGATCACATTCTGGCTCTGACTTCCTGCCAGATGGGTTCTTGAAGTTACCTGAGAAATTCCCCATCCCTGGAGAAAGTGAGAGAAACAAAGGCCTGAAGGGATCAAGCAGTAAGGTGGGATGACAGAAGAGGTGTGCCTATGGCCAGCTTTATGGAGAGCAGGCTCCATCCAGGGGGCGGGAGTTACAATGAAACTGCATTAACAAAAAACCAACCCAACAGAACCTGCTTCCCACAGCCCAGAGCACGGGAGCCTTTTATCGCGATCTGGCCTGTAGATGAGGCAGTGGCCAGGCTGCTGCCCGCATTCCCCTGCACAGGAAGGGTGGTTCCGAGGTTGTCTGGGTGGCAAACCTGCACACCTCCCCCCTCATCCGCTGAGTGAGGCAGCCAGCCACCAAACACCAGGGGAGGTGGGGGACATGCCAGGGGCTCCGATGACCCATTTCCTGTGTCCTCAGGGGGACTCCCTGGCTGACCCTGGACCAGTCACTGGCCTTCTGTGTGGCTGTCAGTTTCTCTTTGTGAACAGACATGGTGCGTGATTCTTATCCTTTCCTGCCTGATCCTGAGGGTGGGGAGGGAAGGCTCCTCCATCTTCTAAGCTGTTTGCCCTTGGGCAGGTAACACCCTGTCAGTGCCTCTGTCTTCATCACTAAACTAGGGATAGCTAGAGTACTTAGAAGAGTTGTTAGGAGGTCAACTTCACCTCTATGAATGTTTATTCTTGTTATGTCATCTCTTCAGGACTCAGATTCTGGATAAGCAAAATGAGTCATTAAATGCTTTGGAGGACCCTCCCTGGGCTTCCCTGGTGGCTCGGTTGGTAAAGAATCTGCCTGCAATGCGGGAGACATGGGTTCGATCCCTGGGTTGGGAAGATTCCTCGGAGGAGGGCATGGTCTCCTTCCCTGGAGGATCCCCCTGGACAGAGGAGCCTGGCGGGCTACGATCTACGATCCATGGGGTCGCACAGAGTTGGCACGACTGAGCGACTGAGCACGCGGCACAGTACCGGTTTCGAGTTCGCGAGGACCACGTGGCGCCGCGGCACGTCCGTCTCTGGGCGAGAGGAGTCCACGCACAGCTCTCACGGCGGGGCTCCCTGGCCCCGCAGGGCACCGTGCAGCCGCAGCCCCACAGTCAGCACCAAGGACGGGGACCTCCAGGGCCTGGGAAGACACACCTGCTGGCGACTTCCTCCACCTCTGTGCCCTGAAAAGGGGCCGAGAGGCCTAGATGACGGGGAGGGTGGGCAGGCCCGGCCCGGGGAGAAATGGTGGCAGCCAGCCTGTCTTTCTGGGCCATCCCACTCTACACTGTTTGGGTCTCACCCCAGAATACGGTGCTCTCCCTCGGTGCAGACCCCCGGCAACCTCCAACAACAGTGGGAGGGATCATGTCCCTCCCACTGGGGCGAGTCCCTACCACATAGGGCGTCTAAACTAATAAATGCTCAAGTGCTGAGACACTGCTGGGCATAGCAGGTGATATGACTTAACTGCTTTATTCCATTTAGAATTCGGTCAGACTTTCAAACAAGGCCTCCCCAAAGGGTTTATAATCTGGTTTAAAGGCTGCAGATCCACACTGTGCATACGTTGTTACAGAAATCCCTTTCTAATCCAGAAAAAGAAAGTCACTCCTCCCAAGGCCTTGGAGTGTCAAATGAGGAGAAATGTCTGCACTGCAAAGGCCTAAGAAGGGCTCACTGGAGCAACAGGGCAAACCCGCAGGGGCTCAGCCAGAGGGCAGTCTGCCCCTCGGCCTGCAGCCCACTCCCCAGATCTGCTCTGGGCTCCTCCAGGTACGCTGTATCTGTCCAGACACCTTCACACCTGTGGCTCCGGGCCCCTCACCCTGACCTCCAGCTGTGCCCCAGTGAACCTTCCCAGCGTCGAGACCCCAGCTTTCACCCGTGTGGTGCTCAAATTCTATCAACAGTGCTCGTGTTCCCAGTGTGTAAGCCAAGCACGGCCACAGGCCACCGGCCCTGCCAGCCACCCACCTGGTGCTTCCAGGGGTGCCTCAGGGCACAGGGGCAAGGGACACTTTTCAGGCAACCTGAAGAACAGAAGTCACTTTCATGTCTTTAAAACTTATCCCAAAGAAATATATTACTAACTGCAGTGGTTTCACTGGAGGCAAGTAAAATGAAGGTGGGCTCAGAAAGGAGGTATTTTTCTCTGTGTAACATCAGAAAACAATTTGGTTCCACTCAGCCTGACCACAAAACATCTGCTTGTATTAACCCAGGGGCGTTAATATACCTGTATCACGAGTGATGAATGGAAATGTGCGAAGAATTACATAATGCTCTGCAGCCATTCTGGAACGAGTAGCAACAGCTCATGTGGGTGAAATAATGGATTAAACTGCTATTATAAAGCTTAATTCATTATTTTACCCTGAGGAAAAATTCCAAAACAGTGACTATGAATTATGACCACAATTTGCTATAACGCTTTCCAATTTAAAACCAATAGTGTGGCATTTCTTTTTCTTCATTTTCAGGGTTGAGCCTTTTAAATAAGATTCGGGTCAGTCAGACTGTAAGATATGTACTTGGCTATGAGCCCCCATTAAGAAAGGAGTGAAGTGAACATCAAACAGCCTGTTATAACAGTGATGAACAGAACAGCCTTCTGCCCCATCCTCTTGCAATAACGCAATAAAAATTAAGGAGGGAGGCCCTGCTGGCTCTGATTGCTAGGGTCATCGATCTCGTGATGCTGAGGTAGCTGGCATTATTAGGAATGGTCGCTGGCACGTTTTTGGACGATGCTTCCGTCAAGAGCACAAGGAAAGGCATGCATGGTGCTCCAGCCGTCATTATGGAAAGACAAGCCTCACGATGTGAATGTGTGTTTCTCTTACACATCAGTCATATCACCCTCTGAACATGCAGGGAACGCAGGACCCCATGGGCCCAGCAATAATCTCTCACTGTTGGCAAGGAAACAGCCACTGCTATGTGCCCTGCACCCCGCTGGGCGCTCATATATACATGACCCCATTCCTGACAACCACTGTCAACCTCCCAAGCTCAGGTTCAGTGAGCTCCTTGCCCCAAAATTACAGAGGATGTAAGTGATACAGAGGATTCAAAACTTGCTCTATCTCAAAGCCCACATTGCTGCATCATCTCTCACTGGGGCCGAACATCTGCTGATCACAGATATCCTTGCTGCCAGCCCTCCTCTGGTCCAGCCCCCGTGCAGCCAACAACTTCTGAGCCCATGTCTGTGGATATTAACAAGCCGCTGCTGCTCACCACTGCCCGGTGGGGGCGGGGGGAAGGCAACTCCTCTGGCAAACAACTGCCTGCCATTCCTCTAGCTACTTCCTTTATGAAGTGGGGCAGCGTATTTTTAAAAAATCCTTAAATAGAAGCTTAGTTCTGCCTAAACACAAATGTATTCTTTCTTAATGAAGGGACAGTGCTATACATATTTTTATCTCTTAGCAAAGATAGGGTGGTCATGTTACATGATCTGGGGGAACACATGACATCATTTTCAGTAATAAACTTATTTTGTATAAACTGAAGAATGATGAGATTTCAGAAAACTTGGCCATCCTCTGACTACAGGGGAGCATGATCAAACTGCCCTTTAGTCTGATGGCTTCTCCGCCTTGACCTGCTCCGGCCCCGTGTCCCAGGTGGCGTGTGTCCCTCTCCACCCTGTATGTGCCTTCAAACACCAGCTGTCAGGGGTCTCCCACGGTCACATCTCCAGCCGGAGCCCCAGGCCCGGGATCCCACCGCCCACCAGACACCTCCCAGGACCCACACCTGCCCCTGACAGAGGGCATCATCCCCTGACTGCCGGCATCCTGCGTCCCCACGTTAGAAAGCTCCCGGCTCTTTTCCTCTCTCTCTCTCACGCCTGGCTGTCCTCCCCAGATCACGAAGTCCTGCCCACTTCCCATTTCTCATCTCTGCCCTCACTGCCCGCCCTGGGCGTCACCCTCAACCTCTCCCGACTGGATTGGCCAGCGAGGACTGCTGCTTGGAGTCGTGTGCAGGCCTTCGGGAGGCATGCTTGCTGGACTGGGGAACACCGAGCACTTTCCCCAAATCGGAGGTGCATCTGGACCATGACAGGAGCAGGGGCCTGGCAGGCCGCTTTAAGGTATCCAAGTTACTTCCTGGGCTCAGAATTATTTTTGTCTATCAAGGACACAGGGAGCTCTGCCTCTTGTTCAAAAGAGTCCCACAGCCTCTGAGAGAGCGCCCCCAGAGCAAGTCCCAGGAAAGTCGTGGCTAATGGTATCATCACTGGAATCAGTGTCACGCTTCTGCGATGATTTAAGGGGAAACTGCTCATCCAAGAGAACGAATGTTTGTGAAACAGCCCCAAGTATAAAGCATGTATGAGGCTCCAGTGAGCAGCAGCTGCCACCCAATGTGGCCCTCCAATCCTGCCATGAGCGCAGTACGCATACCCCAGCCCTTTTTCTGCGTGCCACACACACACGAGGGCATGGCCCAGCACCCCCGCCCCTGCCCCAGTGAGCAGTGAGCAGCAGCTGCCACCCAATGTGGCCCTCTGATCCTGCCATGAGTGCAGTACGCATACCCCAGCCCTTTTTCTGCGCGCGCGCACACACACACACACACACACACACACACGAGGGCATGGCCCAGCACCCCCGCCCCTGCTCCAGGCCCTGCTGTCAATGGACCAGACTGGGCTCTGACCAGGTCTATCACTTCTCTTTTGAAATCCAACCAGAGATGATAAGCTGCCATTGGCAACTAGAGGATGGGTAACTAAAAGGTGTATTAGCAGTTAAAGTGGTTCTTGTCATTTGCAGTCATTACTTATACTTTCTTCACATTATCATATACCAGCAAGTCAAACAATTATAAAGCACCATAGCAGTGATTATAAAAGATTCATTTAGAAGACTATTTTACTGCTGCCAAAAAGACATCTAACATTAGTTATGTTATTTTAAGGCAATTTCTTCCTTAATTATGCTATTGTAAATTTAAAGCATATGAAAAGTGTACTAAGAATTAGGAAATCAAGTGGAAAATTGTATCTAAACTATTTATAATTTTTAAAATTCAGTATAAAAATAAGGGTAAGAGCATTTAGGGTGACCTTCTATTCAATGAAATATTCTTATTAAAACTAGTTAAAAATACACAATTAGGAAGAGAATAGCATTACCATTTGTATTTCTTCTGGGGATAACTCATCTTCACCTTTGCCATCTCCCCAGTTTCCCAATTCAGGTTGTGCTTCAACTGGAATCTTTTCTGTTTAAAAAATAAACAGACAGAAAGCAAAATATTCACTTTAGAACAGGCTGGCTTAGGAGGCAAGCATATTGAAAAACCTGAGATGAAGCAGAATTGTAGAGCTTTGTCCATATTCGATTATCTCCTGGTTAATATTCAAGTTCTGTGGCGTGATTCTTTACAGTGTTTGGATCCACGCTTTGTGTGTGTGTGTCGAAAGGGGACCCACATACAGTTTCAGTACTGCTGTGATCTCAGCAATGGTCACAAACCAAATGGACGTTTTTCAGGACCAGTTTTCAAGTGGACTTTACTTCAAAACACATACACACTTACATCCCTCCCCTCTGCTTTTTAAAGACTGTCAAATGTATGGGCAATTTCATTAAAATGTTTCCTATATTTCATTAAAATACAGGAAACAACACACCATCCCTCATCCCCTTCCCTCCCCGAAATAACCACTCATTGGTGCTGTGATTGGGCCTCGCAGGCTCTCTCGCACGTTCACATACAGATAAGCAATTCCCTGCCTCCCCTGCCCCCACGTCAGCCTAGAAACAATTTATAGTTTTGCAAGTGTGGTATTAATAGTTTGCTTTTCACAGGTATATCAATGGTAACATATTGTTCTAAAACTTGGCTTTTATAACTTCACAGTGCATCTTGGGAATTTTCCTATGTTGCTCCACATAGATCTCCCTTGTTCTTTCATTTTAAAGTATCTATTTATGTAGCTGCACCAGGTCTTAGCTGCAGCTGTGGGATCTTTAGTTGCAGCATGTGAACTCTTAGTTCTGGCACCTGGGGTCTAGTTCCCTGGCCAGGGATGGAACCTGAACGCCCTGCACTGGGAGCTTAGAGTCAGCCACTGAAGCACCAGGGAAGTTCCTACCTCATTCTGTTAAATTGCTGCATGATATTCCACTGTAACGAATTCTCTGTGTAACTGTAACTCCACTGATAAACCTTGAACTTCTGCTAGTATGTATGCCAGTCCATGCTCTGGTGCAGTCTGGTGTATTTCAGGACAGGAAGCTGGGAACAGACTGCTGACTGGTGGTGTAGGAACGTTTTAATCTAGAGCATGTTTTCATCATGATCATATAAACACGGACCAGACCTCTGAGAGAGCAGACCAACAGCACAGCTCCCAGAAGGGGCTGTGCCACCTGGGACCCTGAGGGTGAGGCCTGTGCGGCTCCTCTGGGGGTGGGCTGGGAGCAGGGGGGTGGGTGGACGCGGGAGTATCACTCTTGGGTGGAGGCTGTAATGGGGTCCTTCTTTCTGCAGGTGACTCTGGCTGCTGTCTCAGCAGCGCTTCTGGGCTTATCAGTGGGCCATCAAGTACTTAAAGGCAAATACCGCTTCTTTTCCTCCCGGATCTCAGTAAATTCCCATGGCTGCTCTCAGCCCCACTGAGACAGGCAGAAGTCCAGAGTTTCTGTCTGGAGACTGATAAGGGAAAAGAACATAATGATGGCGCCAATTTAGAGAAAGCAGATTAGGCAGACCTGTGTACAAAGTACAGTTATTATTCTGGATATGTCATCACAAAAAACTCCATGTCATGCATGACTCTGTGCAAGTTTTTAGAAAATGGCTGTTTTTTGGTTTTTTTTTTGCCAGGAACTATCATCGTATTTATAAATGATACATGTACATCCCAACCCTGCCAGAGCCCAGGCTTCTCTGTCCATGGAATTCTCCAGGAAGGAACACTGGAGCGGATTGCTATTCCCTTCTCTAGCCTCTACATCATACTTGACCTCATTATGGTATCCATCTTGAGCTTCTTTGTGTTTTAAGGATAAGAACACCAAAATTAGAAACAGTAACATCATTCACATCAGAATCAAGTAGGAACCACTCTGAGCTAGAATGGAAAGTCTGTTAAGAGAACTCATGCTCGCCTTTGCAGCCACCTGGCGCCATCCTGACCTGCAGCAGATAAGAATCAACTTGAACATGGCGCCCCAAACACCAGTGCTCTGCCCAGGCCTCCAGCCTGCCCCAATGCCGAGAGACTCAAGTCCCGACTCCACGGTCCAGCACTCAAGGCCCTCTGCATTCTGGCTCCCCTGACCTTAAGGTCTACTCCTCCTCCCCTTTCTGTGAGTTTTACTCACCCAGAAGTGCTCTCCTCCACTGACCTGTGCTTTGTGGCCTCTGAGGACTTACTCATGCTGTTCCCTCTGCCTGGAACATTCTAAGCTTCCCCCACTTTTCAGGTCCAGACTCATTTCTCAGGGCCACCACTACCTCCTCAAGTCCACTCTGCCCATTTAAAAATTGAGTTATCATTTTCTTACTGACTTGTAAAAATCCTTTCCACGTTCTAGATACAGATCCCTTATTAGGTATGTGATTTTCAAGTATTTTCTCCTGTTCCATGGGCTTTTTTCACTTTCTTTCCTTGTTAATTCTTTGTCAAATCTGAGGTCAGGAAGATTTAGCCCTATGGTTGGTTTTTTGTTTTTTGTTTTCTTGGTAAGTTTTAAGGTTTTAGCTCTGTAAAGGCCTTTGGTCTATTCTGAGTTAGTTTTAATAAATGGTATGACTCAAGTGTCAATCTTTGTTCTTCTGCAATGTGGATATCCAATTTTCCCAGCACCATTTGTTAAAGAGACTATTCTTGCCCACTTGAAGGAAATCAACTGACCAGAGCCGCATGGTTTTACCTCTGGATTCTCAGTTCCGTCCCATTAATCCATGCCCATGCTTGTGCAGGTACCCCGTCCTGATCACTATTGCTCTGTTGTTGGTTTTGAAATAGGGAAGAGTGTGAGTCCTCCTACTTTGTTCTTTTTCACGACACTTTGATTTTCTTGAGTTCCTTGCATTTCCTCATGATTTTAGAATCAACTTGTCAATTTTCACAAAGAAATCAGCTGGGATTCTTATAAGGAATGCACTGAAATTGTGGATCATTTTGTGGTGTACTGCCATCTTAATGACATTAATTTTTCTGATTCATTAACTTGAGATGCTTTTCTATTTGTTTGCGTGTGAGTCGCTCCGTCGTATTCAACTCTGTGTGACCCCATGGACTGCAGCCCTCCAGGCTCCTCTGTCCATGGGATTCTCCAGGCAGGAATACTGGAGTGGGTTGCCATTTCCTTCTCCAGGGGATCTTCCCGACCCAGGGATTGAACCCATGTCTCCTGTGTTGCAGGCAGATTTGTTACCATCTGAGCCACCAGGGAAGCCCCCTTTTATTTGTTTCAGTTCAGTTCAGTCACTCAGTTGTGTCCGACTCTTTGCGACCCCATGGACTGCAGCACGCCAGGCTTCCCTGTCCATTATTCACTCGCAGAGCTTACTCAAACTCATATCCATCTAGTCAGTGATGCCATCCAACCATCTCATCCTCTATTAACTCCTTCTCCCGCCTTCAATCTTTCCCAGCATCAGGGTCTTTTCTACTGAGTCAGTTCTTCGCATCAGGTGGCCAAAATAATGGAGCTTCAGCTTTAGCATCAGTCCTTCCAATGAATATTCAGGACTGATCTCCTTGAGGATGGACTGGTTGGATCTCCTTGCAGTACAAGGGACTCTCAAGAGTCTTCTTCAACACCACAGTTCAAAAGCATCAATTCTTTGGCGCTTAGCTTTCTTATAGTCCAACTCTCATATTCATACATGACTACTGGAAAGACCATAGCTTTGACTAGACAGACCTTCGTTGGCAAAGTAATGTCTCTGCTTTTTAATATGCTATCTAGGTTGGTCATAGGTTTTCTCCCAAGGAGCGTCTTTAAATTTCATGGCTGCAGTCACCATTGGCAGTGATTTTGGAGCTCAAGAAAAGAAAGTCTGTCACTGTTCCCATTGTTCCCCCATCTATTTGCCATGAAGTGATGGGACCAGATGCCATGATCTTAGTTTTCTGAATATTGAGTTTTAAGTCAACTTTTTCACTCTCCTCTTTCATGTTCATCAAGAGTCTCTCTAATTCTTCGCTTTCTGCCATAAGGGTGGTGTCATCTGCATATCTGAGGTTACTGACATTTCTCCTGGCAATCTTGATTCCAGCTTGTGCCTCATCCAGCCCAACATTTCATTTGATGTACTCTGCATGTATAGTTAAATAGGCAGGGTGACAATATACAGCCTTTACGTACTCCTTTCCCTATTTGGAACCAGTCTGTTGTTCCATGTCCAGTTCTAACTGTTGCTTCTCGACCTGCATACAGATTTCTCAGGAGGCAGGTAAGGTGGTCTGATATTCCCATCTCTTGAAGAATTTTCCACAATTTGTTCTGATCCACACAGTCAAAGGTATTGGCATGGTCAATAAAGCAGAAGTAGATGTTTTTCTGGAACTCTTTTGCTTTTTCGATGATCCAATGGATGTTGGCAGTTTGGTCTCTGGTTCCTCTGCCTTTTCTAAATCCAGTTCGAACATCTGGAAGTTCACGGTTCACATACTGTTGAAGCCTAGCTTGGAGAATTTTGAGCATTACTTTGCTAGCATGTGAGATGAGTGCAACTGTGTGGCAGTTTGAGCATTCTTTGGCATTGCTTTTCTTTGGGACTGGAATGAAATCTGACCCTTTCCAGTCCTGTGGCCACTGCTGAGTTTTCCAAATTTGCTGGCATATTGAGTATGCTTTCACAGCATCATCTTTTAGGATTTAAAATAGCTCAACTGGAATTTCATCACCTCCAAAAACTTTGTTTGTAGTGGTGCTTCCTAAGGCCCAGGTGACTTTGCATTCCAGGATGTCTGGCTCTAGGTGAGTGATCACAGCATCGTGGTTATATGGGTCATGAAGACCTTTTTTGTATAGTTCTTCTGTGTATTCTTGCCACCTCTTCTTAATATCTTCTGCTTCTGTTACGTCTATTTGGATCATGTTAAATTTCTTCCAACAATGATTTGTAGCTTTCAAAGTATAAGCCTTACACATTTGTTTAATTTATCCTTTTTGATGCTATCATAAGGGAATTCCTGCTTTTTACATTTCATTTCTGGATTGTTCACTGAGTATACAGAAATGAAATTTTTGTATACTGGTTTTGTATCCTGCAACTTTGCTGAAACTCATTTACTACTTCTCTTTTATTGGTGGATCTCTTAAACTTTTCTATATACAATACCAGGCTGCTTATAAATAGAAAATTCTTCCTTCCTAATTGCCTCTACTATCTTGGTCAGCCTATTAATCGACTCCCAGTGTTCATCTGAAAAACAATCCTGCCAAACCTCAGAGTCAAGCAATGGATCTCTTCATAGCTGGCTCCACAAACCAACGTGCCAGGCACTGCTCGGCCCTTCATACCAGGCTCCTGAAGTGCTCACAAGAAACCGTGGTTACGTGATACTGTAAAAAAGTGGTGGCTCAGAGCTGAAGTAACTTGTCCAAGTGCAGGACAGTGGCCAGACTGTGTGAAACCAAGGTTCACAGTCCTTCCGTGACATCCTGCTGCAACCAAGTGCTTCCCCCTCCCTCACCTCAGGAGGAGGGATGGCACATCTCCATGCAGAGGAAATGGATAAAGGCGGGGTGCACAACAGCAAAACTTTCTTTCAGGGAAAACAGACAAAATGAAGCAGAGAAAGCTTGTTATACATGCAGCAACTTGTACATAAAGTGTGCACATTTTTAATGCGCACAAACTCAGATTTTATGACCCTTTGGGACTGTATGTAACCAGGAGAGAGATGACCGTGAAATAGGTGTCAGCTAACGACCACGGACAAAAGAGAGGCCGGGTGGAGCTGTGGGGACAGTGAGGCCAGTGGCAGCAGGGGCCAGGATGCCTGGGGGGAGAGAGACGCCTGACCAAGTGGTGGGGGGGGGGAGGGGGGAGAGTCCCGAGACGCAGGGGCCTGCGTTTAGAAAGTGGGGGAACTGGTGCTTGGCAGTGCCACTAACTGCTGCAGCTGGGACGCTGACGGCCTCCAGAGAGACACCCTTCACACCACTTGGCTCCTACACGTGTGCTGGCCAGAAGCTAAGCAGCAGCGTGCTCTCAGAATATTTTGTGGAGACGGCTCAGTCAGGAGATAGCTGCATGATTATAAACTATCCAAACAGTGACTTTAAGATAAAAACATAAACTGTGAGGAGTGGCGCTCTTCCACTCTGACCATTTGCTTTCTACCACCCAGAGGTGTTAAGTTCCTTTTGCTTCAGGATATAGTTCCACGGCAACTAAAAGCAGTCAGTGTTCCAGATAGAGTCTTCACTCATTCTTCCATTTACTCATTCTTTCATTCATTGTTTTGAACAAAGGTTTAGTGAGCACCTCCTATGTGCCAGGTATTGTTCTGGGTACCAGTGTTACAACAGTGAACAAAGCACATACAGAAATTCTGTCCTCGTGGAATTAGGTTTAGTTGGGAAGACAGAACATAAAGAGTATAAATGAGTAAAACATAGAAGGGTAGAGACAAGTGCTGGGGAGAAACAGCAGGGAAGACCGCAAGTGGCAGGAGGCATAGCCCCTCATCCTCTTTCCACCAACCCTCATTCCTTGGGGATCCCAGCCTGTCTCATGTGATCTACAGACCTGTCCTCTGGCCTCTAGATACATAAACCCAACTCCCTGTTCAAGCTCTGTGCCAGGCAGTCCCTAGCCTGTCCCTCCTCAGCCTCCCGCATCTCAGTGAAGGGCAGCCACCTTCTTCCCACTGTGAACAACCACAGCAGCCTTCCTTGACCCGTCTCCTCCTCACGCCCCACATCCAGGAAGCAGATTCTGTGCTCGACTTTCAAAATATATCCAGAATTCTCCCCTTTTCCCCCCATGCCCTGGCTACCCATGCTTAATGTGATCTGCCATCATCTTGTTTCTGGGAGACTTTAGCAGCCTCTTAACTATCCCTATTTTGCTTCCTGAGCCCCTGAACAATGTATTTCAACAAAGCACCCGGAGGGACCCTGCCCAAACGTAGTCCTCTATGCAACGGTCCTCTCAGAGCCCTTCAGAAGGCTCATCTTAAGAAAAAACAAGTTCATGAAATCCACCTGAGAGGGCTGCTGTAAGGATGGTGGTGACGTCTATGAAGGTTCAGTACAGTAGCCCGCTAGCACCTGGGAGGCGTGCAGTAACCGAGTGCCACTGGGAGAGGATGGGAGAGGAGGCGAGGGAGGAGGGGAGGGGAGGAGGGTCAGGGGAGGAGGGTCAGGGGAGGAGACGAGGGAGGAGGGGAGAGGGGGTGAGGGAGGAGGCGGGGGAGGAGGGTGAGGGGAGGGAGGGTGAGGGAGGAGGCGGAGGGGAGGAGGGTGAGGGGAGGAGGCGAGGAGAGGAGGGTGAGGGGAGGAGGCGAGGGGAGGCGGCGAGGGGAGGAGGGTGAGGGGAGGCGGCTGAGGGGAGGAGGCGAGGGGAGGAGGGTGAGGGGAGGAGGCGAGGGGAGGAGGGTGAGGGGAGGAGGCGAGGGGAGGAGGGTGAGGGGAGGAGGCGAGGGGAGGAGGGTGAGGGGAGGAGGCGAGGAGACTCGCGGGCCTTGGCATCCTGGGATCCACGTAAAGCAAGCACTCACCCTGCTGCCCAGCTCTGAGGTATACAGCACAGTAAGCACGCATCCCCTACACACGCGGCCACCCTGGCCAGACACAGGGACTTAAGACGTTCTCAGCAGCACTCTGTATACTCGCCTGTGCTACAGGCTTTACAGAGACACTGTGTTTATCCTCCGTGTGTCAGGGGGTGCTGTTAAGTTACAGGCAGGCCAGCAAACATGAAGACAGGAAGCATATAAATCCAGACGTGCATTACACTGCCTCAGCTGGCTGACGGAGCCTGCTGACATCACACGCTCCACCCGAGGCAGGATGGTCAGGTCCACGTAAGGTCAGTGCTGACACGGGTGCAGGGGAGGCAGCGCCCTACCGTTCGTGAGACTGACAAGCAGAGATCGCTGATGTTTCCTCCGGGTTCTAAGGTTCCAGTCCTCACCCCACTGGTGAGTGGAGACTCAGGCCCTTTCTTTAGACCCTGCTGGCCCCCAGGTGACCAGGGGACCCTCCCACCCCACCCTTGAAGTGGTCATTAAGATCCAGCTGTGACCAAAAAAAGGCTGCTGCTTCCATGTTTCCTTCCCTTCATGCAAATGCAAGCACCACAAGATGTCCGGGGTTGTGGTCCTTCTTGTTCTGCTTTGTATTTTGGCCCATATGTCATAAGGAAGAGACGCAAGGCACAATTTTAACTCATACCTGTATAATCTTCAGGGACAGGTTTTTCTTCAGAGTCTTTTGATGGGCTCTGTGAAACTTTCTCAGAAGACATGGATTCTCTTGTCTTTGCGTTTGGTTCTGGTTCCAGTTTAGACCTAAAGATGAAAAATCAGCAGTCATATCATTTACTTACACAGCAGGATTCCACCAGAAAACAGAGAGGAGTCACCCTTGCCTTGCGCCCTCAGCCGGAGAGCAGAACCACGGCCCCGGGCCCAGCGACCGTCCTGACACAGTTCAAGGGGGGCGCTTATTACATGGCAGTCGGCACTCCCCGGCCAGAGCCCGCAGCTGGAGGAGTGCCGTCAGCAGGCACCAAAGGAAAGGACGCAGGAACCCACCCTACCTCCTGACCCCACACGCGATGCGTGTCAGCAAGGGCCAGCCCACCGCTCCAAGTTCAACAAACCCAAGAGCTGGTCGTCTTGTGCCAATGCAGAAGCGGGGTTGAATACATACACGCACATGTTACATAACACACATGATACATAAGTAACATCTTAAAACTGAACTGTAAAAAGCGGGAGTCTTCACACACCCACAGGGAGCAAGGCCTGGTCTCAGGTCCCTCAGCCTCATCGCCCGCCCTGGCCCGGGGCTTGTTCCAACAGTGTATTCTCTTCCATCCCCAGGGCCAGGCGAAATCTCACCCACCTTGCCTCACTCTCCTGCCTACAGAAGGCCTCCTCTTGCCACGCTGTGCCCCAGCGCCTGTCTTTTTCCCAGCAGTCACTGCAGGCTGGGATGATCTTGCCCCTTCGTTTGTTTACTGCCTGTCTCGTTCCACTGGAGTATGTGCTCTGGGAGCAGGGCCCCTGACTTTGTAAGTCATGGCTGCTGTGCGGCCCTGGGTTCGAGAGGAGTGTGTGGCATTCGGTGTTTAATAAACATAGGGTGAATGAATGGATGCTTTATAATTCTCAGTGCATCGTTAATAAGAGGAGAAAAATTTGGTTAAGGGGCCTTGTATTGGAACTCATACAGCACTATGAAAACTGTAGGCAGATTGCTAAAAAAGACCCATGATAACTTCCATGTTATGAGGCAGAAAGACTAAAAAAGAACAATGCAAATGCGTATCAGGATGATATTACTAATGCCAGCTAACATTTATTAAGGGCTTATCGGGTACTGGGCACTCTTCTAAGCACCTTTATATGCATAAACTTAAGTTAATGCCATACATCCCTATGGCAGTTACTAGTATTAATGGTCTTTTCACAGAGGAAAGTGAGGGGCGGGGAACTCAAGAAACTTGCTTGGGCCAAACAGTGAGTACATAGTAGGGCTGGGATGTGGCCTCAGGGAACCCATCTTGGAGGCCACACTCTGAACAACTAACTGCCCCGTGAGGAGGAGGTTCTGTCCACCAGGTTCTGTGAGAAGGGAATGCAGTGACCAAGAGAGGCTGAGAGAGTGGAGGCAAAGCTGGATGGGTACTTGACTCTGCAACTTTCCAGAGCCACATATACCGAAACACACACTGAATTTCCAAAAAGGATGTCTCTTCCCAATAACCTGACCACAGAGGCCATTTTCATGGGTTTTTTTTTTTTTTTTTTCAAAAGACTAGTGTTCTAAGAAAGGCTGTTAAGGAACTGCTCCTCTACAACAGTAACAAAAGAACTGTTGAGTAATTATATTATCAATCACACTAAAGGCTCCAGTTACTGAGGCGGAATAACAGCCACTCTAAAATGTATACACCTTGAAACAATAACAACCACTTATGGTGGCTCAGTGGTAAAGAATCTGCCTGCAGTGTAGGAGACCTGGGTTCAATCCCTGGGTCAGGAAGATCCCCTGGAGAAAGAAACGGCCACCCACATCAGTCTTCTCACCAGGATAATCCCGTGGACAGAGGAGCCTGGTGGGCTGCAGTCCATGGGCTTGCAAAGAGTCAGACGGGACTGAGAGACCACCATTTTCACTCTCACCATCTGTCGGTGTTTCTGGGGCCAGGAATCCGGGAGCAGCTTGGCCGGGAGGATCTGACTCACACAGGCCCCGCCATGGGGCGGAGGGCCCACCACCTGCAGGCCTGCCTGGGGCCGGAGGAGTCCCTTCCCAGGAGGTTCATTCTCACGGCTGGGAGACGGTGCTGGCAGGAGCCTTGTCTCTTTCTCGTGGGCACGTCAATGTGTCACTGGGCATGGTAGCTGGCTTCCCCTAGAGCAAGCAGTCTCAGAGACCACAGCAGAAGCTCCAGTGCCTTTTATAACAGTCTCAGCCTCCGTTTACAACAAACCGTCATTTCTGTCATGCCCACTGTCCAGGCAGTTGCAACGGTCCACTCAGGTGCAAGGAGAGGGAACACAGACCATACACCTCCCTCTCAGTGAAGCAAGAACAAAATCACATTTTAATTAAGACCATGTGGGATGCGATGTTTGGGTTCAGCCGTCTTAGAAAAACACATTTGACATTCTAAGTATCACAGATATGCACAAAGATGAACAGAATGTCACAGAAGACACACAAATGGTCAACAGAGCAGAGGAAAAGGTGTCAACAACATGGGGTAACAAAACCAGAGTGAGACACTGTGACACTGCCACTAGAATGGCTTAAAAAAGTCACCATCTTCAAACCCTGGTGAACACAGGGAGCAACACTAACTCTCACACACTGCTGGTAGGAGGGTAAAATAGTAAGGCCACTTTGGAAAACCTAAGACAGCTCCTCAGCTTAAGAAACATCTCCACGTTGACAGAGCAGCTCTACTTTTAGGTATTTACACAAGAACAATGAAAAGATATATCCACACACAGATCTATCCAAGAATGTTCATGGCATCCTTATCCATAACAGCCAAAACAGTAGAAACAACTCAAATGTCCACCAACAGGAGAATGGATAGACCAACTGTGGTAAATTCATGCAGTACAATGCTATTCGTTAATAAAGAAGAAAAAACTTTGGATAAACACACCATGGATAAAAAATTGGTTAAGCAAAAAAGCCAGTTGAAACCATAACTGAAAAGAAAAACACAAAACAAGGGTCTATCCTATTTAACATTAAATGTATAAATATGATTATTCATTACTTACTCCCTAACATTCTACCTCAGAGATTAGTTTTGGGATTTAGTATGTGGCAACCTGACACCCTGGGCTGCTCAGGTGATGCGAGTGGAAAAGAACGTGCCTGCTAACGCAGGAGACATATTCCCATCCAGATGGGCTCATGATGCCCTAGTTTATTAATGGGTTATAATCTGCTATCATTTATTTTGATGCTCAGATTGTCTTTAATTTGGTCACTGGCAGCTTTCAAACTGGTTTATGTCCTTTTTGCAGGCCCCCATCACTCTCTCAGCCTTCCCTTGTTTTCTGGTACAACAACATGCTCCAAGTTCATTTTATACTTTCCCTGACCCAGCCCCAGACTCAGCCATTTCTGCAAGAAGCCCCGGTTCCTGGAAGCTGAAATTGCTGTTTAGAAGCCAAGATCTGAGCACTAAACACGCTTATTGCCTCCGGGATGTCAGTGTGTCCAGGCCTTCTCAGCGGACAGAGCCAGAAAAATCTGTCTGCTTTTGCAGACCTAGACACGCACACATGTTTAAGACCACATTTCATTTCTATGTCCACCTATGTAAATTGAAAACCATGAGTTCACACCAGTCCTGTTCATTCTAATCCAATTTTCCTTTCACTCCCCTGAGAGTCTGAACCTGGCTTCCAATATCCTTATACGTTTATTATTTGATCGATCCCCCTGCACACAACCTATCTGCCTCTTCCACTGCCACTTGTCCCCTGTCCTGGCTAAGGCTCCTACTGCCCATGCTGAGCCAGCCCTCCTCAGCTTGCTCAGACTCTGAGCTGCCCTGGAAAACATCCCCATAGCTGTGGACATCCCCCCTTACTCTGACCCACTCCATTGCTGCAGGACTTAATTGTTCAGGAAGGAGAGGGGCTTAACTCACTTTTAAATAAAGGGTTCCACTAATATCTGTCACCCTTTGTGTCCAGAGTATGCTAATGTGCCAGTTTTTAATTCAAAATGAACAAAAGACTGCAATGCAGCAGACTTAGATGAAGTTGAGCGCTTTTTTTTTTAAGTGATAAAAACAGATCTAATTATACACAGAATGTCTATTGAAATCCTCAGGGAAATTACAAATTAACTAGTTGGAGGCAATTTGAAAACTGCAATTTTTAAAAAGTCATCAGAAAGATCAGTTTATGTTCCATGATTTACTTTAATTGATTTCTCTAACTGAAAGCTGAGCATTTCATAACTGCAATCAAAACAGTTTCCACCTGGCCAACATCTGTTTCCAGGTCCCTTATTTGAAAAACTCTAGGATTTTATATAAAATTTGGGAGGAACAGAAGGATAGAGAGGAGGGGGAGGAAAACAGTTTTTCCAGGTCTGAAACAAGAAATTACGTCAAAGAAGTTCTTTGAAAACCTTAAATAAAGCCCTACACAAATATTAGAGAAAAGTGGTAACTATTCCAAAGAGCAAGGAGATCAAAACAGTCAATTTTAAAGGAAATCAGTCCTGAATATTCATTGGAAGGACTGATGCTGAAGCTGAAGCTCCAGTACTTTGGCCACCTGATGCGAAGAACTGATTCATTGGAAAAGACCCTGATGCTGGGAAAGACTGAGGGCAGGAAGAGAAGGGGACGACAGAGGATGAGATGGCTGGATGGCATCACCGACTCAATGGACATGAATTTGAGCAAGCTCTGGAAGTTGGTGATGGACAGGGAAGCCTAGCGTGCTGCAGTCCATGGGGTAGGAAAGAGTCGGACACGACTGAGTGACTGAACAACAATAACAATGCTCTCAACAAAGGCTCTAGGTAGAAAGGAGACAACGCACACTGATCCCTAGTACTGCGGCACTCTCCTTTCAAGGATGGCTGTCGGACTAAGGTGTCCACCAGGGCACAGGTCTCCTGGACTCCCCTGGACTCCTCCAGAGCAGGAAATGCATCACATCATCTAAGCCATCTTCACACTTACTGATATTTACTGGGCATGTACTTCATACTGAGTGATTTTCAGGCCAGTGCTACTCAAGTGTGATCCACAGACCAGTATGAGACTATGAACTGTTTGTTACTGGTCTGCTATGAGTAAGTACAAAAATGAAGAATAAGCATTTATGGCAGTTTGATATTGCTGTTTGATCAGGGGACTCCTGTCTCTGAACAGGGTTTAGACCAGTTCAGGTGTTATCAAACTACTGTGGTGGGTTGCCTGAGTGGGGGAAGAGGGACAGAGAACTTAAGTGTGTACTTATGAAGGGCACTCAAGGCAAAGAAATCAGAAAGGATGAAGGCACAAGAATGTCAAAGGACACAAGTAGTCAGCTTTGGTCAGAGCATAAATCCATGGGGGCCAAGTGAAAGAACAAAGCATTATGGGCCTGGAATGTCGTGCTGTGAAGGTCAGCTTTGTAAGGCGCTGGAGAGAGGGAGTGCCCCGAGTATACATCTGTTTTAGGCAGGGGCCTTCTGGGGCAAGGAGAGGACAGGACTCGAAGGGAGGGCTGGAATACACTGAGGCAGGTCACACGGTTATTTCCCTCAGGGGCCTCTGCTCAAAGTAACTGGCACAGGGCAGCTGTCTGACAGGAGATGAGGCTGAACTTCACAGCCTAAATGAGAACAATTCCCATCTGACTGATCTTAATTTGTCCAAACCTCTGCTGAGAACCAGGAGCTGAGGAGGCAGCAGCAAGAGCCCCCTTCTTACCTTATTCAAGGGACCTGCTAAGTCTCAAGGGACTGCCTGGGATCAGGAAGCAGAAGTTAGCATCTCTCTCAGGTGGGCATGAGACCCAGTGACCACACCCCATCTCTAGGCACACCGCACACCATCAGAGCCCTTCTTTCTCCTCTGGGACCTGCTTTGGGCAAACACTCTGCCTGCCCTCCTGCCTGAACCATTCTTCCTTTCTGATCCTTTACCCAGATTATTTTTATTCAACCTCCAACACAAAGCCCATCATTTGAGATAACCCTGGTTAATCTGACCTTCAAATCTGAGTTCAGCTGTGTGACACTGGGCAAGTAACCCAAATTTCCCGAGTCTCGATTTCCTCTATAAAATGAGATACTAATAATTACTAACAAAGCAGCTGTGAGGATTAAATGAAATAAACATACTGCCTAACACATGGCAAATGCTTAATAGCAGATAACAGTACAAGTTAACATGTGTTAACCACTCACTACTCCTTGGAAGAAAAGCCATGACAAACCAAGACAGCATATTAAAAAGAGGAGACATCACTTTGCTGACAAAGGTCTATACAGTCAAAGTGACGGTTTTTCCAGTAGTCATGTACAGATGTGAGAGTTGGAGCATAAAGAAAGCTGAGCACCAAAGAATTGATGCTTTCCAACTGCGGTGTTGGAGAAGACTTTTGAGAGTCCCTTGGATTGCAAGAAGATCAAACTAGTCAATCCTAAAGGAAATCAACCCTGAATATTGATTGGAAGGACTGATGTTGAAGCTGAAGCTCCAATAATTTGGCCACGCCAACTCATTGCAAAAAACCCTGATGCTGGGAAAGATTGAGGGCAGGAGGAGAAAGGGATGACAGAGGATGAGATGGTGGATGGCATCACTGACTCAATGGACATGAGTTTGAGCAAACTCTGGGAGAGATGGTGAAGGACAGGGAAGCCAGGCATGCTGCAGTCCATGGGGCTGCAGAGTCGGACATGACTTAGGGACTGAACAACAACAAACAATGAACAGCAAAGGATATCCAATTGTTCTAGCACTCATGTTAAAAAAGACCATCCTTGTTCCACTAAAATCGCTTTGTACCTTTGTGGAAAATCAACTGACCAATATATGTACGTCTCTCTATATAGACTCAAATTCCAGCTCTGCCACCTCCTGGCTAAGGGACGTGGGTGAGTCACCGCACTTCCCGAGCCTCAGCCTCCCCATGTGTAAGATGAGGGTCATCGCAGTACCTGCCTCCTGGGGCTGCTGTGAGCTAGAAAAGTGTCCAGCACGGTACGTGCTCAGAGAATCCTGGTCACAGCAGTCAGTGAGGAAACTGAAGCTTTACAAGCATCGAGCTCTACAAACTTTGGGCTTCCCTCATAGCTCAGTCAGTAAAGAATCTGCCTGCAGTGCAGGAGACCCAGGTTCAACTCCTGGGTCGGGAAGATCCCCTCGAGAAGGAAATGGCAACCCACTCCAGTATTCTTGCCTGGAGAATTCCATGGACAGAGGAGCCTGGTGGGCTACAGCCCATGGAGTCACCAAGAGTCGGACACGACTTAGCAACCAAATCGTCATCGTCATCTACAAACTTCAGTAGCTGTTCCTGTCATTACTGGTGTTAGTGAGAGAACCAGTGAAGACAATACTCACAATCTCTTCTTGTCCACCACTCGCTTGACTCGGACGGCCCTCTGTTCTGAGTAAAGCTTACACACTCCTGTCCAAGGGAAAACAGGGACCGTTTAAAACCGCTTCTCAGGCAAAGCTATCGTTACATACAGTGAGACATTACAGTCTTCAGCTAGCAAAGCTAAAGGTTGCATCCCACCTATTGTGAAATGCCACATGTGACCTTTAAGATAAAATGAAATACTTTTTAAGTAATCTTCAACGAAATCCAAAACAGCAGTCCTGTGGTCCTTCACTTGCTGAGAGTGTATCTCCTTGTGCGCTGAAACAGAAAAGGACAAGATTCAGGACTCTGTATTCAATTACACTGAAGAACAATTCATCAGCTTCCTTACAACAGCTTCTTTATTAGATGTATTCTTAAAAACACAGCCATAAAACAAGTCCTGTGTCAAGCGACATTTCATTTTTAAAAGAGTGAGATTTATGAGGCTTTGCGAGAGTAAAAGATTAAACCTGCAGAAAAACTACAGTCAAATAATTTATGGTTTATTATGAAGGGATCGTGTTTGACGTGGGCCATTTCTTGAGAGCTGACCCTGTGCGTGTTAACAGGATCCAATGCTCAAGCTGACCTTCAAGGAACGTTTTAAATCAGACTCGGAGCACTCGCTCCCCTCTGCCTGCCCGGCTGCCTGTCAGCTTGGGCTTCTCCGCCCTCTCCCCTCAGCCACTCACACTCACCTCAGACACTGAGTGACACCTTCCTTCTCCCGGAAGCCTTGCCTCTCTGAGCCATGAGGACGCCTTTCTCCTGTGAATCATCACTTCTTAGAGTCTGCGCCAGTTACATTTTGGTAGAGGCTGAGTACCTACGGTGTGCAGGCACCCTGCCAGTACCCTACATAAATTACTGCTAATGGCCCAACAATGCAGAAGGCGACTATGATTATGCCTGTTTCACACACGAGCAATCCGTAAGGAGCCCAGGGTCACATGGTTTGGTACTTATTCCTCATTGTATTAATGTGCATGTATTTTCAAGGTATCTCAATGAATGTCCTTAAGGGTAGGGGGCATGATCTGTTTTTACCACAGGGCTGTTGCTGAACCTGAGGTTCACATGAGGAATTCAGAGGATTCATAAAATCATACACAAAATTTGATGCATGTGTGTATTTCTTTGTGGCAGGGAAGTCTACACGTTTTTTTTTTAAGTCTACAGTTTTCATCAGACTCTCCAGTGGTCCATCAGGGTTCAAATGGAAGCTACCCAAACAAAAGCTTGGGCTGAGCACAGCAGCATCTGGCCACTGGAATTCTACACTATGTAACGTAACGTGCATCTCATTAAGCAAATTAAAAGAATCAAGGAAGACACCTAACTTGGGAAGCCATCTCAGTGGCCCAGTAAAAATTCAACATCAATGAAAGTAAGATGATAGTAGTAACCCTAAGACTAGCTATTGTTCTGAAGGTGCTAGGAGAATTTAATTTTCATGATGACTCTAAGAATGGGCTTCCCCGGTGGCTCAGATAGTAAGGAGTCTGCCTGCAATGCAGGAGGCCTGGGTTCAATCCCTGGGTTGACCCCAAGAAATATGCCATATAATTGTCTCCATTTTATAGATGAAGAAACTGAGACCCAGGGCGACTAAGTGACTTGCCCAAGGCCACATGGCCTGAACATGTGGAGCCCATGTGGGTGCATACGCAGCCAAGGCCCCAGAGCTGTCCTCTTCACTGAGAGAGTCTGTCACTATAGTTTAATGCTCCAAGTAGAGAGCTCAGGGTACCTTCATGTGTCCTCATTCACATGCCATCAACTGATGCCCTACTCAACACCGCCCAGAACACAGGCACACCAGCACACACCTCTACACTTGAGTCATCTTCTCTGACCCTGGTCCCAAGGTAAACTCTTGGTTCTGTCTGGAGAGGTCCTTTCCACCTCCCTCTTCCCATCTGTTTAACTTGAATCATGGCCTTTGCATGATTTTTAACAGCTTAGGTTAAAACACTAATGAGGAAAAAGAAGACTTTCAGTTCTGAAACTGAAACCCAAATCAGAGCCCAAGAGCGAGCTTTAATGGCTGTGCCACACGCATCCTGTGGCACGTGATCGCGAGACGGCTGCTGGCTGCCTCTGTCAGGGGACGCACCTTGAGTTCTCAGCTGCTGGATCGCTTCTGAGCAGGTCCTCATGAAGGTCTGAGCGTCCTGGTCTATCTGGTCTCGTTCTGTGTCTGTCATTCTCCCGTATTCAGACATGACATGACTGACGGAGAGAGAGAGGAGGATGAAATGAAGGGACAGCAGCAAATGCCCACACGTGGAGTCTGGATGGGGTGTGAAGGGAACAAAGCTCCCTGTTGAAATGACTACTAAGCTGAGACTTGAAGGATGAGGAGGAGCTGGCCACACTAAGAGGCGGGAGATCACTCTAGACAGTGGAACCAACGCATACGAACCTTACAGCCCTGAACTCCATTTTCCTGACCATTCTCTCTTGACCTCGTCCAAACAGCCTTTTGTCCTCATCCCCCCACCATGGTCGTCACTCTCTAAGGTCACCACTGGGGTCATCATTCCCCCCAAGGTACTTTCCACCCACTGGAAATGCTGGTGGCTCCGCTTCCCTGATTTGCTTTCTCCTGTCTCCTGACCACATTCTTTCCTGGTTTCCTCCCACCTCCCTGGCTGTTGGTTTTCAGGCTTTTTGTTGACACCTTTTACCCATGGGTTTCCCTGGTGCCTCTGACAGTAAAGAATCCACCTGCAATGCGGAAGACCTGGTTTCACTCCTTGGGTTGGGAAGATCCCCTGGAGGAGGGCATGGCAACCCATGAGAATCCATGGGGTTGCAAAGAGTCGGACACAACTGAGTGGCTAAGCATAGCCCACCCTTAGTCCCTGAATATCTCTGTTGTCCACACTGCTCCCTTGGTGAGTTCGGCTAGGCTAGTGGGTTTTTTTTGTTGTTAGCTTTACACTGACGGGTCCCAAATTTATATCTTTAGCCTGAACCTCTTCTAGAACTTGAGATGCATATATCTAACTGCTGGCTCAGTATCTCTATTCAGATGTTTAATCTGTATTGCAAATATGCCCCACACTGAGCCCGCAGCCACTCCAAGCCTGCTTCCCACTTGTGTTGCGGGCAATCCCATTCCTTCTAGCTGCTCAGGCCTCAAACCTGGGTCATCCTGGCACCTCTTTTTCTCTTTCAGTTCACAACTAATCCATTAACAAATCTCATTAGCTCTAACCTCAAAACACTTCCAGAATCTGACCTCTTGTTATCCCACCCACTGCTAACCCCTCTGGGCCATGTCACTGGGATCCCAAGGCTGGACCATAATCGCAGCTGTCCAGCTCGTCTGTCGTGTCTGGCGAGCTCCTCCCCTGATGATTCTAATGCACCAGTCTTACCGCTCCTGTTATATAGTAAGTCAGATCCTATCAATCCTCCGTACAGACGTCCAGTGCTTCCCACCTAAGAGCAGAAGCCAAGGCCCTTACAAGAGCTGCACGAGCCTTAAGGCGACTCACAGGCTCTGGCTCCTGCCCTCTCTGGGATATCTTCAGCTGCCCACCTCCCCCTGCTCCAGCTGCTCCGGCCTCTGTGCACTTCCTGGAACATTACAGCCGTACCCCTGCACCAGGACGTACACTAGCTGGCTGTCTTCCCCGGGATGTCCTTTCCCTGGATAAGATCTCTATGAACTGACTGCTTACTTCTTTCAGGTGTTTACCCAAAGTCCCTGCATCTTAATAAGCTACCTTTATACACTTGTATCCACCTTGACAGTTTCTATCTTCCCTTCTCCACTCCCCCTAAAATACTGTGCTCCAACATTCTATGTTTTACTCATTTTGTTTCTTTTCTATCTTCCCCTACAAAATACACATTCCATAAAGGTGGGGGCATTTGTCTGTTTGTTCACTGCTGAATCCCCATCATCACCGGCAATCCTAGGATTTAGTAGGCTGATAAATCAGTGGATCAATAACCAACTACTTTCAGAATGACCTCGCTTCGTGCGTGAGGCCGATGTGAGAAGCCTGACACACAGCTACAGCTGTGCTCCGTAACAGGCCCCTCCTGGACTGATTGCATCCCTACCCCTGAGACCTGCAGGGACCCCACTTCCAGAGCCTCCCCTGGAAATACGGAGGTACAGAGGCCCCGGCAATGTGTCCCGCCTAGGACAGGCCCCCAAGAGAAGAGAGAGTAGTAGTCCTGGGGCTCTTCTCCGGGCCAAGCAGGAGGCCAGTCTCCTCTCCTCTCCTCTCTTCCCTTGGTGCGGCTCCTCCTCACCCCCAAGCCCAGTGTCCACCCTCTCTGGGCGAGCGCTGGAAGGAGAGAAGGCAGCCCATAGGTTCCTGGAGAAGGGATGGCCTTCCCTCGGTGAGTGACAGACGGGTATTTCCCTAACACCCCGCCCTCCGCAGGATCTTGTTTCCTTAACTAGTTTGGCTTAACACGGTAATCCTGACAGAAATGTGCTCTGAGGAGGAAGACCCCAGAGAGGGGAAGGAGCGCAGGGGCCGGGCAAGCAAGCAGGCTCAACCTTCCCCCCAGTTCCCCAGTCTGGCGGCGGAGAACTGAGAGCTGTGAGCACAGGGGCGCAGTCGGTGCCGCCCCTCAAGACACCGGCTCACCGGAAACGGGAAACGGAAACGGAGGCTAAGGGGTCAGGGGCAGATAAATGAGACAGGCGCTCACTTCCGAGTGGCGAGGCAACCCATGGACAGAGCCGATCTACAAAACGACCAGTTTCAGGAACGTGAGATTAACATCCTCCTTCTCTGTTTTGACTTAATGGAAACTCAGCTCAGTGAAACTAAAAAGATCTAAAGGTTAATTTGATAAAACTGATTATACTCAATTAAAAGGCTATGCTCCTTTAGGATACATTATATATTAACCTTTTAAATTGGAAATTGCCAGTATGGTCATTCTAGTAGTAATAACGACAGAAACCAAGAAAGTCCCCTCCCCCCCCCAGGTGGTACTGTTTTGTCGTTAGGATATTGAGGAAAGGGTCTATCTACCGGAAGTGGAGAAATTATTTTTTAATTAAAATAATTCAAGAGATCTAGTCAGAGGCTATTTAGGTTGCTTGCTGTTCTGCTCTAGTAAAATGTCATTATTTTTTAAAAAAATTAAATGGGTCAATAAAGTCTGAGTTCTACATTATGGGAAAAATTATAGCTTCCTAATTATGTCAAACTAACATAGCCTTGTGGGTCTGAAGGCAATATTTCTCTCAATTCCACGATCACACTCTATCTAAAATGTTCCCAGTGAGACAGGAGATAGATGGACCCCCCCAGGATGAATAGCTGGAGTCCATTCCCAGCACTTCAAGATGAAAATAGCACAACAATTGGGAGAGAAAGCTGGGCCCTGCCCAGATAAAAGACAAGAGACTACAGATTTCTCATTCTCAAAGTCAAGGAGAACTTCCTGACTAGAAAGCTCCTCGGTGGTCAAAAGGTGAGGCCGAGAGGTCAAGGTTACCCACAGGCCTCTCTGCTGGAATCCATCTTGGCTGTGAGATGCATGTGCATACATGGGAGGATGTGTTCTGAGGCAGGGTTCTCAGGATGGGTTCTGAGGCAGACTCAGAACCAAAGGAAAATGACAGGCCAAAGGAAATCTGGAAGAAATGCCCCATATAAGTGATTTAAACCACTCCGGGGGTGGGACACTCTCTGAGTCGACCCACGTGTCTATCCACAGGTACTGAACTCTTCTCCCTCCTAATAAATAATTTCCTTGTTTCACTACTTCCGCCTTTGTGGGAATTCTTTCCTGCAAAGCCAAAGGGCCAGGGCTTTGTCATTGGTCACTGGTCTAGTGGCTAGGACTTGGTATTCTCAGTGCTTCGGCCTGACCTCAGTCTCTGGCCGGAAACCCAAACTTTGCTTCAAGCCACTGAAGAGCAGGAGGAGAAGGGGATGACAGAGGATGAGATGGTTGGATGGCATCACCGGCTCAATGGACATGGGTTTGAGTAAACTCTGGGAGTTGGTGATGGACAGGGAGGCCTGGACAGGGAGGACTGCAACTGTGTTGCAGTCCATGGGGTTGCAAAAAGTTGGACATGACTGAGCGACTGAACTGAACTGAACTGAAGAGCAAGGCCACCAGAGATCACCAGGAACAGGCCACAGCCAGCACCCTGCACTGGGAGGCACAGCAGTAAAAAAAGAAAAGACTTTAAATAGTCTACCACCTTTGGGAGGGAGAACATGATGGGAGAAGGTAAGGGTGGCCCTTCTCCCTCTGGAGAGAATGTAGGGTGTGGGGGGGAAATGCTTCTTCCCTAGTCCTCCTGTTTTTACCAGAGAATCCACACCTCTCATGACACCCTACCTCCCTCCTCCATCTCCTCCCTCCTGCCCCTCCCTTGGGGCAGGGACTTCTCTGACTGGCAGCCTGGCAGAAGGACCCGCACAGGGAGTGAACAGTCCTCCAGCCACGGCTCCTCTCTCTCCTCTCCTCTGGGATCTCCCTGTTTACTGGCAGCGGAGGTCCGGCTCTGCTGCTTCTCTCATACGCTCTCAGGGGCCTCTGTGCTCCGGGGCTGTGACCGTTCCGTGGCACTAACGGCTGAGTGCACCTGTCTAATTCAGGCGCCTTCAGCAAGGCCACCCGCCCGCAGATCTAACCTATGCTGCTGCCCTAGATTTCCCTGGTGAGCGAGCTTTGAATATGTCCATCTGTGTCATGTCGACTTGACTTCGGCATCCTCTCTCTTTCCTTTCCTCCTCTCTCTGGCAGGAAATAGAGGTGCTTTCTTTCTTTCTTTGTTTTTTTAAATAATTTTACTTATTTAAGGCTATGCTGGGTCTTCACTGTTGCTCAAGCTTTTCTCCAGTTGAAGTGCTCAGGCCTCTCATTGTAGTTGCTTCAGCTGTTGCAGAGCACAGGCTCCAGGGTTCACGGGCTTCAGTAGCTGCAGCACATGGGCTCAGCAGTTATGGCTCCCGGGCTCTACAGCACAGGCTTAGTAGCTGTGGCACATGGGCTTAGTTGCTCTGCAGCATGTGGGATCTTTTCGGATCAGGGATCGAATCTGTGTTTCCTGCATTGGCAGGCGGATTCTTTACCACTGAGCCATCAGGGAAGCCCTGAGAGGTGCTTTCTTGATCAAATAGCCACTAACCCAACTGCGCCACAGGTCAAATGGGGTTCCAATTCAATGACCATTCACCAAGGGACTTTTGTGCGCCAGGAACTCCCACACACATCTCATTCAGTCCTCTTAAGAGCACTGAGTGTGTGTGCTCAGTCATGTCCGACTCTTTTCGACCTATTGACTGTAGCCCACCAGGCTCCTCAGTCCATGGGATTCTCCAGGCAAGAATACTGGACTTCCATTTCCTCTGGGTTGCCATTTCCTCCTCCAGGAGATCTTCCCAACCCAGGGATCAAAGCTGCATCTCCTGTGCCTCCTGCACTGGCAGGAAGATTCTTTACCCACTGAGCCACCTGGGAAGCCCTTTATCCACATTATCCATACTTTATTTAAAAACAAACGAAAACCAAAGCACAAATATCTGAAGTGAGTTGTGTATACTTACATGACTAATACTTGGAGGAGCTGGGACTAGATCTCAGGTGTGACTGATCCCCAAAGCAAGCCCTGCTCTTTCAAAGGGCCAAAACAGGGGCAGGAGCAAAACTCGGGGTCCTCTGGCTAGTGGTGAAGTGCAGTCGGGACGAGGACTCAGTGGGGTGATGGCCTACCAAGACTCAGGAAGCCTCAGAAGCACTAGTTGTGCTGATGCTGTAGCCACACAACTACTACGTAGACAAGAATGGAATGGGCCCCGGGGACCCCGTGCTCCCTCCCAGCGTGTGCTGCCACAGTAGCTGGGAAATGGGGAGGCCGAGGCCAGCTGCTCGCTGTCCTGAGAAACATGAGGACTCGGAGTAAGTCCTCACCATGCTGGTCTGGGAACACTGACAGGCAGTTTTGTGAAGCTGATCTGTGCTGTTCGAGGAGAAATGTCTTAATCCTACCCCTATAGTCAAAAGTTGACTACAAAGTAACAGAATAGCAGCCTTATACAATAATCTTTTTATAAATCCACTGCTTTGTTTCGTTTTTGCACAGCATTTCAACTGTACCATCCTGTCTGAACCTAACTAATAGGCAAGTGAGCATCACTCTCGTTATTTAGAAACAGGACTCCTCAAAGGTTTTCTGAAAAGGGCCAGAGTATAAATATTAGACTCTTAGGGCCATACAGCCTGGGCACAGCCGCTCAGCTCTACTGCTGAGGTGTAAAAGCAGCTACCGTAACATGCAAATGAATGGGCATGCTGCTGTTCAATAAACTTTATTTATGACACCAAAAATTTAACTTCATTTAATTTTCTTATGAGGTAAAATATTATGATTATTATTACTCTCCCCTCAGCCATTAAAAAATGTAAGAACTATTCTCAGCTCACAGGCTGTACAAAAATAGGCAGTGAGCTGGACTTGGCTTATAGGCTGTGGTTTGCTGACCCCTGGTTTAGAGGAAGACATTGCCTTCTGCAAGTTAAGTGAACTTCTCAGGTTTGCATGGCTAATAAGGAGACAGAGTAGCTTGAACTAAACCAACGTTTAAAGCATTCACCTTATCTGGATGCCTTTTGAAGGCAAAGGGAAGTTAATAATGGATTTCCATAAGAGATCTCTACGACCACTTATGTAACTTAAGCTGTCAAGTACTAAAGAAAGGAGCTGGAAAATGATAGGCTTACACCAGTTTTGCTAAGTTTTCCAAAACGACAGTCACTTCCATCTGTACAGACTATACAATTAGCATCTGATGTACATACATACCTTTAGAAATAAAATTTATACTGCCATCTAGTGTTGACCAACTATTTTAACTGAGAACTTTAAAATAAGGTTTACTTGGTATGAAGCACTAGAATAATAATTTTACTATAGTCCAAAGTTATGTAAATGAAATACACTTAAAAGCATAAAGTAGACAAAGTGGTAGAGATTATTTAAAACTCACCTGGGGCATAATTATTTTGTTAAAAAACTGATATGAAATATTTCCATTTTTTCATATATTGATTAAAGTCCTTTTATAAATTCAGAAGATTTATTCCATATTTTCTAACTGTGTGATAGGAAGGCTTCCAAAGGGCAAAACCCCTTGTTCTATAATGATGAAATCCTACACAGATGCTTCTAATGATGCCATTTCCTATGTCCAGTCCAACTTTCCCACTGCTTAGGCACTGCAGTTGAAGCTGAATCTTATGGGAGACATGCCACACTAAAGTCAGGTGCAAACAGAGGTCAAGGGAGGGCAGGAGGCATGACCTTTGCACTGCGGTTTATTCCTGAGTCTACGGAGAGCCGGAGTCCATTCTAGAAGTCCTTTTGGAGGTTGCGATCAAAATGCCTTCTCTTTTTAAAAATCAACCTAACAAAAACCCTCAGGGAGGCAAGAGTTCTCATCCCTCCAAATGGCATTTTCATGTGACGGGCATGATCTCTTCATTTGCTCGGTAGTATGTATTCAGTGAGACACTGCCCCATCCTCTCTGCATGTTTCACAAAATATACATGGCACGTACAGAGAAGCAAACGCGTGTGTGCCTCAGGGGGCACTGCTGCGGGGCTGTGGTGACTTTGAGGACGTGGGATGTGGCTGCGCTTACCCTGGCTGGCGGAGCCCCTTTCTACTCGGCAGATCTTCTTTCACTGTCAGACTGATCTTCCCCACTACAACCCAGAGTTAGTAAAACGTGAAGACGGAAACCTCACAAGGAATATAGGTATGGCAAAGAACATTCACCAAAATCATGGTTAAAAAAAAAACAAAAACAGACACTTACCTATAAGCATTAATATAATCTTTTCTGTGTTCCAGAAGAAAATCTCTCAGCTTGCCAATGTGCGAAATCTGTCATGAAAAGAAAGCAAATGGTTTATATTGATAAATGTGTTATACTCACATGCAACAAATTTTAAATTAGTAGAGAGAGCAGAATGCTCTCTCTTCAAATCTTCAAAAGATTCTGAAGCTACAAACTGGACACTTCTGATTTTAGACTTCTGTATAATCACTGACTTGTCAAAGTCACCCACATTCCTGGGCTTTGGTCTCCTGCTTAAGTCACAGATCGCAACAATTACAGGAAGAAGGAACCAACAGCAATGAAGAGATGACTCTAAGGAACTTCGCGATTCTATGAGATAATGCATGTCTAGTAACTGCACAGCATGTGCTTAATAAAGGCCAATTCCCTTCCTTAAGCGTTTTCTACCTAAAATTTTATAGACAAACATTCCTTCTTCCAAGTGTTCTAGGGGATGGATTCTAAGGCTGGAGCTATTAAGTTTATAAACAGGATCCATGCAGAGCAGCAGAATTAAACAGAAGATTCGGGAGCAGTGATGTATCCCTGCACAGCACATCTCCATCTTCTCCACTTCTGTGGATGAACAAGAGAGGACACAGAAGTCCAGGGGACTGCACTCCTGATGGGTCATTTCTTGTGCTAAAGCCCCTACCATGTGTCAGGTGCTGTGTGTGGAAGGAGGGATTAAGAAACAAAACAAGTGTTAGGAAGAAACCTGGGATCATGGTCGACATGGACAAGAGAGCTTCCAGAAGGAGAGAATGATTAGCTAAGCCGGTGGCCTGTGCAGTCCTTTGACTATGGCTCATGCTTGCTTCCTCCTGACGCCCTTTGTATTTATTCCAAACACACACAGCCTCAGTCTCAAAGGATCTGCTGAACTTTCATCTTTTGCATGAAAGTTTTTCTGTCAAGGCCAACTCAGGCCAATTTTCGCTCTGCTCTGAACTTAAAAGCATGTCTGCATCCCACCCACTGGGCACTCGGCTACACACGGCCACATCCACTGGCTTCACTTTTGCACACACGCCTCTTTCTCAGGGGTTAGGAACCATGTGAGGAGGGGGCTGCCCAGCTTCTCCTACGGCCCTACACACAACATGGAGCCCAAGGTGGGGTCAGTCAGTATTTGCAGACCAAGTAAACGTCTAAAGGCAAAAACAGTATTTACCACTAAAGAAACATTCAGCAATTGTCTGGGGATAGGTCAGTAGGGGTTCAGTTACATTTCCCAGGGTCTAGACTAAGAACAAATAACGGTTCAGAAAAGCACCCTCAGGCATCTTCAGAGCATGAATTAAAGAAAAAAATGAACTGTGGCCACATATTCATTTATTTACCAGATTGCAAAGATTACTGAGACTGTTCGGCAACACTGGCTCCACGGGGAACCTCCACACACACACACGACCTCCTTCCCCAGTGGCCTGTCGTGGGCACTGAGGTCACTGCACTCACAACCAGGCTGGGAGCATGAGCCTCGCAGAGGCCACGTGCCTCGTCCAATCACACGGTTAGTGTCTGGTGGGGCTCGGAGGCAAGCTCAGGACTCGCTTGAGTTCATTCGGCCTGTCTTCCACTAAGCCACAGCTGCCTGCTTCATCCTCTTATTCCAATTTTCCACTTAGGCTGCACTTTAAAATCTGACTTTTAAGACCGTTGGGAAAAAAAATTTAAGAGATGTGCAAACTAGGTGCTTACTATACCGCATATGAGATTTAATCAAATTAACTCTCCTGTTTAATATGCTTCAGTGGTTCCCAGCATCAGGGTCAGGATCCTCGATGCTAGCAAAGATTAAGGGCAGGAGGAGAAGGGGGCAACAGAGGGTGAGATAGTTGGATGGCATCATTGACTCAACAGACATTGAGTCTGAGCAAGTTCCAGGAATTGGTGATGGACAGGGAAGCCTGGCGTGCTGCAGTCCACGGGGTCTCGAAGAGTCAGACATGACTGAGAGACTGAACAACGACAACAAACAACCACCATGGTTTCCATTCCCCTCCCCAAGCCCTGCCTGCGAGGGGCCAGGTAAGCAGTATGAGTGAGTAAGGCAACAGGAGGCGAGGGTACAGGGCACCGGGCAGGCGTGAATTCTGGTTATCGAACACCCTGCAGTCAAAGCAAGCATCTCTCCCAGTCAACTCACCAGAGGGCAGCTAATTGTCATCTCTGCGCCTCATCAGTGGGGTCAAGTCCAAACCCCAAATGCAGCACTCGAGGCCCTTCGCAGTGCAGCTCCAGAAGTCCCGAGGGGCCTCAGTCCTGCCAGGCTCCCCACCGACCACAAAGACCACGACGACTCCTTACCGACTAGCTTCCCTTCATCAGAGCGCAAGCTCCTAGAGGGTAAAGGGTCCTCCCCCCTTCCCCCAGAGCCTGTCAGGCACGAAAACTTTCACTGCATGTTGAATAGAGAGTGGGTACTGAATAATGCGGCCTTCCCAGGTGGCTCAATAGTAAAGAACCGCCTGCCAATGGAGGAGACGAAAGAGATGCAGGTTGGATCCCTGGGTCTGGAAGATCCCCTGGAGGAAGAAATGGCAACCCACTCCAGTATTCTTGCCTGAAAAATCCTGTGGACAGAGGACGGGCCACAGTCTCATGGGGTCACAAAGAGCTGGGCACAACTTAATGCTTAAGCGATTAAGCATACATGCACTGAATGATCCCCTAAGATTATACCTACTGTGACAGGCAAGGAAATGCTATATACCCTCCTCCCAAAGATGTCCAAGTCTTATCCCCGGAATCTGTGGATTTATTATGTTACATGGCAAAGGGGAATTAATGTGGCAGAAGGTAATCAGATGCTCATCAGCTGAGCTTAAAATAGGGAGATCACTCTGGATTTATGTTGGAGTATCCGGGGAGGTAGGCCCCATGTAATCATGGGGTCCTTAAATGGAGAACAAGGAGGTAGAAGAGAGAGTCAGAACAACACAATGGGAGGACTCGATCCAACATTGCTGGCTTTCAAGGCAGAGGAAGGGAGCCAAGGGATGAAAGCCACATCTGCACGCTGGGAAAGGCAACTTAGTGGATTCTCCCCTAGCCTCTCCAGAAGAGAACAGAGCCCTGCCCACACCTTGATCTCAACCTAGGGAGTCCCATTTTGGACTTCGGACCCACAGAAAAAGAAGACAATACATTTTTGTCATTTTAAGCCACTGAATTGATGGTAACTCGTTCAGCAGCGACAAGAAACGAATACACTGTGTCTCAGTTTGGGCTGCTGTAACAAAATACCACAGGCTGGGTAGTTTATGCAACAAACACTTATTTCTCTCAGTTCTGGAGGTGGGGAAGTCCTGGCCAAGCTGGCAGCATATCTGGGGCCTGGGGAGGGCTCTCATCCTAATTTGTAGACAGCTGCCTTCTTGATGAGTCCTCACATGGTGGTCTTGCATCTCTTCCTCTAAGGACACTGATCCCATTCATGGGGGCCCCACCCTCATGACCTAATCAGGGCCCGAAGGCCTCACCTCCAAATATCATCCCATTGGCTATCAGGGCTTCGATTCTGTGATGACACAAACATTCAGTCATAGTGTCTGACATAGCATAAAGCCTTATCTGAAACAGCCTTTTTTTTTTTAAAGGAGTCATAATGTTTTCAATAAAGGTTTAAAATGTCCAAAGGTATCTACCGTATAGTCTAGACACAGAATCTCCACTCTTTAAGCTCCCCTCTCCCGCATCTTTAGCTAGTTTCAGTCTACCAGGGTGGAATGGTATGTGGGGGGTGGTGAGTGCCAGGAACAAGAAGCCCCTACAGGCATCTCAGAAAACATGATTACAACAAGTTTCACTTAAAGTATAACAAATATGATCCCTATTTCTTACGATATGATACCTGGGATTTGCTTCAATATAACATGGGATGGAGAGTAACACCTGAAAGAGGATCAGTCATGAGTTGACAGCTGAGTGTGGGTAGGTGCGGACTCCTTATAAATACTGTCTACTTCAATACATACATGATAGCTTTCTTAACAAAACATTATTTTTTAAAATCTCCTTTTTAAAAATTTTTTAAAAATTGCTTTAAAAAAATTTTTGCTCTCTTTTAACATGTTTGGTGATTCTGAAGTACAGATTTTCTGCTGCCATACTAGTAAGAACCCATATTTGAATGAGCAACTCAACCCCACCTCAAATCTCTAGCTAGTTTATTTCTAAATAGACTTTAGCAAGTTTTTGCTTAAAATTCCACTTAAGATGATCAATACCACTTAAACAAAACAAAACAAAACACCCTACCAACCCCAAAACCTTCACTGAGAGTTTACTATGTGTCAGGCTCTACTCCAAGATCTCTGCATGTGTTAGCTCATGGAACTCTCCCAGCAATCCCGAGATGAGTAACCTCATCACACCTGTTTTAACAGATAAGGAAACTGAGTCAGAAAGCTGGTAAGGAATTTGCTCAGGGACACATGGGGTGAAGCCTGGATGGAACCCAGTATTCTAAGTTATCAGACTGGAGTTCTTAACCCCCAAATTTGTGCACAGATTGTTGGCAGGTGGCAAGTGCAGTTTTTCAGTATAGTGGTCACAAAGGGGGATGCCTGGGAATCGAGAAAAGCACCCAGTGAGCAACGTCAGGATGTTTTTTCTTGTGTCTGTATTCAACAGTGCGCTACACATCTGACATCACCCCGCAGGGACGGCCACTTACAGAGCATCCGCTGTGTGTGTGCTAGGCAGTGTGTGTAGTGCTTGCTCCGTGCTGACGTCGGCTCCCCTATAACCAATCGGATGGATTAGATGCTGCCCCCATTTCTATTTTATAAACATGGAAACTGAGGCCCACATGAGCTCACAGACTAATAAGGGGCAGGACTGGCATGGATCACAGGTCTATGTGACTCAAAGGCTAAGTTATTTACTCTATATCATCAAAAGGTCAATAAACTGTTACTACTTAGCTTATTCAAGTTTGAGGCTTTTTTTTTCCCACAGAAATATAAACTGGGTTTCATGTAAGAGTTATTTATGGACACTGATTTTTAAAATGTTTTCAACTACAGTGGATACAGAAAGTTCTACAAGAGAGATTTTTTTGAATGTTTCCACATAGAGCACTCATTTTAAAAGTCACTCAAAGTAGGAACATGCATATATCCAAAGTGACTGTTCTCCCCAGTGAAGTCTCCTCCTCCAAGCCCGGCTGTTATTCCCAGTGTTGTCAACACAGGAGGCTTGGAATTGGCAAGTACCATCGGGATGCTGGGAGGAAGGCCCACAGATGTGCGCCAGGAACCAGGATGGTCACAGAGACTGGTGGTGCCATAGTGACTGTTCACCCTGAGTGCCAACCATCAAACTGCCACCAAAACACGGTTTAAACAAGGAATGAAGGCAACTTCCAGGGCTGGGTCTCTTCCCCTTGTCTGAGTTTATCTATCTCCACCCATAGGGTGGGGCAGGGTATTAGCAGAGGCGACTCCCGGCAAAAGGCTGTGGAGTTTGGGTGGAGCAGGGCAGACAGGAGAGAAATGGGTATGAAATCCAGGGAGCTGGCTGAGCTTCTCTGCTCAGCCTCCACTACTTCCTCTGAAAGGGACCACAGTGCCCCCCTCATTAGGCTTCGGAGGACCCCAGCTGGATGAACTCCCTCTTCTGTCTCCCAAGCCCTCCCTCACACATCTGAGGGAGGAGGACTGCCTGGGGCAGGGTCTGGAGGGGGCAGGGAGCAGGCTCCGCTCCAAGCCAGGCAGCAGAGAGGGTCTGCTCCAGCGCCACCGCATCTGGCCACAAATCTACAGCCCGCTCCTCCGTTTGGCTTTTTCACCTTCTGACTGCTTATTCCTTTCAGGTAGCTCCAAAACTTGCCGGGGGAAAACGGGTGTTTTTAATAAACTCCCTAAACTCTTAACCTTTGCCAACTGAAATTTTGAGCAAGTTGCTTAATCTCCCTGAGCTTTACTACAAAGGGAGGGCAATAAACATGATTCTTTAAAAGCAGAAGTAGCAGCACGCGTTAACAGCAAACTCTTATTATGCACATGCTGTGTGGTAGGCACCAGTCTGTGGCGCGTCCACCAGCTCATTTGTTCACTCCTCCTGATAACCCCATGGGACAGGTTTCGCTATAATCCCACTTAACAGATGAGAAGACACCGAAGTGACGCATTTCATATAAATGGTTGAAAATAAACGGGGGACTGTGACGCCCAACCCAAGGACCTGAGTGCTGCGCATGAAGACTGCCTTACCGTCCCATCCGAGCGCAGGGCGTCTCTGAGGGCCGCCTTCATCACAGGGCACACAGAACGTTTTGAGATCAAAAGGACTCAACGCTGAGATGCCCTGTTCAGGTCAAATGCAATGTCAACAGCTATGGGTCAGTGCGGAGCCAACAGCCACCCTCCAGGGCCTGCTGGGATCTGGCTTCTCCACAAAGCTGATACTCAACCAAGCAATTGTTTAAACTCCATTCTAAAACAACAGGCATTCATCTGGCCTATCCTTTTCTTTCTCTGAAGATAAACCAAGTTCATTTTTAAGTGAATGCATTTCAATAAGGCTCATTTCAAAAGTCATCAAGACACTGGACTTTCCCACACAGCACATCTACCACATAGACAGATTGACTATAAAACAGTAGCAGTGGTCCCAATGCATCTGACAGGGAAACACATTCTCACATTACCTGATGTCACACATAAAGCTTTCATTAGGAGAGACCAAACAAAAACACCCCACTATGTGCAGCTGTGAGACCTGCTCCCGCGGGTGAACGTGTGCCGTTGACACGGGCTTGGCCCCGGGGACTCAATCCTAAGGATGGCTGCCCACAAGCATGCTGGTGAACGGAGTTGGAAAACCAAGGTTGCCCACAGCATGTACTTATGTAAAATATGTAAAATGCAGACCTAAAGCTGCATCCATACAGAGAGAGGCATCTAAAAGACTGCTCATCAAAATACTGATGGTTGGGTGCTAAGATTTAGAGACTGTGCTTTTTTCTATTTATAAGACCTTTTCATACCTTAACACCTTTCTACAATTTGTATGTAGGATCCTTGTAATCAGACAGAAAAGTGCTTTTGAACAGAAACATAAATCTTCCTACATCCTTCCCTGACTAAGAGTGTATACGGACCCCTGAGACTCCCACAGGGCCAAGTCCAATTCTGTGAGCCCAGGACATCACCGACTCGATGGATATGAGTTTAAGCAAGCTCCGGGAGTTGGTGATGGACAGGGAAGCCTGGCGTGCTACAGTCCATGGGGTTGCAAAGAGTCGGACACAACTGAGCGACTGAACTGAACTGACTGAGGTCCCACCAGTGTCCCTGTCCCTCCTGACTTCTAGGGGTTCAGAGCCCTCTCGATCTCCCAATCCCAGTTTCCTGACTCACTCCTACTCTGCTCAGGGGGTACACCTCCCAAAAGTCTTCTCTGCCACTTCCAGGCCAGGCTAACGACCCCTGCAAGCACCCCTCCTTCAGTGATGTCAGCCTCTTGTTTTGAAATGTTTTCATGTCTCTCTGACGCAAGCTGCTCAGGCATACACTTAGCCCAAACGAGCTCCTCAAAAAACGATTTAGTGCTCCTAACATAGTAAGTGGGCTACATATTTTGCTTTATCCACTAGATGGCAACACAAGTCTTGCAGCAGTAGAAATACTAGGAACTCTCAAAAATATCAGTTTGTTTTTTTTTCCCGAGGGCTTCACAATTTTCTCTGGTTCTGTACTTCTGATCTGGAATCAAAGGATTATTAAAGGTTAATTGTGTTGCTCAGGCTGAAGCTGAAATGACACTGTTTTGAAACAGACATGTACACTAGGACATGACCAAGGTTTTAAAACACCGCGTTCCCGGCAGCTTGGACACAGAGGCAGCCCCCAGGCACGGCTGCTGTCTGCAATCCCCAGTGGCTGTTGGGCCCAGCTTTGTCTATGTGTCACGCATAGCACAGACCTGCTAGCTGCTCCTTCCTGGGTGCTTTGTGAATTACCCAGAGCAAGATAAGGCTGTAAAACGAACAACTCTGGTATAAAATGGAGGACAACTGCATTTTCACAGTAGGGGGAGCGCGGAGCAGTCTTTTGCAGATCACAGCAGCGGTAGGACTTGCACACCCGTCCCCGCCCCCCACAACCCCCAAGATAGGAATTCTCTTCTGGCACTCTCAACACTTCCAACAAAGACCTGATTGAGTAGGAAACACTGAGTACCCATTTGCATAATGTGCCTCTGCAAGAAACAGCCATTGTTCAAGATTAAAGAGACTCCAGTATGGCCTCTGGCATATTGTAAAAAGGTCCCTGTAACACAGAATCATTATTTTTTTAAGTTCAATCAGTGGACACAGCTTACTGTTCAGTTTAAGTAGGCAGCCAAAGGCACAGTCGGAACAACCGCTGTTGTATAAATGTTTGCCCACCACTGATAAGCTGACATGACTTTTCACAGGGGTCATGTTCCCAAGTCTGATTTGGAGGCCCGCTAAACTAAATTTCGAATCCACTCCCTTCAGTCATGACTGAAAAGGGCCTCAATACCAATTACGGCGGTAGGTTCAGAACGGGCCGCAGCTCTGGAGCGCGATCACCCTGCTGAAGTCACAGTGGGGGCTGTCTGAGTCCTGGTGCTAGGGAAGCTCCCCATGACCAGTCACCCACAAAAGAGCCTGGCACAGCCAAAGGCATTCCTTTGGTTTTGGGGTCACAGCAGGGAGGGTGTTACGGGATTACACGTATGAACTGTGCCTTTTCGTTTTGCCTCCTTTCAGCAATTGTTTAGTTGTAGGCTGAGCCTCCTCCCATCACTCCCCGCCTAATTCCGACTGCTGGAGGCCACCCTTCAGCGGGCACAGGGCCTGCCGTGCGGCAGCCGCTCTCCAGTCCTCGCACGAGCCCCTCCTGAAAGCACGGTCCTGCCAGGATCTCTTCCTAAACCTCTGACAACTCTGCGTCACCTTCTTTCCTTGTCTCCTACCACCTCTGCAAACCTCTGAAACTTCATGAAGCCCTGACGCATGCTTGCTAAACCTACTCTTCCCACCCACAGCTTAATGTACCATCTACAGAAAATTTGCCCACCGGCCCCTGCCTCACTCCTGTGTCCCGAGGGTGAATTCAACTGTCCACTGCGTGTCCCACAGGTGTCTCAAAAGCCAAGTGTCCCAAAGCCTGAGTCATCCAACCACTCATGCTCAAACCCCCTCCCCCGCCACACTGACTTATAGCTTCCCTGTCTGTCCCTGCAAAGAGAAAGAGCCTCTCTTTTCTGATTCTCAAGTTAGAAAACCCCAGAGCATTTTGACTCTTTTTCACCCCACAAATTAAACTGGTCAGCCAGGCCTGTCCACTCCACTGGCTGAACAACTGCCAGAGGAACGGGCACCCGTGGACCAGCTTCTCCTCCTGTTTTCCCATGTCCACCTGAGAGTCCAGACCCTCTAAGCTTTTCCCAATCCAGCTTCCTCCTTCCACTTCTGCCCTGGGCACCGCTGTTCTCTCTGCCTGGAACACCTTCTTTATCATCCACCAACCTTCCACTCAAATGTGCTGGGCCCAGGTCAGTTCAGTCACTCAGTCGTGTCCAAATCTTTACGACCCTGTGGACTGCAGCACGCCAGGCCTCCCTGTCCATCACCAACTCCCCGAGCTTTGTCAAACTCATGTCCATCGAGTCGGTGATGCCATCCAACCATCTCATCCTCTGTCATCCCCTTCTCCTCCTGCCTTCAATCTTTCCCAGAATCAGGGTCTTTTCCAATGAGTCAGTTCTTTGCATCAGGTGGCCAAAGTATTGGGAGTTTCAGCTTCAGCTGAAGCCCAAGGAGGTTTTAAAATACAGCATTCTGACTTCACTTCCCAGTTTCTCTGCATGACGCCTTCCGGAAGGCATGCTATTTAGTGTCCATTAGCTGAGTGTTATAAATGTTAGCTGCATGTACATATGTTATACACATTATACACGCATATACACATATGTGTATACAGTATAAATGTTAGTTGAATACATAAAGCGCTCTACCCCATCAGTCTGGGAACCGACAAAGCTGCTCCTGAACTAAGGAAACTGTCCTGTGCGCGTGTGTGCTCAGTCGCTCAGTCAGGTCTGACTCTTTATGACCTCACAGACTGCAGCCCGCCAGGCTCCTCTGTCCACGGGACTACACCGGCAAGAATACTGGAGTGGGTTGCCATTTCCTACTCTAGGGGGTCTTCCTGAGCCATGGATCGAACCCGAGTCTCTCGCATTGCAGGCGAATTCTTTACCGCTGAGCCTCGGGGTAAGCCCTATGGAAACTCATCGGTAGTTAAATAATCCATTCTGGAATTTTGCTGAGAACCAGTACCAATTTCATTGGTTTGCAGTTTCCAGAATTCAGAGTATGTTTTTTAAGAGAGAGAGAGAGAAATGTTCTGCACGAAAGAGGAGAGAGGCCTGAGAAGCAGATGACAGGGATGGTCACACGGAGGGGCAGGGACAATTAACACCAGTTGAGGTGAATTCAGCGGTCTAATTTCTGATATTAGCAATTAATCTTCAAACAACCAGAAAAGTATTATTTTCTAATAGTAAGCCCTTGTCTCCTCTTAAGAAATTCAGAAATTAAAAAAGTAAAATCTTAATTCTTAGTGTTTTCATATAATGAACAAACTTACAACAATTTCAAAGGCTGAGTAGCACCATAGGGCTTAACAACCCATGAAGCTCACTCTATGCAGTTCCATTTTAAAACAGGTCTATGACCCTTAACCTCAAGAAAGAGCAAAAGCCTATCCTGTTCTCAACCTTTTCCTCTTCAATCCCTCTGCCACAACTTTTTTTTTTCCCATTTATTTTTATTAGTTGGAGGCTAATTACTTTACAATATTGAAGTGGGTTTTGTCATACATTGACATGAATCAGCCATGGAGTTACATGTATTCCCCATCCCGATCCCCCCTCCCACCTCCCTCTCCACCCGATTCCTCTGGGTCTTCCCAGTGCACCAGGCCCGAGCACTTGTCTCATGCATCCAACCTGGGCTGGTGATCTGTTTCACCATAGATAATATACATGTTTTGATGCTGTTCTTTCAAAACATCCCACCCTCGCCTTCTCCCACAGAGACCAAAAGTCTGTTCTGTACATCTGTGTCTCTTTTTCTGTTTTGCATATAGGGTTAGCATTACCATCTTTCTAAATTCCATATATATGTGTTAGTATGCTGTAATGGTCTTTATCTTTCTGGCTTACTTCACTCTGTATAATGGGCTCCAGTTTCATCTATCTCATTAGAACTGATTCAAATGAATTCTTTTTAATGGCTGAGTAATATTCCATGGTGTATATGTACCACAGCTTCCTTATCCATTGTCTGCTGATGGGCATCTAGGTTGCTTCCATGTCCTGGCTATTATAAACAGTGCTGCAATGAACATTGGGGTGCACGTGTCTCTTTCAGATCTGGTTTCCTCAGTGTGTATGCCCAGAAGTGGGATTGCTGGGTCATATGGCAGTTCTATTTCCAATTTTTTAAGAAATCTCCACACTGTTTTCCATAGCGGCTGTACTAGTTTGCATTCCCACCAACAGTGTAAGAGGGTTCCCTTTTCTCCACACCCTCTCCAGCATTTATTGCTTGTAGACTTTTGGATAGCAGCCATCCTGACTGGCGTGTAATGGTACCTCATTGTGGTTTTGATTTGCATTTCTCTGATAATGAGTGATGTTGAGCATCTTTTCATGTGTTTGTTAGCCATCTGTATGTCTTCTTTGGAGAAATTTCTGTTTAGTTCTTTGGCCCATTTTTTGATTGGGTCATTTATTTTTCTGGAATTGAGCTGCAGGAGTTGCTTGTATATTTTTGAGATTAATCCTTTGTCTGTTGCTTCATTTGCTATTTTCTCCCAATCCAAAGGCTGTCTTTTCACCTTGCTTATAGTTTCCTTTGTTGTGCAAAAGCTTTTAAGTTTCATTAGGTCCCATTTGTTTATTTTTGCTTTTATTTCCAATATTCTGGGAGGTGGGTCATAGAGGATCCTGCTGTGATTCATGTCGGAGAGTGTTTTGCCTATGTTCTCCTCTAGGAGTTTTATAGTTTCTGGTCTTACATTTAGATCTTTAATCCATTTTGAGTTTATTTTTGTGTATGGTGTTAGAAAGTGTTCTAGTTTCATTCTTTTACAAGTGGTTGACCAGTTTTCCCAGCACCACTTGTTAAAGAGGTTGTCTTTTTTCCATTGTATATCCTTGCCTCCTTTGTCAAAGATAAGGTGTCCATAGGTTCGTGGATTTATCTCTGGGCTTTCTATTCTGTTCCATTGATCTATATTTCTGTCTTTGTGCCAGTACCACACTGTCTTGATGACTGTGGCTTTGTAGTAGAGTCTGAAGTCAGGCAGGTTGATTCCTCCAGTTCCATTCTTCTTTCTCAAGATTGCTTTGGCTATTCGAGGTTTTTTGTATTTCCATATAAATTGTGAAATTATTTGTTCCAGTTCTGTGAAAAAGACCGTTGGTAGCTTGATAGGGATTGCATTGAATCTGTAGATTGCTTTGGGTAGTGTAGCCATTTTGACAATATTGATTCTTCCAATCCATGAACACGGTATGTTTCTCCATCTGTTTGTATCCTCTTTGATTTCTTTCATCAGTGTTTTACAGTTTTCTATGTATAGGTCTTTTGTTTCTTTAGGTAGATATACTCCTAAGTATTTTATTCTTTTTGTTGCAATGGTGAATGGTATTGTTTCCTTAATTTCTCTTTCTGTTTTCTGATTGTTAGTGTATAGGAATGCAAGGGATTTCTGTGTGTTAATTTTATATCCTGCAACTTTACTATATTCGTTGATTAGCTCTAGTAATTTTCTGGTAGAGTCTTTAGGGTTTCCTATGTAGAGGATCATGTCATCTGCAAACAGCGAGAGTTTCACTTTTTCTTTTCCTATCTGGATTCCTTTTACTTCTTTTTCTGCTCTGATTGCTGTGCCACAATTTTCTTTTTCCATGGTCTCCATGCTCACACTTTAACCTCAGGGCTTCCCTTGTAGCTCAGTTGCTAAACAATCTGCCTACATTGCAGGAAACCTGGGTTCGATTCCTGGGTTGGTAAGATCCCCTGGAGAAGGAAACGGCAACCCACTCCAGTATTCTTGCCTGGAGAATCCCATGCACTGTAGCTTGCCAGGCTCCTCTGTCCATGGGATTGCAAGAGTCAGACATAACTTAAGTGACTAAACCACCAACCAACCACCACCACCCAACATTTGGAGTCCCATTCTTCTGGCTCCCCCAAACTGCACTGGTGTAGCATCGCTGGAGCACACCCTCCATTCCCGAAGCTCCTGGCCTATTTGACCCTCCCGTTTGCTTGCTGACACTCAGAGTATAACCCTGCTCCGCGTGCATGGAGGGAGCCCCTGCGTCTTCCAGGCCCTGGACTCCACTTCACAGGACACCATTCTTTTTCACTCTGCAGCTATTGTGTGGCCCCTGCGAGGAGGGTCTTCTCACTTCTGTAAGCTGCATGTCTTCAATCCTTTCTGGAATTCTTTACATGAAATGCACTTGTGGCTGCTGGTCATACTTATTAGTTTCTGAATGCAGGAATTTATTGGCCTCAAAAATCAAATGTGGTTCCGAGAATGGACTCAACGCTCTGTGTCAACAGGAGGTGGAGAGCAGGCAGAACCTTCACCTACGCTCTTACAGCCTCTGGGCTTCTAGTAATGCCACCTAAGAGGGTGTTCGGGCTTCCCAGGGGGGCTCAGTGGTAAAGAACCCGCCTGCCAACCAAGGAGACATAAGAGACCCGGGTTCGTTCCCTGGATCGGGAAAATTCCCTGGAGGAGGGTATGACAACCCACTCCAGTATTCTTGCCTGGAGAATCCCGTGGACAGGGAGCCTGGCAGGCTGCAGTCCGTGGGGTCATGCAGAGTTGGACGCGACTGAGAAAAGCACAGCAGCAAGAGGGTGTCCCTCTTAAGTCATTGAGTCAGACTGAATTACCATCAACTACAATTATCTTTTTCATGAAGAACTCTGTCCTCACTATGTTCATATTTCCCCCCAGCCTCTTGCCATTTGCCATTCTGATCATTCTGCCACTAAAGACATCTGTTAACCAAAAATTACCAGTTTAAAAAATAGAACGAATACTGGGCTGAAAAAGAAGCACAGAATTACAGACCCCTCCCAGTGGACAGCCAGTTCAATGAGCCACAGACATCCTTGCAATCCAAATACTCAGTCCATTAAAAAAAGGTTTCCTCAGGACTTCCCTGGTGGCCCAGCAGTTAAGACTCCAAGCTTCCACTATAGGTGACACAGGTCTGATGCCTGCTCAGGGAACTAAGATCCCACATACCGTGTGTCACAGCCAAAAATAAACAAATAACAACACAACATTGTAAATTAACTATACTCCAATAAAATTTTAAAAAATTAAAAAAAAATGTTTCATCCACAAAAGCATCACAGTGAGATCTGTAACTATCCTGTGAAATCAGATCTCCTCACCTGCAACTGATTCAAAAGTGCACAAGAAGACTGGAGGGGTGGCGGCTAGGGGTCGTGCTTCAGGAATGTACTGGTTCATCAGCACGACTTACTTTTATGTGGGCTTGGAAACATCCCTTTTATTTGTTTTCAATGAAAGGTTAAGAGCAAGTACAGGGCAAGCACATAGGGGAGGAAGGTAATGAGGCAGAAGGGAGGAGGGGAGATGGAGGACAGACAGGGAGTTCCGACCCAGGGCCGACGTGGCTTTGCACTGCTTTTCAGACCCCAACCCAAGCCCGGCTGGTCCAGAGGCTGTGTGCAGAGTGTGCGTGTGGAGTGGGCTCATACCTTGCTCTCTCTCCACACCCTCCCCGTGGGGTAGTGCAAAGCATGAACTCCAGTCACACACACCTGCGTTCAGATCCCAGTGTCATCCCTGACGACTGATGGTCTTTTGCAACTCATTTAACTTCTCTGAGCTTTAACCTCTGGTTTGCAAAGTTGAGACGGTAACTCTGAAGGTGACTATAAGCCTTCAGTGAAATGTCAACAGTCTGACACTGTATCTGGCACAGTGGATTCCCCCACAATCCACTGAGGAGAGAGCAGCAACGCCCTGCCACCCTCACCGGGGCTTGCACGTGCAGACCGAACAGGCACTGGCGAAGTCATCGTCTCTTCCCTGCCGAGCACACGGAGCTAACTCCTGCCAGTTGGGTATCTGTGAGATGTGCCTCGAGGGTGCGGGCAGCTCCATCATCCCACCCACTCTCCTCTGCATCTCCTCTCCGCTCTGTGGTCAAAGACATTAACTGCGGCCTCAGTGCCCACCTCCCACGGCTGAAGAGGGGGCCTCTGACTGCACATCTCTGGACCAGCTCTTGACACGCTGGCCTTGAGTGTGAGGGAGGGTCCCCCTCCTCCCTTCCATTCACCCATCAAACACTTACTGGGAAGTCAGTCCTCTACTTAAAATTTACCTACAACCTCTCTGACTTTGACAGGTAATAAACAATGTATGCGTGCTCAGGTGCTAAGTAGTCCCCAACTCTTTGCGACCCCATCGACTGTAGCCCACCAGGGTCCTCTGTCCATGGGGTGGGTTGCCATGCCCTCCTCCAAGGGATCTTCCCAACATAGGGATCGAACCCAGTCTCCCACATTGCAGGCAGATTCTTTACTGTCTGAGCTGCCAGGGAAGCCCAAGAATTCTGGAGTGGGTTCAGTTCAGTTCAGTCATTCAGTCATGTCTGACTCTTTTCGACCCTGCAACCCCATGGACTGCAGCACACCAGGCCTCCCTGTCCATCACCAACTCCTGGAGCTTGCTCAAACTCAGGTCCATTGAGTCGGTGATGCCATCCAACCATCTCATCCTCTGTCATCCCCCTCTCCTCCTGCCTTCAATCTTTCCCAGCATTAGTCTTGAAAAGATGAGTCAGTTCTTTACATCAGTTGGCCAAAGTATTGGAGCTTCAGCATCAGTCCTTCCCATGAGTATTCAGGATTGATTTCCTTTAAGATTGACTGGTTTGATGTCCTCGCTGTCCAAGGGACTCTCAAGAGTCTTCTCCAACACCACAGTTCAAAAAGCATCAATTCTTCGGCGCTCAGCTTTCTTTATGGTCCAACTCTCACATCTATACAAGACTACTGGAAAAACCGCAGCTTTGACCAGACGGACTTTTGTCAGCAAAGTAATGTCTCTGATTTTTAACATGCTGTCTAGGTTGGTCATAGCTTTTCTTCCAAGGAGCAAGTGTCTTTTAATTTCATGGCTACAGTCACCACCTGTAGTGATTTTGGAGCCCAAGAAGATAAAGTCTGTCATTGTTTCCATTGTTTATCCATCTATTTGCCATGAAGTGATGGGACTGGATACTATGATCTTAGTTTTATGAATGCTGAGCTTCAGGCCAGCCTTTTCCCTCTCCTGTTTCACTTGCATCAAGAGGCTCTTTAGTTCCTCTTCACTTTCTGCCGTAAGGGCGGCGGGATCTCTGTCTGTTTCCAACTGGAGTGGGTGGCCCATCCCGTCTCCAGGGGAACCTTCCTGACCCAGGAATCAAACTGGGGTCTCCTGCATTGCAGGCGGATTCTTTACCCACTAAGCTGCCTGGGAAGCCAGGGAAGCCCTTACACGGTACTTACTACAGGCCAAGAAGGGCCCCAGGGGCTTCGTCCAGATGACTCCACGCATCCCCGGGACAAGCCTCCAGGGGAGGCACCATCATCAGCTCCCTCTATGGGGGAGGCTCACCGACAGGCTCACGGTTTCACTAGCGGGTGACAGGGCAGGACATGAAGCCAGGGGGGTATACTCCAGAGCCTGGACTCCTAACGTTTCCTTGCTCTTATCATTCTTCAGAACTTTGACAGGACGGGTGAAGGGGAAAATGGTCCATCTATATTTGAGTTCCTCAAATTAAAATCTCAACTCTAACATTCCAATTTGAGTTTCATTTTCTAGGAGGGAGTTATAGTATCTTTCATTTCATAAGTGGGCTTCCAGAAAGAATTGTGAATTTCAAAGGTACAGGTCTCCCTTTCAGGGGGCACGGCTGCCTTTGCAACACAAACCAAAGCTACCTGTCTGATCTGTTCCCTTAAGAAAATGAATTTTCCCACAGACACAAAAGAAAACTTCCTGCCCACCGTTCTGAACTTCAGAGACTCTTGGCTCACTGGAGCTCAGGTTAAAACACGATTCGACAAACAAATAGACAAACACAGGAGGGCCCAACTTTTCCGTAAACCTCCTGTGCGTAAGAAAGCGCTTCCAGCTGGACACCTGGGGGCAGCTGCAGGCCGTCCATCAGCAGAGTGTCTCTGCATGGTGGTAACAGTAACCGGGGAGGGGTGGGGGCGGCAGGGGGGTGAGACCTGCAGGTATCAGGGAAAGACCGAGTGTGCTGTCATAACCACTCACACGCTGTCTTACAGCGTGGAGCAAAGACAAGATGAAGTGAAGCACTAGCTGAGCACGGCCACCACCAGATGCATCACTGTCGTCATCAGTGTTTACTGTGGACTACGCCGCTGCACAGGTGATCTCATTTAATTCTCCTAACACATGAGAAAACAGAAACTGAAGCACAGAACTGTTAAGTAACTTGCCCAAGGTCACACAGTGAGCAAGCTGAAAAGCCAAGGTCTGTTACTTCAAAACAGGTTCCATGGCCTGTGATCTATGTCTCCAAGCTTAGGCTTTTCGAGCAAAAAACTGTGAGCTGAACATCCAAACCAAGGAAGAGTTACCAGCATCCTTTGACAACCTCCCACACACAGAGCTCATTAAAAGAAAAGCCATCAGTTTTATTTATCAGCTCCTCCAAAAGTCCTTGCTACATGTCTTCTAAATTCTTCCAGTCACAGCAGAAAATACCAAGCAAATAAACACATTTATACCCCATCATAGTACACACCACATCTCAGGAATATGTTCCCTCTCTTCTGTTGTAAAGAATTAAAAGAATTATGTCGTGTTTGTTTCAGATTCCCAAAGTCTGGCAAGGGTCCTAACTCAACAAGTGTCTGTAGAACGAGTGAGGCATTTTACTAAGAATTTGTCATTCTGAAATAAACATTAAGGAAGGAACAGCTGCATCTAAAACAGGTGGTTATGATGTATTAAAAAGTTTTTTTTTTTAACACAGATTTTTCTCACACTGATTTTGCAGATGTGTTAGTACACTCTGAATGCACACACTCTCTGTAACAGACAGGCCATGATTTAGGAGCCAGTTGATAATCAGCAGCAACTCCTTTCCTCTTAAGGTGAACAGATTCTATCCAACCACAGTTCCAGCCAAAGGGAGACTCCCATCACTAAGGTTAAACACATACACTCCAAACACAAACTCTCCAAAGACTGACTGCTGCCCTAGTGACATTTTAAAAAATGATCTTTCTTTATTTCGTAAAAACATCAACTATGAGGAGAGACTGTGAAGATGGCAAAGATTAGCACGTACACCTACACGTGTGGGGAAACCACAAATAAAACTGACATGTCACAACTTCTCCCAATCTCATTCTCCTGGGATCCTTGCCCTGGGTAGAAATTACGAGCTGGGAACAACATAAAACCTCACTTATTTGCAAACCAAGGTCAAGAGTCACATCAACACAGACTCGCTCTCCAAACTCTGTACGCAGAGCAGCAAGTGCAGGTCCCGTCCAGTAGGTGGTGCTCTCTACCGCACTGTGCCTCACGAACAGTACAGTATATCAAAATGACAACAGCCTGGTTTTAAGATGATTTGTCTCTTGAGGATATACATTTGGTTTAAGTTTCCACTGCAACGTTAAAGTTCTTAAGATAGGTCATGCAGATCAATTGCTCCTGTAATCTGAAACTCAAAAGAGCAAGTAATATCTAAACAAGGGGGGGTGGGCGGCCCTGAGCTTATAAGGCTCTCTAACAGCCAGGAGACAGTCAGCCTGGCTACCTCTAACCTCCTCATCAAAACTGCTACCTTGTCCAGTTTCTGCTTCACATCAGCAGAGAGAAGAGCGAAATTAACTGTGGGCGGCATAAAGGGAAAACATACATTCAACTTCCATACCGCTTGATAGATGCCAACAATTTACACCCAGCAGAAAACACTGCCTGATAACATTTGAACCCGCAAAGTGTAAGTACTTTGCTCTATTAAAACACACCCGCCCCCCCCCTTATTAGTGAAAACAAAAGCAAAGGAACTAATGTGTGTTTTATCATGAAGCTCTGTGAAAGACAGCTTGGTAACAAGATACACAACGTTGCCTCCAAAGTCATCTTTCAACTGAGTGAGTGGGAATAAAATGCAGAGCATGCCAGCCTCGAGCAATAACACAAATGTTCAAATTCCAAGCAAAACCCAGGGCCTTGTTTCATCATTCCCAGTCCTCCTAAAAATATAGATTCTTTTCCCTCATTATGGTCTTCTTTGGCGTAAATAAGGCATAAAACTGAAAGTGAAAAAAAGGCAAAAATATTATTTCAAGGAATAAGTTACAAAACATTCTAGCAATCTCTTTGCTTGAAAAAAATGAAAATAAAATTGAGCTGTTTTCAGGATTTAAAAGAACTGTAGCAAATTGCTAACTCCTAAGTTTTATAAAATGGGGATGAGCCTGATAAAAATTGATCATTAAACTTAAATGTTCAAAATAGCAGAAAATAAGTTTCTAGCATTGGGCTGGCCAAAAAGTTCATTAAGGTTTTTCCATAACATGTTATGGAAAAATTTGAATGAATTTTTTGGCCAACTCAATACAACATTTGCTCGAGAAAAATCTGTGTGTAATAATAACTAGAAAAATAATGGTTAGATCCTGAGCTGTATATATAGATCTTGAGAATCAAATTATACCTTTTCAGTCTACTTTTAAGATTTTACTGTTTTATACTCAGATACCTAAATATTTAAAAGCTATACTTGAATTTCATATTGAGAACTCAGTTGAAAGCTTTAAAAGTAAAACAAGTATATATAATTTAAATTCCTTTTAAACAGTTTTTCAGATCATTAGGTAAAGCATTTGAAACACTATGCAGAAACAATTTTCCATTCTTATCCTAGCAACAAGTTTCAGTTAAAATCACATATCAATTTGTAAGCAATAAAATTGTCATCAAAATGTAATACTAACCATTCCCCACCCAAACACATACACTTTTAAGGGATATATATAGTAGTGTATCAAAGAAAGGAAAGCAAAAATGTCTATATGTAATAACTGCTAAAGTGATATCTTTTTACACTTATTGTACCATTACATTAAAAAACGGACAAATTTCCCCAAGAATTTGTATGAACAACTAAAAAATATTGTGAAGTTAATTGTGAAGTTAATACAATGACAATGAAATTTAAATCAAATGTTAGACTAAGTTTTTAAAATTTATTTGTATTTATACTGCATATTGTGATATATTTCAATAATTAAAAGAACTAAAATATTTTTCCACCTTTCAAAATTAGGAATCTCCATATACACTAAAATTTAATGCTTCTTTTGTAAAAAAGTAGTTTAAATTTTCCTGGCAACTATGTATAGACTTTGTGTTTTAAATAGAAATACATATGTAGTTTTTGTGCCCATAATTGGAGGGGGACATTTTGGGGACTCCCAAACAATCAGTATGGTTCTTGAAAAAAAAAACAAAAACAAAATTTCATACATATTGAAGAATTCATATTTAGCCCTTATTCTCAATTATAGCCAAAGTCTTTATTCTAGAGCCACATAAATAACCATTCTTTTCCCTGAAAATGAGTTTTCAGAGAAAACATTATTAAATGTTACATCTGACTTTAATAAGAGTTTCCCAATTTGCTTTTGCATGTTTATTATCAAACTCCAATCATGACTTTCCCAAACTTATTTATACTTTCACACAAACTTCCAAAGTTTTCCCAACTTAAATAAAAGCCCACAAAAACTGTGGGAAATGTTTCGCTTGAAAGATAAAAGGAAATTGGTTCAAATGTACATTTGCAATAATCAGTGTTTACTTTCATTGCTCAAACATTCAGCTTACGGCACTTTCAATATCTGCATTCAACTTAATTTTTTTGTCTCGTAAAAAAAAGTGGGGGAGGGAAAGTAGTTTTCTTTCCTCCCATTTTGCTCTCAAAATATAAACTTATTTAATGCAAAGCATTCCTGAATCAGGCATGTTTTATACTAAAATCATATCTAGTCCCAACAGCATTCATATTACATACAAAACACTATTTCTCTCAAAACTTCAGTCTGAATATTTTATAAGTCTAATTTCACCTTTCTTAATAAAGTGAAGACATTTTACTATGTAAGAGTAAATGAAAATACCAAAAGAACTGATGCTACAATACTAAAGTGGAAGGAAGATAAGTATCAACTCATTTACTTGGAAAGGTGAAGGGTTTTTCTCTAAGTGTTCCTACTATAGATTTTGCACTATATTTATTAAAATATGACAAATCTTTAACCTGGGAACAATTTACCAGTTAACATTATCTACTAAAAGAGGAAGTATACTTTGGATAAGTAAAACACTGGAAACTATTTGTGCTGCCCTTGTTTAAAGTTGCTTAGAAAACTGGGCTATGTACTTTTAAAAATAATCATTAAAAAGAGCCTAAAGAGTAACTGTGATACAGTTAATCCACAAGCCAACTGATGCCACTTAATTCTAGAGACAGAAGTTTGTCTCTCAAGGGGGATCTAAGACATCCATACAGTAATACACGTTAAAGGTAATGAAACTATAAAGACATACTTCCTAATAGAATGAACATATTTTAAAGCCTGTATGACCGGCAATAGGAAAGTTTTGGGTTTTTTTTTTTTTAACCGTTAAAAAAATCCAGACAAGAGAATCTGGTTTTGAAGTATGTCACACCTCAGTTCCCCAACCACGAATCCCAGTTCATTTTTAAAAATGAGGTCTATTTCCTGTAATTTTAGATATTTTAGAGTACAATTATTTTACATTTTTATGATGCCTTTGGGGTATCATTACAAATATTTTTATATGTTTAAACTTAGGAAAGTAAAATTAAGTAATAGCTTCTCTTAAAGGGAGCTGTCAACTCTCTCCTGAACAAAAATCTTTGTTTTAAAGCAATCTAGAGATTTATATCCCCAGTAACCATAGAAATTAATCTTAAGCTTTAGGAAAAAAAACTGCATAAAATGCTCTTTAATTAAAATCAGAGCTCTGCTCTTAGAAATAAGGACCCTCTTTTAAAAGGAAAGAACTTTCCACAGAGTAGAATTGTTTTTACTCAAGGTGGCACTCTTTGTGATAAATTAATCAAACATGTTTAACTGACTCATGAATCTGTGTGCACAGAAAGTTAAATACTTTGTTGGAAAGGAAAGGATTTGCTGAAAACTTTTAGCTAAGAAGAGAAAGTGAAACACACAGGATCCAAACAGTATTTGTAGATTATCTAAGTGTGAGCAGGAAAAGAGACAGCAGAGCAAAAGAATTTAACAATAACAATTAGGAGAGTCACTCAGAGCGGAACTCAACTTTGTTTTCATGAGGAAACTGAAAATATCATTTATGGTGCCTTCATATGAAGAACCATCAACACGTCATAACTCAAATTTCACTCTTGTGAGCACGATCCCTTTCTATTTCACTTGTGCTAAAACAGAGACGCGTTCTGAATTCTGCTTATCACACACGATTGAGAAGTTTCTTTCAGTTTTAGAAACCAGTCAGGGGTGCCTCGGGGAGTCGGCAATGCTCTTCCCTGCACTTTTCTTCCTGAGTGGTCTGAAAGAATGCGTGCATTTCAGGATGGGAAAGACAAACTCCTCAAACATTTTTAAAACGTCAGAGTTTTCAAGGCTTATGAAATTCAGGTTTTGATGAAGTCTGTGCACAACCAAATCTGATTAACTTTCATGAGATTTACATTTTATAGCTTCGGGTTTTTCTCTGTATAATGAATTATTTTAAAAGCTAAGCCACATTGTTTCCATTACATTTTGAAAAATCCACCCATTTGGACTTTTCCAAAAAAGAAGACAAAGACAAAAAAGGATCAGAGCTTCATACAGAATCAGGAAACGCAGATACCGATTATCATGTCAAGAAATAAACATTAAATATTTGTAAAGTGCTCATACAGCATATTGTAAATCCTAAGTAAAGTCCAAACTACAAATGTTTCTCCTTTTAGACAACCAAAGTCTAGGAAAAGGCCTAAAATAGGTGTTTCTTCGCATGAGTTTCGGCACTGCTAAGAATGCTAAACATTTATCACCATCTTCTCTAAGCAAACCCACTTTTTGGAAAAGACACAGGCATTTCCTCCCCTCACTGTCTGCGGCTAATTTCAGGGTCCTACAAAGAAAAACTTTCCCAAGCATTTAAGGGAATCAAGACCTCTTGGCTTATGTAGTAAGCTGCAAAACAGGACAGAAAATGATAAGGACAGGTAAATGATTTGACACCAGAGTGTGCTCACCTTGGTTGTTCCAAACACTATCCCAACAACAACAACAAAAAAGGTGCTTTTGCAGGAGGTGGAGGGGGAGATGACAGGAGTCTAGAATTTGAGTTCAGATACTAGAAAATGACATATCTTATTCTCTTCCTATCTTCACTACAGGCTGGATACTTCCCTAGCAATTAAGCCCCAACTTAAGCAATACATATTATATGTCAATGAGCTGTTTGCACTTTTAATTCAATCTATAATAATCAATATTAATAGAAATCTAAAACATCTATTCTAAGGCATCAATAGGAGATGATATTAATAATGGTTTAAACATTATATCAAAGCATGATGCTGTTTTGAAGCTTTTACAACTTGATGTTGAGTAAAAACAAAATATCAACATTCTATTAGAAGTATAGTTGAAATAACTTCATTCCCCTCCAATATCAACCTTATACATGCAAGAACTAAGGAAAGATAAAAAAGCCCCATTTTCCTGGAAAACAGAGGAACTGTAAAGAGGTTCATGGGCTTTCAGCCATTCACTATTTGTATATTTTTAACGCTTCTCCTTCTTGTTCAAAAACATCAAGGTAAATACATACTCTTTCCTTGTACCCCCTTAAGCCCATAACCCAGGGTGGCTTGTTTAGGACTTTATCCAACAGGCACAGCCTTACACTGGGGTCAGGCGCTGCAGGCCCGTGGAGTTGCTCTGAGAGTTCTGTAACATGCACAGGCGTGCACTGAGGGGACAGTCAGAGTAAGACAGTCACACAGTCAGACAGCATTTGTCAACCAGCTACCTGAGCATCAGCGCAGGACGAGTAGCCCACACACAGACTGCATCTGGGCTCATAGTGCGCCCTTGGCCCAGTCCTTTCTCACGCTTCCATTTCCTCACTTATATTTCAAACGAAGGGGCTGCATTCCCTGATTCCCAAGGTCTATTTGAGCTCCAAAAACTTCATGACTTCTTGCATTTGACTGAAAGCTGAACAACACATTTTCAAGTGATTTTTCATATTCAAACTGTGCTTACTTTACAAAGAAATAATTCAGCATTTATTTCTGATTTCCTACTACAGGGCTTCCCTGGTGGCTCAGATGGGAAAGAATCTGCCTGCAAGGCGGGAGACCTGGGTTCGATCCCTGGGTTGGGAAGATCCCCTGGAGGAGGAAATGGCAACCCACTCCAGTCTTCTTGCCTGGAGAATCCCATGGACACAGGAGCCTGGCGGGCTACAGTCCGTGGGGTCGCAAAGAGTCGGACACAGCTGAGCGACCAAGCGTAGCACAGCACTACAGGGCAGAGCCCAGCCCCTGCTCTCACACACCTCATTTCACCTTTACAGAGATCTTCTCATAGCATCACCTTTACAATTTTAGAGGTAAGAAAACTGAGGCTCTGATACACTAGAGCTGGCAAATTAGGTCTGCCCAGTTAACTGTCCACGCTCTTTCCATACATCCCATGATCTCCCTGATATGGTAACAGTGATAAATAAAGTGATGTGATGAAGTGATAACACTACGCTGAAGCATCCACTGAGGGATTAACACTCAAGTCCTGTGTATGTTTATAACGCTGTGCTGGGCACCGGGCCAGATATACACAGGAAGAAAGGATGTCCCTGTCCCCATGGGCTCTACCTTACAGAATCAAACCATAGAGTTCTATGCCCTTCATTGTACAAGGCCATTAAAAACCCTACTACGTGTTAGTCAGTCATGTCCGACTCTTTGTGATCCCATGGACTGTGGCCCTGCCAGGCTCCTCCATCCAGATTCTCTAGGCAAGAACACTGGAGTGGGTTGCCATTCTCTTCTCCAGGGGATCTTCCTGATGCAGGGATTGAACCCAGGTCTCCCACACTGCAGGCAGATTCTTTACCGTCTACACGTCATGAAATGGGGGAAAGGAAAGAGTCTAGTGGATTATAAAAACAGGGAGAGAGTGATCTTTTTTTTCTAAAGAAGGGAGAAGATGGACAATTTGACTGGGTCTCAGGTACGGCTGCACAGAGTTGGACACGACTGAAGTGACTTAGCAGCAGCAGCAGCAGGTAGGGCCAGGTAAAATATCTCTCTCTGCCCCCAGCCCTCTTGGCAAGCTCTCCAGATGAGTCTAACGGACAAGCAGGCTAAGAACCAGCAATGAGGAGGGCGCCCTGGTAAGCAGAGTCTGCACTCAGATTGCCTGGATCCAGTACCAACTCTGACAGTCACTAGCTGGGTGGCTCTGCCCAGATTACTTAACCTATCTTTGCCTCAGTTTCTCCTTTTGTAAAAATGGGAAAAATAATAGTATTAGTACATACCACACATCTATGAGAGTGAAATGAGTTATTTTCTGCTCAGCAAAGTACTTGGCATATTAGAAGTCCTATGCAACGATTGGAAGGCCTTGAAGGCCCAGTGAAGGAACTTCTGTAAGCCAGCAGGGCTAAGACTCTCTCGCACTGCCATGGCAAAGCAGCCTGTATCTGAGAGGACCTAACAGCCCCTGGAAGAACAATACACAGCAATGAATTCCACAAAACTAGCAATTGAGCCAGCGCAGGGCTGTGTCGGTTTCTGAGGACTGTATCTGCCATCCCAGATACAGGACTGAGGAGGTGGCTAGGGGAGTGGATGATCACAGAGCTGCAAGTGGACCACTCACTGCCTTGGCGCCCCCTCAGGCTCCCCAGAGCCAGGGGAGCCACAAGGACGACAAGACTCCTCCAACCCCTGCCCCCAGTACCTGCACCAGGAGGCCAGCTCGGAGTGGCTTTTGGAGAGCGTGACCTCTGATTTAGCTCCCAGGGGCTCAGGCTGAATTCCCGGGATTATTGCACAATATGCCAATAAAGAGCATGGACTTCCAGTTTCTAAGATGTTTATAATGAACCATCAGTGCAGAAAAACTGGGGGCCGCCGGGGATGGGAGTAGGACTAAGGAAAACCAGAAAAAGCTACATCGCCATTCAACTCAGCGTCAGCCAACCAGGCCCCTTACCTATAAAGGGCATCTTATAATTCAAAAACATCCACCGGTATCAAAACATCTATTCACACACTCACTAGTGCCCATAAACTCCACACCAGGCATGGTTTTATTCTACAGATATTAGCTCACTTAATTCTCCTTAATCTATGAGGTGAAGAGTAGTATTATCCCTATTTTACACATGAGGAAAAGGAGGGGCAGCAAGGTTGAACACTGCCCACGGTCACTCGGCTAATAAAGCATAACAAGATTAAAACCTGGATGACATGGCTCCAGAACCTTTGCTCTCAACTTATGTCTATACTCCCTAGAATTTGTAAGATCTGTCAATCAGAAATGAGTTCACCAGCCCTCAGAATCACCCTGTCATAGCTTCCTGAGATACATCTATTATATCTAGAATAAAATGTGTATTGTGCCTGCTGAGTTAAACGAAGACTAACTTTATCTTCCAAGACACCAGACCATAAGGAGACAAGATGCTATGGTCTGAACTGAACTGATGCTATGGTCAGGAAAAAATGTATTCCTAGGTGTTCACATTTGAGGGTCTATGGTATGTGTCAAAGAGAGGTGCGATCACTAGCTGCTGTAATGAATAGATGCCTTCTACTAATTAAAATAAGGCACATAAAACTTCAGTAACAATACGAACTGGGAAAATCAAACTTAATCACTCTTTTCTATAAAAGGAGAATTCTTGCTCCATAGAACCTCAGTGCATATTGTTTTCACCACATAAATTTACAACTCGTTTATATACATCTTCCCTAAATTTGCAAGCTTTTTTAGAACGATTTTTCTCTGAAGGGAAACACTTCCGGGTTTGGGGGGCGGGGCAAAAAGCAAATAGATCTGAAGCCACTTTTCAACTTCTCTGCAAAATAATACTGGAAAATAAACCCATTAACAACAATAAATCCCAAAAAATGAATGATACTATTACTGCCAATATATTAGAAAGCTCTCCCTACTAGACCTGCTGTATTCTCAAGCACTTAATCTCATCCTTTTTTGGGGAGGGGGTGGGCAGTATCTTCAGTCCCCAGTACAATGACTGGCACATAGTCCTGGAATCACACAAACATCTAGTAAATTGCCAAATAAATGTAAGTTTATGTGTCTGGACTATTTAAATCATTGGCCCAATCTATTATCAAAGACTTCCTAACCTTTCCAAGAAAAACAGTTCTGTGATAGCAGCTCACTGTACATAATGCTGTTGTTAGGACAAAACAATCAAGTAATATACAGTCAGTCAGAATAATTAGGAAGGATAATAAGAACAATTTGTTTATATCCATACAGGTATAGATTAGTACTCCAAAATATGAGGCAAATAGCAAAACAACTTAAGTTTAAAGAAAAAGATCTATGTTTCACACCAGATGAAAAAAAAAAAAAAAGAAAAAGATAATGGTCAATCAGAAACACAAAGCGCCAAAGACTGCAAGACTTCCTTCTCTGAAGGCCTTTAAGAAAAGACACTCATCAAAGGGCTTCAGGTTATTTTTGCAAAGGACAGAAAGCTCACCTAGGCAGCTTATTCCAGCTCTAGAATTCCTTGGCTATTGCAAATGTGGCAAAGTAGACAACTAGGCCGAACAGGCAAATGAGGGGAAAAAAGGTGCCACTTCTTGGCAGGAGAATAACAATTTGAGGCTATCATGAACTTACATACACCAAACATCTAAAAAACTTATCCCAGGGCCTAACAAACTTTCCTTAAGAGATCTTTTCTTTTAAATTAAAACCAGTAGCTTTATTAACGCACAACCCATCGTGAATGTGAAACGCAACTCTAGGCCATACCTTGTGGCCTGGAAAGCCATAATTGCAATGTGGAATGAGACCCACTGAAATCAATATAAGAAATTTGAAGTAAGTAAATACTTTCCCCCCCCCCCTCAGGGGGGTTAGTATGAAACGTATGAAATTACAGTAGTAAGAAATTATTAATTTTAAATTATAAAGTGGAATCGAAGACTTCAAAATATTCACAGATTTTTTTCAAAGAATTTTGGAAGCAAAGAAAGCCATACCATGCTTTGGGAAAGCTTACCTTTCAGAAAAACAGCATTTAATTTGCTCTGCTGCTCGACTATGTTGCACGCAAAGCCACAGCAACATGGATCCCACTGAGCCCTGCACTGATTATAAAGTGGTGTTTTCAAGTTCACAGGTATTAAACTGACTGGCTTCTCCACAAACATGCATTATTTAATAGCTAACCCCATTTAATTATTAAACCTGAACCAGGTAAGAACAGGAACTGTGTCAAGTTACCTGTATACCACAAGACTCTGGCAGAGAGAATTAGGAAAATTTCAACAATCACTGGGCAAAGAATCACTAGCAGCAGAATGTCACCTTCAAGTCAGAAGAGCTAACTAGTGGACACTCAAAAACGTTTGCTAATGAAAGAATAAAGGAATGTTTGTTCGATAGGGGAAATGGCTTTTCAAATTTTTTCCAAATAAAGTGCTGATTAAAACAGCAGTTACTTGTGGATTCCACCCCATTGCCCGCATTCCAGATGGGTCACTACCCCTGCCATTAGGATTCCAGCCACGGGGATGAGGGTGGGACAGCTGTGTGTGACTAAACACAGCACAAGCACCAGGGACTGTGTATCAGCGAGCCTGTCCACAGTGGGATTTTAAAGTGGGTTTTTCCAACACTTGGCATTTGAAAAAAAAATTTGCCTCTTCAACTACATTTTAAACTTGTTTTTTTTATAATCTTATTCTCTGCTAATCATGGAATTTGTGATATAAGCAAAATAAAAAGAAAATAAAATAACTCATCATCACCTAGAAATACAAACTCTTTTGCCACTGATATATGATCCATTTTATACACAAATTTCCTTTATGTAAGGAACCACATTATATATACAATCTTATATTCTACTGATTTTCAATGACACTACAATAAGCCCCTTACCACAGTTAAAAAACCTTCTAAAAATTACTTCGATGGCTATATAACATTTCATTGTTTAAATTTACCATAATCTGACTATTTCTCTACCACTGGATACTTGAACTGCTCCTTCTGACTTTCCACAGGATAAATTATGCTGTAAAGAACATCTTTCTGCTAAACCATACCAGGCTATTTTTGTACGCTGAATCTTTATCTGATTTTGTAGTTCCTTAAGACAAAATCTTAAAAGGGAATCACGAGCTTGACAGTTACAAAATCTTTTAAAATCTTGACACATCTTGCCAAATGGTTTCCCAGAGAGGGAAAGGAGTTACTGGCCTCACGCGGCACCCCAGTCCCAGGCACACAGCAGTCCACCAGCAGGCCTGCCGACACTCCCCTCCCTTGGTCCCCTTGTTCAGAATGACTGCTTTTTAAAACAGTAAACAACACAATTATCTGAATACCATTAAACCTGACTTCTTCTGCCTCAAGTCAATGATCATTTTCCATATACAGGGCAAAATAAGACCTTGGTGTCCTCATCCAGAAAATAGAGTCAAGACTAACCCATCTGTAAGGTGCCTGCTGAGTGCCAACGTTTTGCAATTCTTATCTGTCCTTGGGCAGACACCATGTGTGTAGGTTCACGGGACACGGAGAGAAGAATAAAACATAACCTACTCACTTAAAGCTGTTCAGCTGTTGTTCAATCTTGTTTCTCTTGGAGCAAATCACGAACAATAACGCTGCAAATTGGAAATACTTAAATACAATTGCCATACTGTTTTAGAAAAAGAAAGATAACATTCACTTCTGGTATTTAAATACATAACCTAGTTTTTGATTTTCAATTCAGGCTCCATAAAACAAGATGCCAACAGCTGGAAATTCTGATTCAAAATTATGACTTCACAGAAAACCAGATGCTATAGCAAAGATAAGGCTTCCTGGAGAAGTGTAGCATTTTAAGAGGCAATCGAAAATCTGTATTAGATTTTCTGTAGAAAAGCAGAAACCTCCAGGATACTAAGCATTAAGCATCTGCACATTAACAGAAAGGTGAAGCTGCCAATCTGCGGTTCATATTTCTTAGCAGCAATACAGCCTATTTATATGATGCAGGCACACAGACCTCTATTGCCCTATAGGTGTAATATGCCTAAAAGTATCTGCCAGATACCTCAAAACCACTGCAGGTAAAAAGAAAACAAATGACAATTATTTTTTTCTAAGCTTTTAAAATTACATTAGGATAAAAGTACCAAAAAAATATTATTTCCGTGGAGAATTCAAGCAGAACCTTATTATTTGAAAAACAGTAAAAGTTCCGTTTAACAACAGTATAATTGGGAAAACAGAGAAAAAGAATTTAGGGTAAGTGGTATCATCATTGTTAGCAAGACAGCTACTGAGTCAAAAACTTTACTTGTAAAAGAACATTTTATTCTTGAAAATTAAAAATGAGCTCCAAAGCATATAGTACTACTCAGAAATAAAAACATTTTCCCTTTGTATCTTTTCAAAGAAAACGTAAAAGATGAACAAGTTCAGATTTTACACAAAAATTTTACATGAAAAAAATTTTTTTTCCTGGATCAGTGAGAAAATATATATTAAGTTCTTCTTGATAGGAGTTCTGAGTTGAGCAGATGAAGGTTGGAGACAAAAACCCACAGCTCTCTCCTCAAGAATCCTGAAGCAATAGTCCACATGGCAGAGGGATGGATACTAGGAAACACAGGATGGACTGCTAAGGTGTATCAGGCACACATAATTTTAAGGAAGTCAATTTCTAGGGCTTAGACATCTGCGTATACTCTTTTCTGAAGCGACTCTTCCTGCGAATCTGTTGCTGATCCACATCCTGCTGGTCTACTTTTCCATAAGCCCTTCACAAGCACCTTTTCCGCTTCTAAAGTGAGCTCCACCATACCTGAAGCTTACTATGGTGCACAGTCCTAGACATAAAAACCTCTGACAAAGGGACACTTAGAAATCCTGGGAATGACACTAATGACTGAACAACAAGCCCTTTCACAAGCTTGGTGGGGTGGGGTGGGGTGGGGGGTTCCAACATTCCCCACTTAACAAAATGGACGGAGGATCTAACTCAGTTGTCATCTGGCAGATCATTTTTAAAAGTTCTGATGACAGTTTGGGCTTGTAACGCAGAGGAAGTTCAAAGAACAGAGAGGAGTGGCCGTGCTAACACAAAACTCCTTCCATTCTTGTCTGTTATGTGTGCAAACAAGGTTTACAAGGTTTCTCAGCTCTTATGTCATAAGAAATGAAAACTAAGAATGCAGTTGATACGGAATACTGTTATGATTTAGAAAAAAATAACATTCATCTACTTGCACATAATCCAGTTTAAAAAAAAATCTGTTTCCTTAAGAGTCTTTTCATGTCAAATAACATATTTTTTTGTTTTAATACATGTACACTGATAATAACTGCCAAAGTAACTAAATACAGAATAATTCAACAGAGAACAATTACAGCCTTTTGGTTATCACTGGAAATACTTTAAAAATTAAATTTCTACTTGCATACCTATTTCTCTTGCAAAGAAGTAGAAGAGAATGAGCAATAAAAAATTTCAGCAATAACCAAGGATAGGATATTACGTGGGGGAAATGAAATGGAGTTTACAGAGAAAAAGAAAGACTGTAAAATTTATGACTATAAAAAGGAATTTTTAGGGATTTTCTTTTCAACAAATGATGGTGAGCATCATATATAGTATTTAGATTCCATGGGATACATTTAAAAGAGTGACCAAAAGTTTAACTTTAAAATGTCAAGTTTTATAGCATGCTCGAAATTATATCCTTTGTAGCTATTTAAAGTTATAAAGAAAAAAGTGTAGACGTCAGCTTGAAATATATGTACAAAGTTACTTAGCTTTGTCCAAAATTCTTTTAAGGGACAAAGAAACAAAAATATTTAATGGTCATTGGTTTACAGGCCGGTATGGTGAACATACTTAATTATAAATAATTAAAGTTTTGTGAAGTAAAAACACAGGGACACTATGAAATAGAGGCACCCAACCTAGACTGGGGCAAGGGGGAGAAGGTTTCTGCCATGAAAGGTAAGCCTCAACAGGATACGGGACTGTGTTTGTCTTATTCATTCTTATATGCCCAGACTCTAGAATGAATGAGCAAAGGCAATGCTTGAACTAGGAAATAAATAAATTAGCCTGGCAAAGAGAGTGGGAGGAGAAGTGCTCGAGACAGAAGGAACGGCACCTGTGAAGGTTACGAGGCAGAGGAGAACAGGAAATGTTCAAGGAACCAAGCTGTGTCCTGCCAGGCTTTACAGTCTGTATCAGAGATTTTGTTTCAAAAAAAGAGTATGTATAGGAAGGAAATATTTTAATCAGGTTTACTTTTAATATATTATTATCTCTCAGAAAAAAAAAATAAAGCTGTTCCTAATCAGTAAGAAGAGGGAACTCATTCATTCACCCATCAAATATTAACTGCATATCTGTTTTATGCCAGATACTGTACTAAGCACTGAGGGTACAGGAGTAATCAGACAATGAAACCCTGAGAACTTGTAATTCATCAAGAAGTATTGAAGAGAGTAAAAAGACGAGCTAACCAGGAGAGGAAGAGAAAATACTTGCAAGCCACATATCTGACAAAGGACTTATATTCAGAACATCAAGAACTCTCAATCTTCACACTCAGAAAACAAACAACTCAATCATAAAATGAGCTAAAGACATGTATGGATTCCTCACTAAAGAAAGCAGATAGGTTAAAAAAAAAAAAAAAGAAAGAAAGCAGATAGGTGTGTGAAAACTATTCCATATCATTAACTAGGGAAATGCAAATGAGTAGTGAAATATCACTACACACCTATTAAAAGTAGTTAAAATAAAAAATACTGACAATACCAAGTGCTGGTGAGGTTTACGTGAACACCTAGACCTCCCACGCTTGGCTGGTGAGAAAGCAAAAATGTGCAGCCAGTGTGGAAAAGAAGCTAGCAGTTTATTATTTTTTTAAACAGCCTTGTGTGCTCAGTGGCTAAGTCGTGTCTGACTCTTGGCGACCCCACAGACTACAGCCCACCAGGCTCAGACTCTGTCCATGGGATTCCTCTGCAGGAATACTGGAGTGGGTTGCCATTAAACAGCCTTACTGAGATATAATTCATAAAGTATACAATTCACTCACTTAAAGTGTGCCATTCAATGGTTTCTAGTATATCCACAAGCTGTGCAGCCATCACTTCAATCAATTTTAGAATGTTTTCATCACTCTGAAGATGCCATGTCCATCAGCAGTCACTTCCCATATCTACGCAACCTCCCAGCCCAGGCAACCATACTACTTTCTGTCTCTACAGATATCTCTCTTCTGGACATTTCATAGAAACGGAATCAGAAAACAAGAGGTCCTTTGTGACTGGTTTCTTCCATTTAGCATGTTCTCAAGGTTTATCCCTGTTGCAGTAAGTACCAGTACATTTCTTTTTACTGCCAAATAATACCGACTATATAGATACATCAGATTTTATTTACCCATTCCTCAAGTTGATGGACATTTGGGCTATTTTCACTTTTTCCTCATTATGAATAATGCTGGTAAGAACATTTGTACACAGGCAGTTTTTTATAACATATAGTTATCATATGACCTAGCAGTCCCACTCCTGACCATCGGCCCTAGAGAAACAAAAATTTGTTCTCACACAAAAACCTGTACACAAATACGCAGCAGCTCTACTCATAATTGCCAAAAAACTGGAAACAACCTAAATGTCCTTAAGAAGAATCATGGTACCTCCAAGTACTACTACCCAGCAATAAAGAAGGAACTATTAATAAATACACATCTTAAATGAATCTCAAAGGCTTTATACTAAGATTGAAGGCTTTGTACTTGAGAAAAGAAGTCAGTATCAAAGGATTACATACTACATGACTCCATTTACATAAAATTCTCAAAAAACCAAAACTATGGCAAGAAAGAACCGGTTATGGGTGGAGGGGGTTGGCTACAAAGGGATAACATGAGGGAGACTTTAGAGGTAGCAGTTCTGTATTCTGACTAAAATGTTATACCAAAAGAGAATATATATGTATGTATATATACATTTATGTTGGTACACATATGCATATGTGTATCAAAACTCACAGAACTGAACAGTAGAAAAGTCAAATTTATTGCATGTTAACATTAAACTAAAATTAAGAAAAAAAGAAGCCAACTAGAAAGATACACAGACTCTCCTAGCACGTTATGCTCCAGTCCCCAGAGGAAGCATTCCGTATTTACTGCGCACTTACCGCCTATCAGCCGCCATGCCAGAGAGCCGACCACAGAACAAACGACTTTGGCCATCCGAACACAGATGTGAAAGTCCAAATGGGGGGTGTTTTTTAATTTAAATACCAGCTGGCCTCCCACGACTGCTTAGGAGAATTATGAATAATCATCAAATAAATGTGTCACAGCTGACATGTCTTCTAAACTATAAGACGTAGAAATGCTCAAGTGAAAAACACCTGCTTCTAGGACTTTCAACTTGGGGCTCAAATCCCCAACCACTGTTGTCTTTGTTTTTGTTTTCTGTATGTTCATGGTGTCTTGCGAGTCTGTCATTTGGGTCTCTGCATTCCCCATTGAAGCGGCTCTAGAAGAAAACTGCCTCTTTGGACTGCACATTCTCATCTCTCATTTATGCTACGTAGCCTGTATTTCCCTTTAGATCATCCCAAACATAGTGTCCAAATTCAGTGAAAATCCAAGAGGTTTTGGTGTTGCAGTCAGAAACAAACCGTCACTTTAATTATGTAGGTTATATAGGCTTCCCTAGTGGCTCAAATGGTAAAGAATCTGCCAGCAATGTGGGAGACCTGGGTTTGACCCCTGAGTTGGAAGGATCCCTGAAGGAGGGCATGGCAACCCACTCCAGTGTTCTTGCCTGGAGAATCCTCATGGACAGAGGAGCCTGGTGGGCTACAGTCCATGGAGTCACAAGGAGTTGAACACGACTGAGCAACTAAGCACAGCACAGCACATATACAAAATTAATTATTTTGAAACAAAGACTAAGCCCAACACTTCAGGAGACCAGAAATATCAGGGTCGTTCTGAAGTCAAAACAAAGAAGCTGGTTGGGTAACAAAAACTGAATTAAACTTGGGAGTCAAAAGATCCTAGTCTGAACGATCTTGGCTCTGCTTACAATTGAACCAGATTCTAAACAGATAATAAACAATAAATATAATAAATACATTAAAAAATAACATATAAAAAATAAGTCTGTCAATAAAGTATATTTGTTGTTCAGTCACTGAGTAGTGTCCAACTCATTTGCAACCCCATGGACTGCAGCATGCCAGGCTCCTCTGTCCTTGGGATTTCCCAGGCAAGAATGCTAGAGTGGGTTGCCATTTCCTTCTCTAGGGGATCTTCCTGACCCAGGGATCAAACCCTCGTCTCCTGCACTGGCAGGCAAATTCTTTACCCCTGAGCCACCTGGGAAGCCCCAGTAAAGTATACCAGATGGTGATGAGTGTTATGGGGAAAGATAAGAAAAAGTAGAGTAAAGGAAGAGAAATCTAGGTAGAGTGTGGGGGAAGAGGTGAATTATAATTTTTAAACAGAGGGGTTAGGACGGCCTCATTGACAAGATGACATATAAGGACATGCTTAAAGGAGAGGAGCTAAGAGTTATCCAGACAGATATTCTGGGGGAAAGCATTACAAGTAGAGCGAACAAGTAACAAAGACCCTAAGAGAGGAGTAAGACAGGAGTAGACCTAGCATTTGAGATGAAAAGCAAGGACACCAAGGGTCTATTGGACCTCCGAGCAAACATGTCAAGTAGGCAGTACAACGCAGTGTTTGAAGAGACGTCTGAGCTGGAAATAAAAATTTAGAAGTTAGTAGAATTCAAAAACACATATGCATTGTTCTTAGAACAAACATTTAATGAGTCGACTATGTGCCAGGAAGAGTGGGAGAGGGGGAGAGGGAGAGAGACAGAGAGACTCGCCTCACAAAACGCTCTTGCAGTTCAACGCCAGCTTAACCAGAGTGACGAGGGAGGCCGAGGGGAAAGACACGGAGGGCGAACTCCCAGTCACAGTGTTTAGAAGACATCAGTCAAAGAAAGATTTAGTGAAAAACGTAAGAAATATTAAATCTGATTCCTAATCTACAAGATGAACTGGAGGACTGTGCTTAACATCTCAAAGTCTCGCTGTGAAGTCATTACTAACATTCTTTTCATCGAGTTGTCATTGAGAAACTCCTGTATGAGACTGAAGATGAATCAGAGGGACCTTCCTGCCCAACAGTTTCAGAGGGGACTTTGCTTGCCCAGCCCATGTTCATGCAGATGCTGTGGCTCCCTGTGCTCGCCAAGCATGATCAAGGCCCTTAAGACAGTGTTTTGTTCCACATAGTTATTCCTAAAGATGGACATTTCATCCCTTACATGGGCTGAGTATAAATCTCAAAAGAAATCTTAGGGAGGACAGCATAATTTTGAAGCAATCCTAGCAGCAATTTATATGAATAGGTCATGCATCAAGTTTTCAAGTTTAGAACATATGTTGCTTGGGTACACAAGAGAGGCTGCAAGTGTCCATCTGAAGCCCTGTGGTAGGTGAATCAACAGTCCCCCTAAATCTGAGTGATAGGGTTCATCAGGTCACCTATGTGCAGAAAAATCTTAAATCTGGTACTAAAATGTGTAGCAATAAACAAACAACACTCACAATTAGTTCAAGTATACCCCTAGATTAGCTACGGGTCTCTTGAACAGAAACTAGTTCTAGCTAGCGTTCCAAAAATGGGGAGTGGGGACTGAATGGATACCAGTGTTCTCCAACATGTTTGAAAGAAGGATTAAAATTCAGGGTTTATCATCCTAAGCCCTACTGACATTTTGAGCCAGATAACTCTTTGTTGTAGGGAAATTATTTGGGGAGTAGGAGCTGTCCTGTACATTGTAGGATAGTTTAGCAGCATCCCCCCCGCACCCCCCCCGCAACCAAACAATGTCTCTAGACATGGCCAAACATCCCCAGGAGGCTAAATTGCCACCAGTTAAGGACAACAGTTTAATGTCAAGACATGGGAAGGGCAAAGATACAGCTGGCCCTCTGAGACAACTGGAAGTAAGTATTTAAAAACTTCTCTGTGAGTCTGTTTATCCATTCTGCTTATCTTTAAAAAAAAAAGCTCATAATTTCACCAATCTTTTCTATTGTTTGTATCGGTGTCTATTTCATTTATTTCTGCTCTGGTCTTTATTATTTCTTTCCTTCTACTGACTCGGAGTTTACTTCATTCTTTTTCTAGTCCCTCTAGGTGTAAAATTTGGTTGTTCATTTGAGACTTTTCTTGTTTCTTGAAATAAGGCCTGTATTGCTATAAACTTCCCTCTTAGAACTGCCTTTACTGCATCCCACAGATTTTGGAAAGCTGTGTTTCTACTTTCATTTGCCTCAAGCTATTCTTTGACCTCCTCTTAGATTTTTTTGTTGACTCACTGGTGCTTTTAGTAGCATGTTGTTTAGTCTCCATGTATTTGTGTTTATTCCAATTGTCTTCCTATAGCTGATTTCTAGTTTCATGCCGTTGTGGTCAGAAAAATGCTTGAAACAGATCCTTTCTTCTTAAATTTATTGAGACTTCTGTGGTCTAACATGTGATCTATCCTGGGGAAGGTTCCGTGTGCACTTGAAAGGAATGTGTATTCTTCTGTTTGGGGATGGAATGATGCTCATTATCAGGGAAATGACAAGCAAACACCAGTAAGATGTCACCTCACACCAGTCAAAATGACTGTCATCAAAAAGACAAGAAATAACAAGTGTCCATAAAGATGTGGAGAAAAGGGAACCCTCAGGCACTTCTGATGGGGATGTAAATTGGTGCAGTCACTGTGAAAAATAGTATGGAAGTTCCTCAAAAAATTAAAAATAAAACTACCATACACTCCAACAATTCACTTCTGGGTATTTATCCAAAGAAAACGAAAACACTAATTCAAAAAGATATACGCCCCAATGTTCGCTGCAGCATTATTTATAACAGTCAAGACATGGAAGCAACCTAAGTGTACCCATCAACAGATGAATAAATAAACATGTGATACATACCTACACACAATGGAATATTACTCAGTTACAAAAAAGAATGAAATCTTGCCATCTGTGACAACACAGATGGACCTAAAGGGTATGTCATGCTAAGTGAAATAAGTCTGACAGAGAAAAACAAATACTGTATGTTTCCACTTATAGGTGGAATGTAAAAAATAAAACAAACAAATATAATAAAAAAGAAACAGACTTACAGATACAGAGAACAAGCTAGTGATTGCCAGAGGGAAGGAGGCAGGTAGGGGTGAAATAGGTGAGGGAGATTGAGAGGTACAAACTACCTACCAAGTATAAAATAAAGAAGTCAGGGGATGCAATGTACAGGACAGGGAATACAGTCCATAGTACTATAAAAACTTTGTATGTTGTGAAATCTATAAAGATGTCAAATCACTATGTTGTATATCTGAAATTAATATTATAAGTAAACTATACTTCAATTAAAAATAAATTAGTTTTTTAATTTAAAAAAAATCCCTCGAAAGCTCCCTTGATTTCTAACCCCTTTTTTCTCTCTGTATTTCAGCTTTAATTCTCTCACTGCAGCTCAGCAATGGGAACATGGTCAACAGCTCTTTTATTTGTTAAAATTCAGGCCTCTGGACAAAGAATGACTCTTTTCTCAAAATCCAATTTTTAGGACATGTTTTTTGCTGTTTTAATCGCTCAGTCGTGTCCGACTCTTTGCGACCCCAGGGACTGCAGCATGCCAGATTCCTCTGTCCGGGGGATTTCCCAGGCAAGAATACTGGAGTAGGTTGCCATTTCCTTCTTCAGGGGGATCTTCCCGACCCAAGGATTGAACCTGCATCTCCTGCACTGCGGGCGGATTCTTTACCACTGAGCTGCCAGGGAAGCCCAGGAAATCTCAGGGAATGATTCTTATTGTCCTGACTGGAGCCTGATCCCTGCCTATGGTGTGTGACCTGAAGGGTGGAGGATGTTACATGCAAGTACAGCAGCTTTTGCTGAATCTACGTCTGAAATCAGAGGCAATATCAGCTTCCAAAAGGAGGAAGGTGCTATTGTTGATAGAAGAGTGGTTTGGGGACCAAGAAAAAAACCCAAACAAACCAGGCATCCACCACAACCATTTAATAATGAATAATAAGCATATCACAGGGCAAATAGTCAGCAAATTAATATTTCCTCATTATATTGAACTGGGTTTGCCTTACTACATTTGAGGCACATTTGTGAGCTGAGTATTCTGGGGAGCATCTGAATCCACTGGGAGATCAGTAGAATTTTTAGGTAGGTGGGCAGGCATGACATCTATGCCTGGCTGTTTTGTCACTAATGTATTTTAAAGTGAGTTTCTAGACGACACATTTAAGTAATCCACAGATGAAATCCTGGAATATTACTACTACTGTAAGATTGCTGCCCACAGGCAGACATGACAAGGGACTGACAGTTGGTATGCTTTGTGGGTTACTAGCAAAATATACTTTTAACATGTGACTCTGCCTAAGTCAACGGCAGGCCATAATTGAACAACCATTGCCCAATTTGTGGGCTAACAGAAAACCAAATGTTTGCCTTGAAACTTTCCAACTGGGTTCAAGAATAAAATCCAGGAATATGATAATATACACATCAAATGGACATGAATGCATTCAACTCAAAATTTAAGGAAGGACGCAGTGTAAGTTTAAAATTTTTTAAGTTTCCCAAAGACTAAGAGGAGATGGGAGACAGGAAAACCTTTCCCATTAGCAAATCCCAGAAATTACATTCCATGTTAATTCAGAAGCACTTGCACCTTGAGAGCAAGATGAGAAAGAACCTAGACGCCAAATCCCGCTGTAGGCATGCCAGACCTTTCAGGGCCTCCCATTCAGCTATGATCTCACAGAAAGTAGGCTCAAAGATCTGACTGCAACATTATCCTAGAAAAAGCAACCCTTCATAGAGCCACAGGCCAATCCTAATCAAAGGAAGGACAGAGAAAAAGGTTGAAGTGACGGAGGAGTGTGGGGGACTTCAACCTGCAGAGTCATCTCAGTCAGCTTTAGGGGAGTTGGAACCTCTCTCCTCTGTTCCTGAATCTTACTGTGTTAGAGTTGGCTTCAGGGGCTACATTTGCCAGCAGAACACAGGAATGCTAATATTAATATTTTCAAAGTTCATCAGGAGATTACTTAAACATGGCAACTTGAAAATCTCTAAAAATGCCAAGGTCAGTAAAAAATCACATTTTTACATTTTATAACAGGCACCCAACAGAAAGGAATAACTGACGAGATTCTTAATCCTCTGATGAGTAAAAAGCACCCCAGCACTCACGACACAGCCAGAGGTCTGCGGTGTCTTCTTGCTAGTACAGTAATAACATGCTGGTTGGCTGTGATGAGAAAACCATAAACTTCTATCTTTCCTTAGAAAAGACGGATGTTCAATCATTGCTTTTATAAATGACATAAATTTTTTTTTTCATGTCAATCTGAGGGCAGGGCTATGATGAAAATATTGAGGACCTAGAAGAAAACCATCCAAATACATAAGAGTTCACTACTAGAGGGAGAACTGTGAGATTCCAGCTTCCACTGAGGGAGAGGAGGGGCCTAAAGGAGACATGATGATCAGCTCTCAGCCTTCACGATCCACGAGGCCAGGAGTTGTCCACTATGACGTCTCTGCTTCGAGCCGCACCTTGAAAGTGCTCAGGAACTCTTTACCGAGTGGTCAAGTAAAGGCTTCAAAGGCTTCTCTACAAATCAGAAGGACTTGTAGATACACAAATCAAAGAAACATTTCTCAGTCTTTTCACTGCAGATGAGGAAAGCAGTTGCATAAACATTATCATAAGTTAAGCAATCAATTTGTCGAACACAGCAACAGACAGTGCAGTTTGAATGGAAAACAGAGACTTTGTGAATGAAAATCATCCTATCATTGTTCTCATTTTTAAAAAATTAGGGTAAAAACAAAGTTCTTTCAGCTATTTGGTTATGGCAGAAAGAGTTACAGAGTTAGATGTGATTTCCACGACCTTTTAAAGCTCTTTCACTCCTGTCTTTCAATACTAAGAACCCTGAATGAATGAATGGTTCACTTTGCCCTGATTTTTCAAGACACTGGTTTATTTATTCTTAAGCCCTCTGACCTGGCTTCTCTCAACTAAATCATCAACAAAACTATTCTCTACATGATAACCAATTAACACAGTCAACCCTCCTGGTCTTCCCTCTGCTGCATGATACTTAACAAATTATTTTATCAAAATTCTCTCCTCCTCGGGAATAAGGATATTCTGATCCATATCCTTTACTCTCTGAGGGCATGGCCCAGGCATTATCCTTAGCTCCTGTCTAAAGGAGCACCTCATAGCACCCTTCTCCTCTGAACTTGACCTGTGGAATATGCAGACATCATACACACCCAAGTGGCAGAGTGCACAGATAACGCTGGGCAGGTTTTGCTGAGTGAACGTTCTCCCGCACGCCAATGCTCGGCATTCCCTCCTCCACTCAGCGTTCTCATGCTGGCTTCATGCAATGTGAGCTGCTCAAATTAAGCAGCAGCTCCTTAAGAGTTTTCCACTATTTTTACTGATACGAGAAGGAAATGGCCACCCACTCCAGTATTCTTGCCTGGAGAATCCCATGGACAGAGGAGCCTGGGGCTGGAGGGGGGACTACAGTCCATGGGGTCGCAAAGAGTCAGACAGGACTGAGTGACTAACACACACAACAATCAATTATATTTATATTTGTTTATGAACGCCTATCATTATGGCCCAGTAGTCCTATGTGGTCTGTTTAAACTAAAGTTAATATTTATTGAGCATTACTATGAGTCAGGTACTATTATGAAAGTGTGTGTGTGTGTGTGTGTGTGTGTGCACGTATAAACATCCCTATAAGGCAGGTAGGATTATAATCCCCACTTCAGATGAGAAAATTGACGTGCACAGAGGCGAAGTAATTTGCCTGGGTCACATAGTGAGAAAGTGCCACAGCCGGGGCTTGAAACTTGGGCAGACTAGATTCCAGCCTCTCTGGTGTTTACCACCACACCGTACTGCCTTTCTGGCAGAATGTTCTAGATATTATCTATGTCAGTTAAGGATTTTGATTGCATTTCCTTCACTTGATACACTACGCATGCTACGTCACTTCAGTTGTGTCCAACTCTGCAACCCCATGGACTGTAGCCCGCCAGACTCCTCTGTCCATGGGATTCTCCAGGCAAGAATACTGGAGTGGGTTGCCACGCCCTCCTCCAGGGAATCTTCCTGACACAGGGATCGAACCTGCATCTTCTGCAACTCCTGCACTGCACGTGGATCCTTTACCACTGAGCTACCAGGGAAGCCCTGATACTCTATATTCACTCAACACATGTTCTTTGCATTTCTACTATGACTACATACTGTGGACTGAAAATAGAATAGGATGTGGCCAGTGCCCTTAAAAAGCATAAGTCAGGGAGACAAACAGTCACCCAGCTGCAGTGAGCTCAATAAGTGATACAACAGACATAACTATGGGCTGTATCAATTCAGTCAATGAACAAACCAACAGTTTCCTATGTGTAAAGAACATCTGTAAAGATAAAATATATTTTCAAATAATCTTGACATTCCAGAAAGAGTTTATAGAGTGACAAAACCATGACCTGAATCCTTGTCCTGCAGCTTTGGAGTTTATAAATCAACCTGGGTTCTCTGAAGCTTATGTCTCTGACTTGTATCTCTGAAACAGGGAGGACTTCCTAAAAGGATTGTTGAGAATTGAGTGAAAACAGCCAGTAAACTGGAATGCTATAAAGAAATACTAGGTATTATTCACACTTAGACCTCATGTGGGCCCCATAACAACACAGCCCAACACAGACTAACTGCTCTGTATCAACAGATCATAAAGAAATGTCCTCGACCATAAAAATAACTTCTCCAAGGCTATGTTCAATCAAGTGTAAATACTGGGCAAGTACAAGTATATAAGAGGAGGTATAACTTGGAGCAATAGTGTTTCTGAGGAGTGGATCACCTTGTAAAAAGAAGAGTAATTGGTTGGCTGAAAGGAAAATGGTGTGGGGGGTGGGGCGGGTTTTCACAGCAGGGCACCAGCGTGGCCAGAGTTATTTGGTAGAGAAATAAGATCTGTATGAGGAAATGGCACAAAAAGAAAAGGAGAGAAGACTAACATTGGGCTAAGAGAGGCTGGGGTGATCTGAGAAAGAGTGTGGATATGGTGACTAAGTCAGGGAGAATGGGATGAAAGTGAGGCGGACGGCACACTCAGCCATCATTCGGCCAACAAGAAGCAAATGCCTGCCACAAGCAGCACTGTGTTCCATGCTGGGAGACAACAGAACACAGCCCACACCCCGCCTTTGATCTGAAAGAGCTCACAGTCCAGTGGGGGTGGCATTAAACAGGTTAATAAACAAATATAAAAATCCAAGCCAGGCTAAGTGCCATGAAGGAGGGTGCTTCAGTGTCCCAGACATAATGAAGCACATAATGAAGCAGGAACTGGGAGGGAGTGCTGGTCTAGGAAAATCTGGGTGGAGATAGGAACATTTTAAGTAGGATCAGATCAGGGAGGGAATGAGACAGGATCCAAACGGTGTCTCTGTTAAGTTCCCACTTAGAAAGAAAGAATAACCTTTAACCTTCTCTGTGAGGACCCTAAGAAGCATGGGGACCCCCAAGAAGGTAAAGATATCACACTGTTCTAGAGTAACTGAGCAAATGTCTTACGGAATTACTAAGCATATGGTATTTGTAATTCTCTTCAAGTTTCATTTTCCCCATATAATTCTCAGAAAGCTCATTCATGTAACCAAATAAAAGTACTTCCCTCCCCTGCAACAGAATCTTTAAAAACTTCCCTAGAATGGTGAGACCTAAATGAACTTAAAAAAAAAAAAAAAAAACCCACACTAGGAAAAGTTTCTAAAGTTTCTAAAAAATTCACAATACAATATGCAATGATGACTCCAATAAATACCTCAGAACAGTGGTTTCCAATGCTAACTGGAATGTGAATGACTTGAATACTAAATAATGGGGTGGGGTGGGGGGAGAGCTTTGACTATGGTATAAGCATTCTAAAAACTGTGGTGATCTTTTGTTTGTCTTGTGTTTTAAGAAAAACTTGAAGTGCCAAGATTCTTGGATAAAATTTAAATATTTTGAACTGGCTGTGGCAGCTCATGGTTAATTCTCACACAAAGACTCATCAAATCATAAACTGACTTGAAAAGAAGTGGTTTGAAGTGGATTTTGAAACCTATACAATGTCTTATAATAGATACCTGCCTGATGGGCAAATGCAATAAAAATGTATAAAGAGAAAACCAATTGTAAAATACATTTGATAAAAGAAAGACAGATTTTAGCAGTTTACATGTATTTTTTTAAAACATCTAACTGTATAAAGCAATTTAAAATTGTCTCAACTATACTTTTCTAAGTTTAAGAGGAAAATAAATTATCTTTTCCTAGCACATAAAAAAAGAGTTAGAGTCAGCAGCAACACTTTAAAGGCTACTTTTAATAAATACTACTCACGAGTATAACTTTCTCTCCCACCCCATGCAGTCTTTTCTCCAGTGCAAATTATTGATTTCCAGACAAAAGCATTCAGAAAACACACATCTGATTATAGCATAAGCTATCAGTGATACACAAGCTTTTGTGATGAGAAAAGGCAACATCTCAAATCGAAGAAGGTAAAACACAAGTAGCAAAAATGAATCCTTTAAGAACTATCAAACCAAACAAAAAATAAAATTAGATATAAATTCAAGTTTTAGACTGTGGTCAATTGAGGTCTAGACAAAACCCTATGTTTGTTCACTGCCTAGTCTCCAGTCTGCTCCAAGTTTGAAAAGGTAATTGAACACAGTCTATAATTACTGGATTAGACACAGATGGGCTCTGTACATTTCAGGGGGAAAAAAGCACTGTTTTGATTCATTTTATGATTGCCTGTAAGGTCAGACTTTTCAAAATGTACTTTCATCTGTTAAATGGTTTCTCAAATTCCCTAGGGTAGATCTTCAATAACTGTGATGTTTTAAGCAATTTGGGCCTATCAGATCCTGTCTTTGAATGTAACTAGCTGCCCATTTTCTAGTATTATAAATGTGCATGTAGGTTAATTGCTACATCTCTTACATATTTTCTGAAGTCGCAGTTTTGGGGGAAAAAATGAAAAAATTGTGCCCCTTCTCTGACAGGAATTGGTCATATTGATGAGGATTTTCATGTAAGAAAAAAGAAAAATTAGCTATTTATTAACAAATAGTTTACTGTCATCTAAAGTCCATGAAAAATATTTTCTGACTCAAGTGAAAAACAGAAACAAGGACTTATACATTTTGGACGAAAGTTGTAAGCAAAGTAAGTTTAGATTCCTTCCAACTGAGTAATCTGTAAAACAAGATAACACACACTTGACTCTTCTTATGCATTTTTATTTAATAACTGCAAATGACTAGGAAGTATGTTGTCTGTGCAAACACACACACACACACAGAGAAAAATGATTTCCTAATGTAAAAAAAGAAAACCCCTAAAGATAGCAAATCTATATCACTTACGATAATAATGATGCCATGATACAGCAACGTATCATCAATTCTCAGAGGAAAATAATATCTAACTTGGAGAAGCCGGTATTTGGTCCCTTCAGCGTCCTGCCTGTCCTATTCCCAACCATCTCATGTTAAAACAATTTAGTCAATAGAGCTAGACGCAAAGTTTTTAATTATAAAATTTGTGGCATAACCAATAGCTTCAGTTAAAATGCCACAAAAAGTCCTCCTTGCTTAGTGCACTTAACCACAGACGATGGATTCTCAGGCTAAAGACTTGGTCACAGGGGCTCCCAAGCCCACCACAGGGGCCCCAGTCCCGAGAAGAGCGGGAAGGCCGAGGGCAGTCCTGTACCAGCGGCAGCGAGGCTCCAGGCTCGTCAGGACAGACTTCACCTAGTTCCCACCTTGCACAGTCTCACATTAGACTCTCCTGTTTCTTATTAAAATCTCCTTCATTTTCTATTTCCCAAACTCATTTTAGTTGGCTACTCTGCAGCCTAGATAGTATAGAAACACCTCAATAGTAGAAAAATTTTTTTAAAAAAAGAAAGAGGGTAGAGTAAGAAATAATTCCAAATAGTTTTGATATGTTTTAGGAAGTTAGTTTTGTGTATGTTTTACCACATACATGGAAAAGGAGAATTTACAGTCACCTAATAAAACCTACGTTGATTTTCTTCATGAAATTATACATGCAAATAGAAAGTATTTATACTTACAGAAAGATTTACAGCCATATTCAAGAGAATTTAGCAATTTTCTGATGCTCTCTTCAAGAGGCATAAATATAATCCACTTATAACCTCCTCTTGTCACAAAACCAAGGAATTTCTAAACCACCCAGATAATCTTGGGTTTCTTAAAACACACTAATATAAACAGAAAATTTTGCAGAAGCAAATGTTTATGTGACTATTTACATGAACACAGTAATCATCATTTCATTTATAAGTGTTCCTATAAATGTTGTTGCAACTATAACAACCTCATATATACTAAGGAAGTGGTTTTTTAAATTAAATCTATTCTATATTTGTTCTATCTTCATGCAAAATGAACAGCTGCCTCTATTTTATATTTCACATATGTATGGATTTTCTTACCAAAATTTCCTAAACATAAGATATATCTGTATTAAGTGACTAGAAGCTCAGAGTACCATGTAAATGCTGTAGAAAATTATTAACAATTTCCGTCCTTGCTCTCCATCGAGCTCATACACAAAACCAAGATAACATCAGAATAAGGCATTTGTACAGAAAACCATGACAGAACTTTGGCCCTGTTACTGTGCTGTTCTGCGCTTTCTTCGTAAGGGTGTATATAAACTCAGTGCAACAAGCCAACCGAAATGGTAAAACTGCCAAGGAGGGAAGTTTCTCTAGGTAAATCTGTTTGTGAAATTAAATATGCGTTTCACAAGACTGGTTACCAAAAACTGTGCCTTAATGTCGACCACAGACACACAAGTACTTAAGAGAACACAAGGGTTTTTTAAAAAGAGATGTACATGTTGTGAATTAATTCCGTCCTTCCTTCCCTCCCGCCTTCCTTCCTCCCTCTCTTTTCCTTTCTTCCTTAATTTCATTTCCAAAGTCACATGAAACACATTTTAAAATGTTATAATGTATTTGGTACATATTATTCTGCATCAACACCCAGTTTTAGCCCAGCCCTAGCTCACAACCACCTTTACTCACATAACTCGTGCATTTTGTTTTTTAACATTAATGCTTTAAATAAATTGAGCTTAAAATCATGAAGCTAACTATAAGAAACAAAGCCTGGAAAGATTTCTTCTTAGCCTTTCTCAAAAAAGGCCTTTCCCTTTTTAAACAATTTACATGATGTTTTATGGTCCTTTTAGAAGAGATTATAGTGAATGGCACTCCAAGTGGGTTGTGTGAACCCACAAACCACTCCTCATAAAAACTGCTATAATTTTCCAGGACAGGGACAATAAAATATCATACATAAGCCAAAGCTAAATCACGGTGTGACCACAGTCACAAACACATTATTTTCATGAAAATTAAGCATGATAAAGCTAACAAAGAAATGACAAAGAGAAAGCTTCTGACAGATTCTTCTCAATCTAGCACTTACACAAGCGTTTACAGAATTTTCCTCCATTTCCTAAGTGGCTTGAAATGCAGGTGCTAATTCAGTTCCCAAGTTTTTATATGTAGTTCATCTATTTTCAGTGAGATTAAGAAAATAAGTAACTACAACTATAGCTCAAAGAACACTATAAATAAGCCAATCAACCTACCTAAAATTATTAACATTTTTGTTTCTGATGAAATGTTAAGCTTTGTGGAAAGTTCAAATGAAATTTTCCAGAGATGCATTTCTCATTTCAGACCACTAGGGACCAATGAGGGTCTCCATTCCCCAATCAGTAACTTCCCAGTTAAGAGCATGAAGGCTGCAAGCACTAGCAGTGTACTCTGTCTCCCGAACAGAACCCAACTCATTATCTGTGAAACGGCCGAGAAGATCCAATCACTATACAGAGAAAAAGGGGTGACCGAATGAAATGTTTAAGAGATGGGAGGAATTCAAACGGTATAATTCTTTCATCATCACCTATCTTGCAAAATTTCCCACTTTCCTTTTCCCTAAGACAGGAGTTATTAAACATTAAAACTGATAAACAATATGAAGACCATGCTTTTCTACCTCAGGGGTGGGAGAAATTGCAATACTACACTGCTACAGAAAATAAAGCCTGCCTAATACAATTCACTGTAGCTGATCATAGCAGCTTATTGCTAAGTCAGGCATAATACTGAAATTAGGATCGGCGAGCCAGGCCAAAATATCTATAAAAGAATATCATTTACAGAGAGTTAGCTTATGACGTAGTAAGAACGGTAAAATGAAACAGCATTTTCTACTTATACCTGGTGGTATTAATTCTCGTTAGACAGAACTATTTAAAATATTTACAACTCTTCTTCACAGAAAAATATTGGAAGAGAATTGGAATGAAATAATACAAAGCTCTGAAACAAGCTGACAAAAACCTTAACAGATATGTTTTACTGCTTTTCAGAGTCTTACGCTAAAACGGATGGCTCTAGAATAATAAATTATGCTAAATTTATATAGTACTTGTGCACATAGCTCAAAGTTCCCAACTCTCTCCAAAAGGGCACTGTTAGTGAGCATCACAAATTTCTAGGAGAATACAGCAATGATTCAATTAAATCTACTGAGACATCAAACACAGAAATTTGCTCTCCTTTCTTCCCCACACAAAATAGAAAATACTTCCAAAACAGCGATACAAAAAACAAAAGTCAAACACCTGAAACACATACTTGTCAAATCCCTTCATATAAAAATGCACTTTTTAATAAGAAGAAAATTTTTTGCTTCTAAATCAAACTTTAACAAATAGGACATTTAAAAATGATTTATACTTTTAGATATTGAGAACAGTCATGTTTAAATAGTTTGCTATTAAAGCTACATTCATTATTTTTGAGGTTAAAGTTTTGTATGCTAAAATAGGTCATTATATTTGTTCAGACAGTCTAGTGAGCCTTTGTGTTTATTGGAAATGCTTCCAAATACTAGGCCCCAAAGCAGAGCTTCCCAAATGGAATCTGCAAAGAAAAAACACTGATTCCAAAAAGAAGACTGTGCAAACAATACATAGTTCCAAGATAAATAATTCTACCCAAACCAACTAGACTGTTCTCCAGGTTAATCAGAGACTCCTGCCCTATGACATGTATCTTTCAGAAAACTTAAGTTGTCCACATGTCAGACTTAACAATTAAAATGATCTTCAGAACTGAAAAATTTCATTGGCCCAAACAAAATGAACAATTTATCTGGTCTTGTGAACAGATATGAAGAAGCTTTGAAGATACAAAATATCTTCACCTCATCCTGCAAAATCTGACCTGACTCCTCCTCCATTTACCAGTCTACCCACCTACTCAATCCACCCTTTCGACTCACCCCACCCCGTCCACTGCCCCTACTACATTCTAGGTTATATGGCGAAATCCTTGTAAGCAAAAAGAGGAGTTTACTGTATCTCATTTCGCTCCAAGGCCTTGTTTCCTTTACGTCCCCTCACTGACATTTCTTTGGCCCCACAGTATGCGGGTACAGCCGGATCTGCATGGCTGGCTTACAGACGTATCATGCATGAAGCCTTCACGACTGACCACACAAACACAATACCACAATGTAGGTCAACGTGAAACTTATATAGAAGTAAACTGCAGACATAAATCTAAAAGGGTAGAATTCCACTCAGTGATCTTAAAATTATTTCAAGGAATCAATCTCCAAGAATGCATGATCAAATCAGAAGAGCCCAGTTAAGCTTTGAGACGAGGAGCTGGGGATGATGAAGAAAGAAAGAAAAGGAAAGACTTCAGAAGAGGCAGCAAAGGTTTCACCAATCATTATATCACTGAGAGGGCTCAAAATACAGATGAAGTTAGAATACAGAAGATTGTAGAAAGGGTATTTGAAATTATTAACTGATCAAAAATTTGTAGTTGTCATTTAAAAAAAAAATACAACTTAGCAATTCAGTTCAGAAAGAAGAATATCCCCAGAAACATACACATCTGTTTAATATTACAAGCCAACTGTCAACATCCTAAGTGAAGTTTTAATTTAATATTTTTTCTTTCTTGATGTTTTACCTTTAATCAATGCCTCATGAGAGTATCAGTTTTCTATAAGAAACTGTTAAATATAAAGAAATGTTATTGTAGCATGTTTATAAAATCATAGTTCGAGAACTTTTTATTTTTCCAAAGCCTGACCACAACTTAATTATCTGCAGGACATTCCAGGCTCACAATTGCAAGCTCCAGTTCCCAAGCAATTTTAAACAATATCTACTGTACAGGACAGAGGGTACACAACAGACCGCAACACGGTTATGTTTCCAAAAGTCAGCATTAGGCCCTTTAGACATGGTTTTTATTTTCATTAAACAATATTTGTTTCCTCACTAATCATTAAATGGTTTTCATCACTATCGCCCGTTTTCCTTTCACATGTCAGTTGTTAGCATCAGTGTTTGTGTTCATAATAAATAAAAAAAGTGACCCACCCAGTTATTTAAAAATGAACACACACGACGTCTGGTTCAACAAGTGTTAGAGATTTCATGACAAACTCACACTCGTAATGCTATTCTATTTTAATCTAGACGCTGAAGGACTTTAATGGAGTAACAGACTGTACAATACTGCTTTAAATCAGATTTAAGCTTCATGCCTGCTTATGTTATTGTGGGCACATAGATCTAATCAGTGGTTCAAGACATTTACTTGGGAAAATGCAAAAGGAAGAAGAAAAGACAGCGAGGTCGTATTCCTGACCATAATGGAGAGGAGTTGAAAATATTGCCAATTTCTACAGATGGATGAAAAAAGTAGCCTGATTAAAAGTAACATGCCAGAAACTGACCAAAATGCGGGGGTGCAACTAAAAGAGCATTCCAGAACTTTGTAAGAATGATTCTGGGGAAGAAAATCTGAAGAAAAAAAGAGAGAGAGAAAGGAGAGAAAGTTGTATGCTGTGAGGTTATTAGGAACAATTTTAAAACACATCAAGTGTGGGAGAAACAAAGTACATCAGAGTCAGAGGTACATCAAATTAATAGCCAGTATAATAATAATAATAATAATCCAATAAATAATCTGGAAAACCTTCAAGAAGTCAGATACTTGCATTGTTTACACTGGAACCACCAGAGTTTTCAGAAAAATAAATTATTTAGGTTCAAACAAAATAATTTTGGATTTCAGATTAACTGGCCGGTAGATAGGTAAATTCAGAGGCAGACAGATCACAAATGCAGGGCACATGCACTGATTGACTTCCATGTTTATTTATCAAACTCTTTATAACATTTCCTATGTGCCAAGTACTTTCAAAGTGATTTACTCATTTAATCCTCTAAAATTTTTTCTTCAGGGGCTTCCCTGGTGAATCAGATGGTAACAAATCTGCCTGCAGTGCACAAGACCCGGGTTTGATCCCTGGGTCAGTAAGATCCCATGGAGAAGGGAATGGCAACCCACTCCAGTATTCTTGCCTGGAGAATTCCATGGACAGAGGATACAGTCCATGGGGTTCTCAAAGAGTCGGACACGACTGAGCAGCTGACAATTTCACTTTGACTTATTCCCACCATGTAGATCAGGAAATGAGGTAATCTGCCCACAAGTCACACACCAGTAGGTAGTAGAGCCCAGGGCCCATGTGCCTAACCAACCACCATGGCCCAGTCTCCCAGGAGACACTGCCTTTATCAAGGCAAGAGGAGGTCTATTATTTGGAGAGACCCAAATGCCTAACTTCTCCACGGCCTCCTTCTCTGACTCCTTATCCTCTCCTAGACTCTCCAATGTTGCTACTCCCCATTCCCCAGCCCTCTTTTCTTCTCATTTGAAATTCCCCTTGGGTAACCTCACTCCTTCTTCAAGGAAGAAGTGATATCTATACTCCACCTGTACTCTGATATCTCCCCATCTGTATCTCTGGCTCAGAGACTTCCCTGAGGTCCCCTTCTGTATTTATCATTGTCTGATAGACATGCGCCCCTTGGGTGGATGTTCAGCAGGCACCTCAAAGAACCACAAAGCTGAACTCATCTCGAACTAAACTAAACTCATCTAGTCACCCGCAACTGAAACCTTGAATTCATCTAGAATGACGGGTTTTCATCTCCTACTTAACAAGTCCCAAATCCTGTCAATATATCTTAAACCTGTCCTCTGTCCCTATATATAGTCCCTGACTCAGTTCAGGCCTCCGCTGGGTCTGGCTCAGACTCGACTCCTGCAACCATCATGGATCTTTCTCCTCCCTGCCAGTCCTTCTCGCCTCCACTGAATCTACCAATGGCCGGCAGAACCATCTTTAAAAAATCCATACCCGATCCTGCCAGTTCCCTGCTGGAAACTTTTTAAGGTTCGCCACGGCCTTGAGGATAATGCCCTTCTTTCTCCATTCTAGAGAAATCCTTTCTACCCTTCAAGGCTTAGCTCAAAACTCACCTCTCCTGTGAAGCCCTACCCCTTCAAGCCCCTCCCACTGAGTCCCTCACTTCTATTAATACCCCTGTATCCACATACATTCTGATACCAGCACCTATTACAACAGGCTTTAACTATTTGCCTATTCATCTGTCTTTTCCACTGACTAAAAGTTTCTCCTGGTCAGGGATTGCCTCACTCGTGGTTGTACACACAAAACCTAGTTGCATGCCTGGCACACTCTATCCAGAGTGTTCAATAAAGAGTAAGTGAAGAGTTCATGCCAGAAACACCTCCAGTTCAAAGCAGTATTAATAATCTGTCTAAGGCAGAGTGAAGAAGCACAATTTTGGAGCGATATACATCAATGGTCGGTCACCCACACCCACTGCCCTCTCCTGGGAACAGCTCCCCAGATTTCCTTGGAACATTCTCCCCCTGTTCTCAGTCATGTGCGACACTGCTCTGGTTGAAGAGCTGGGTCCTAAGCAGGCCTCTGGGGACGGGTTTAAGGAGCAGCATCCGCCTCAGCCCCACGATTCCAGTGGGTCTCCTAGGAAAAGTGTTTCTCTCTTCCTCTGGGTGGGGCAGTCTGGCAAGCAAGCTGTGTGTGTGCAGCAGATCCATAGCCACCACAAAGCAGGGGCCTGGAGGGGTCTGGAGGGAGGTGCTAACACCACGAAAAGAGAGAGTGAGAAAAAAGGCTTTTGGTGACACTGTTTTGTCCCTGGGGCACAGCCATGCTGGAGGTTAAGTCGTATTACCAGACTTTTCAGTGATACAAACCAATAAATTCCCTTCCATCATTTAAGCTAATTTGCACTGGGTTCTCTGTAACTTGTAAGACTACTGATACAGCAAGTTAGCATTTGGGGAAGAAAATCAAGCTACACATTTGAAGAAATGCACTGAAAAAGGAAAAAAAACAAGGAGAGGGTGAGCATAAACCCCAAGTTAAATCTGACAGGCAATGGGGAGAAAGTTAACAGGAGATTCAAGATGCCTTCCTTTCCAGACAGCATTAATCAGGTACTTACAGGGGTATTCTATATGGTACATTTATGAAAAGAATTAAGTTTTATAAAGAGGTAGAAAAAGAAATAAAAAATAACAAATGCTTCTTTCTGAAAAGGCCTTTATGAGAAAAAGAAAAGGCTTTGGGATAATTTAATCTAGAGAAAGCAAGTCCTAGAGGCAATTTAACTTGTTGAAGGGTTATTTATAAGGAGGTGACTAAACAGCTGTTCTCCAATTTCACAGGGGAAAGAATGAGAGGAAATTGATTTACATTTCAGTATGAAGCAGAAGGCAGGCAAAAGGAAGAAGTGCTGGAGGGAGAACTGTTAATGGTGAAAAAAGCTAAATGAGAAACTGAATTTTTATGGCTTTTCGAAGATGGAAAATCACCCATGTTGATTCATTTAGCTCTGGGTCAAACTAGTAAACAAATATTTGAGAATGTTTTCGATTCATGTAGTCACATACCATGTACTGACTCCCCACTATGGGCCAGGCACAGGGCTGGGAGCTGGGAAGGCAAACATGAGTAAGATGGGTGACTGTCCCGCCTAATAGCTGCGGCCCAAGCTACCAAAGCCACTGAAGGAAATATTTAAAAGACATCCAATCACTCCGACCCTCTGCTTTTCCATCACCCGTGCTCAAAAGTAACCAACGTAGTTTGGAAGACAATACAGCGGCACTTGGAAAGCTAAGCAACAATGCAATTATTAAATAACAATATGTGAATGCCTGTCGCTCTGCTAGACAGGGTACTGCCCGATTCATCTTCAAAAAGTAATGACAAGAACAAACAATAATGCACAGGCTGTCATAAGCCACACAGAGTTGCTGGGTTAACGAGTAATACAGGCAGCAAATGCTCTGAATTCAGAAGAGATTCCTCTTCTGCCCTTTCAGGATGGGTAGCATATGAGTTAAGTGAAGAGGAGGGAGCCGTCGAGGCAAGAGAGAGAGCAGGAGTTCCAGACAAGGAGACGAGAGAGCAGGAGAGCGTGTGAGGAGCACCCCTTGATTAAGGCCGGTGGGCGGCACAGGCAGGTGTGGGGCGTAAAACTGCAGAAGTGGGTGGGGCCAGCTTCATGAAGCCCTCTGAACCCCAGCCAAATAACAGAATCCACAGTGTGAGGAAGGAGCAGTGAACGCTTCTCAGCTCAGGAACATAATGAACGCGCACCTTCTGCACAGTGGCGTGGCTCTGAGAGGGGGTGGAGGTGCGGAAGCCCTCAGACCGTTGCCTCAGCTCAGGCTCAAGATGGTGAGGGAACGAGCCCACGTGGCGGGAGTGGGGTAGAAGGGAGAGGGAGGAAATGCAAGGCCCTAGTTAACTTCACAAACACGTGCTGAACTCCGCACTGTGTTTGCAGGGGCTGGGAGCGGGACCCAGCCCCTGTCCTCCTGGGCCTGAGATTTCACCAGGCAGGGGAGGCCAGCAGAAGAGAAACTGAGACGAATGCAGAAACGGCTGAGCGGCCAGGAGGCTCTGACTCCTGCAGTTTTAGTCACATGAGCTGAACAATAACAGAAAGTCAAAATATAAACAGAAAAACCAATCCTCCCAAAGTATCACCTCCTCGGTGTATCTGAGAGATGCTGATTTTTTTTACTGCCAGTTGAGTCATGGAAAAGTATAGAAGCAATGTGCATGTATTGACTGAGTTGTACCAAGTAATGAATACCAAAAAGACTTCAGAAAAGAGAGAAAGTTCTTTTTTAGGACTGAAATGTTTCCAGATTTCATCCTTTGACACAACTGAGATACAGTCACAGATCTCCCACTTACCCACAGATAAGTATTTAGAAGCCTTCAGAAAATTCACCACCTCTCCTGATATCTCTTTTTTTTCTTCCTTCCCTTAATTTAATTTTGATTTAACTTCCTCTTGTCACTGCTTGCTTACAAATCACAGCCTCTATGTCTGGAGTCAATTAGGGCTATAAAGGACCCCACCACGCCTTCATCTGGGGACCCATTTATATATATTTTCTTATTTCAAGAGGTAGAGCTAAAAGCCTGTAACTCCCAAAGTTTCCAATTGACCATCACATTCTATTCTTGGGAAAAGTATGTTTCTCTCCACAGTTAAGAAGACGACATCAAACTATACTTTGTAAGAATATTTCCTCTCCACCTGTATAAAGATGAATTGTGCTTTGGGAATTCATTTGCAAAAAATGGGTTGAGTGTGTATAATACATGCTTAATAGCAATAACATTAAAAAATCTATCATTTAAAATTAAATGTAATTTCCTTATTACTTTAATGGAATCCTTTGGAGTTGAAGTATTTAACTAGTCCCTCTCACATCAAGTATTCATTATATAATTCCCTCTTAATATTAGGTATATTAGGTATGTAAACTGTCCATTGACAGAATAAAAACACACATTTCACTGAAACAAAAACAGGAGAAAGACAAGGCAGATTGATTCAGAATCTGATAATGGGTTACAGATTCCATTCCAGTTCAGATTTATAGTCAAAATGCCATGAGAGTCATTTACCACCTCTAGCCTTTCAGGTCATTTCTGGAAGAAAAGTATGAACAGCCACATCACTAAGAGAAAATCTGTTTGAGCCTAAAATTTGTGACATTTCCCTATTGTAATGTTGAGGGAGAGAGAGAAAAAGAGAGAGAGAAAGTGTATCACCTTTAAAAGCTACCTTAAATAAAAAGGCAAAGATGAACCGTCCAACGTTCTGTCCACAGGGACGAATTCCCTTTGTCACAATCTTTCAGGGTCACCCCTGAGTGGAGCTGCAGTGCAATCCTGTCTATTGCTGGCTGGTACCAGACTATTTGCTAAACCCATCCTAACCCATGCGATGCTTGGCGTCCATGGGTAAACAGTGCTAGGGCTGGTGGGCAGACACTAACCTGAGTAGACACCTGGCCCTTGTGGACACAAAGCCCCACCACCCAGTTCCCAAACCAACTCTTGCCTCTTCCAGCCCCCCAGTCTCCTGCTGGAGCCTCGCACTGACTGCACCCAGTCAGAAGCCAGAGAACAAGGACACCGGCCATGCGCTCCATACAGATGGGCCTCCTGGGGCATGCAGAGAGGAAAGGATGGACAGGGGCCAATGGGATCATATAGGGCACACCACACTGCCTACTTCTCACACTCTTTCCAGGTAAATGAGCTTTCCTCAGATTTTACCCATCGAGTGCTTTCCCCCTCCTGGAGCTTTCATCACATGTTCCATTCTGCATTTCCTCTCTCTGTTTCTACATGTGGAAAATCTGGGAGGCCCACCTGAATGTCATCTCTTCCATGACACCTTCCCCCCAAACTTACCCAAAAGCAATCTCTCTGTTCTCTGGATTACCAAAGTTTCTCTTGTGAAGATTTCTATAATTCCCTACGAGTATGTCTGATGAGTTTATCACTACCTGACATCAGTATTTTTTTCATCTGTTTACTTGTTTACTGTAAGTTTTCCATTAGCCTATAAAGCTCCACAGAAGTAGGGATTTTTGTCTGTCTTATCTTTGCTCAGGTGGCTCAGTGGTGAAGAATCCACCTGCAATGCAGGAGATGCAAGAGATGCAGGTTCGATCCCTGGGTCGGGAAGATCCCCTGGAGTAGGAAATGGCAACCCATTCCAGTATTCTTGCCTGGAGAATCCCATGGACACGGGAGCCTGGCGGGCTACATTCCACAGAGCTGCAGAGAGTCAGACATGACTAAGCACCCACACATCCCCAGGATCAAAAACAGTGCACAGCCTTGTAGCACGTGCTCGATAAATATCTGCTGAATGAATGAATGCCTTCTTCTAGACTGTTAGCATATTAATGAGCAAAACAAAAGTCTCATTCATCTTCTGAGTCCAAACAGCAATCTAAGTACCTTCCTTGTTTATGGGCAGACACTCAATAGATATAAGCTGATAACACAGCAGGTGCCATTTAATGAGCATCTCTAATGTACCAGATACAATGCTGGCAGTTTTCCATGAAATATCTCATTCAGCCCTCACAACTCTAAAATAGGTAGTGTGGCGGAGCTGTGCCTTCAGGATGAAGGCCCTCATTCCCCAGCCTCCAGAGAAACTGCCTGCTGGTGCCTCACAGCTGAGTCTCTCTAGGGCACTGTTCTCAGCAGAATGAAGCTGCCGCTCCCTGGGGAAGCCGTCTCCCTGGGGAAGCCCTCATCCGCCGACTGACCAGTGTCCCAAAGGCCTGGGCCCTTGCCTCACCGCAATGCTTCTGGAAAGTCAACTCAGCTTGAGTCCTCCATGGGACTCACTGGTGAATAAACAAATAAATAACAAACGACTGTCCCGACAACAGAAAAGGGAACGATACTTTCTCAGATGTATATAATGTATAAATTGGGTCTCCTTCCTTCTCAATGATTTCACTAACTAAAACCACAACCCTTTTCCCCTTTGCCCCAAACAGACCTCAACACTGCCTCTAAGAAATACACAGTTACTAGCAACTGTTGACTAAAAAAGAGTTTGCTTTGGAGGCAGCTGTATTTTCCCAAAAGCTAGTCAGGCACTTTCAAATACCTGTGATTTATATAGCAAAACATGTTCCCAAAGACAGCAGACGGTATGACAACATGCTAAGAGAAAACCACCAGAGACCCGACCAGCGCAATGCCAAGTGCAGCCCAGCTCCAAAGTCCCGGGACAGCACTCACATGCACACACAATCCTGTATCGAGAGGTGTGTGCGTGGAGAGGTGGCAGGAACGGGGCGCAAGCCCATCAAGGTGACACCAGCCTGGGCAGGGACTTAACCTCCTGAACCTTGGTTTCTTTATGAGTGAAGGAACCTAACTTGCAAGGATAGCCAACCAAATGATAAAGCTCTTAGCAGAGTGCCAGCTAGAATAGGTGCTCGACAAGTGGTAGCTATTATTATCAGTTTATTATTTTTTAGAATGACAACCAGAAAGCTAAGACATCAATGAAACATTTGTGGATGATTTTCTTGTACAGGTTAAGAAAGTCTCAACTGAAAATCCAGCTGAGTTACAGGAAAATTACTCCCTTTACAAAAGATTTACCACAGACTTCCTTTAAACAGGGGCCCTCTCCGTTGTGCATTTAATATATAATTAGATACTGCTTATTCATGACATTTTTCCAATCAAAAGATATTAATTCTTTTCCATTGCCTTTCACAGCAAATAAAAACTCATCGGCCTGGAGGTTTACTTGTTCTGTTTCTCATTTCAGGAGTAATATGTGCTCATTAAAGAAATTCAGAAAGATAGAAACAGAGAAATTAATCACTCATCATCTCATTAGCCAGAAACAGCCATTGTTAACATTTTAGCGTATTCTCTTCTAATCAATATTTCCATGCCTAGAGTTTTTTGATTTGGTATATACAGTTTTAATTGTATGTGGTTTTGGTAGTAACTTTTAAATATGAGCATTTCTTCTCATGCCATGACATACTTCAGTATGCCATATTTACCTAATAATTTCTTATACTTGGGAATAATGCTACGGTGTCTCAGTGTAAAGGTCTTGTGAGAGCTGCCATCATCAAAATCAATGCCATTATCAAGTCCAGCTATGAATTTTTAAACTCAGAAAGACTTTTAGAAGATAGGTTAATTTTCATTTTCTTCAGTTTGGCTTTTACAAGTAAATCTTCAGTCCACCTAGAAATTTAATGTGTGCACAGTAAAAGATACGGACCTAAAAAAAAAAAAAAAAGCCTTTTTTCCAAAGTGCTAACCAATTATCCCCAAGTCACTGAATGAACCTTTTTATCACACACAAATAAATCATATATGATCTATATACGTATACATTCAGTTTTGGCTTTAAAATGTTTTAATATTTGGTAAGGCTAGCACACCCACCCCAACATGTATACTCTTCCACTCTTCCTCAAAAATTAATTAGCTATTTACACACATCTTCTTTTCTAGGTGAATTTCAAAACAACTTTCTAGACAAATTTCAGAATGACTTTCTGTTGGAATTTAGGTTAAAACTGCACTAAATCTGCAGATTAATTTAGGAATAACTGCTGTCTTTACAGCACTTCCTCCCTTCCACATACACAGTATGTGTTTCTACTTATTCAAGTTTTCTCTCTCTACAAAACTGTGAAGTTGTCTTCAAATGGGGCATTTACATTGCTTATTAAGGTTACTTCTAGACGTGCTTTTTGTTACTACCATAAATGATTCCACTAGATTTTAAGTGGTCATTAGATTTGGATGGCCACTGATTTTTGTACATTTATTCTGTATAAAAACTCAGGAGGCGTCCTGTAGTCCACAGGCCATAAAGCACCTCCCCAAGTTTGTTTCACGCCGCCAACCAAGCAGCAGCTAACTGGCCCAGTTATCCAGTGTCCTTGCTGTCACAGAAATGCACCACGCTCATGCTCACCACCTACCAGTTTTACTTGCCCTTCAAGGCTCTGGTCCCATGTCAAAGTTTTCCTGATTAGCCTGCTCCTCATTATCACCTACCTACCCCTACCCCTTTTCTATTCCCCCCACCCCCAGCACTGAAATAAGTTCTAATACATTTAACATTTCCCCCCAAATTAGGGATAATTTTCTTTTTATCATATTAGGGCATCCGATTCTTTATATTTGAGAAAAGATTAAACAGAAAACAAGTGAAATGATATACATTTTGCCTTTCCTCTTAAGAGTTTATAAATTTGAAACAAATTTGGTAAAAATTTACTATTTGTTTAAAATAGTGATAAACTAAAAGCAGCCTAAATTAGCTTTCAACAGAGGTTCAGGTAAATAAGTTATGGAATATAATTATTTTTTTAGGAAAGAGATTTTTATTCTATAGTGTTATTTTTAATGGTTATGCAGCCAACTCAATTGGCAGTAAGAACAATATGTATTGACATAGAAAAATTAAGGCAAGATAAGACAAAAAAAAAAAAGACAGTGGGGCCAGAAAACAGCATTGTAGAAAAATTCTGTTGTTTTTTTAAATAAGAAAAATGCCTGAAAAAAAATATATACCAAAATTAAAACAGTGGTTATTTCTGGCCACAAGTAGTATATGTGAACTTCACTTTCTTTTCTATTTGTTCAATGAGCATTTACTATTTTTATAGTTAGATTTCAAAATCAGTCAACTTCAAAAACATGCCCCACTAATAAAACCCATTACAAGAGTACATAATCACTACTAAATCAAATACATTTGTGGAAACATACCAAATGAGAACTCTGAAAAACAAATTTTTTTTCTTTTTATCTAGGTGAAAAATTCGAAGTACACAGAAAGTTAGGGAGGAATATCACAAGGTGCTGGGCAGTTACTATTGTAAAAGCACTTAAAAATATATTCTGGGACTTTCAGAAAGAAGAGTACTGATCATGGAAAGATCCTTAATGATAATCTAGTGAAAGTTCCTCATTAAACAAACAAGTAAAGGGGGGGGGGGAAGCAAACAAAAAACTAAAAATAGAGGTTAGGTGAGTTCTCCAAGATCAGATAATTAATTATTGGCAAAGTCTGAAAGTATTTATAACTCAAAACTTATGCTTTTTAATTCCTTTCTCAATTTCTCCCAGCCAAGATATGCAGCAACCTGTCATTTCTACGTAGGCTATAAAAAACAAATGTTGATTTTAACCAGGATTTTCTCATCATGTGTCCAAAAAAGTGAACAGGAATGTGTACAACATTATGAAATGAAAAGACTCACTTCTCTTGGTTAAATATAGCTTACGAGCTCCGTAAGAAAGTTTTGACAAATAGGCGTATGTTAGACTGTGGCAAGTAGAGGGCAGATTCTAGTATTTATAGACTCTGAGAACCTGAAAGTCTGGAAGAAAAAAGTACTACTGAGTTTAAAATTACAAGTGTGCGGCAAGATTTTCATATCTGAGTTATATGAATTCATTCAACACATTATACTTTCACTTCTCTGGTTTATTCACTTTCTTTTAGAGGGTTCAGAAGGGGCCTCTTCTTACATCAATTTTAAAGTTAATATGTTTAAAACACAGTAAGTTTTTCATAACACAAGCCATAATTAACCACTGTAAACGTCACTGATACTTTGCCCACCAGAGGGAGCCCATAAAGATTTCCACGGAACAAGAAACCTCAAACATCAAGTTCGTATGAATTCCAGAATCATGTTATTCATAATACAATCAATATTATAAAATCAATTAATGATATTATACTTCTATCCCTCTAAACAGAGAAAAATTAATTGAGATCAGGTATGTAAAGCCCTCAACAGAGTTCTGGACCTACAGAAGCTCAAAAATAATTGACTTTCCAAAATTTGGATCCTTCTGAGTATTAGTTATAGCACTCAAAGTAAATGAACAATCTGGTATTCTGTCTTGTACACAAGCTGATGTGAGCTCAGTTGATAACTGCCCTGAAAATGGTTCTGTCCTTGGTATGTTGACAAATCTGGTTCTCAAGTCTGCAAGACAGAATTAGACTCTGAAAGGAAGAATTTGTTCCAAAGGTCACCCTGAGAGGACCTGTGTGGGCAGCCCTATCCTAGTAGGTGATACACTGAACTGTTTACCTGCCATTGACGAACTGAGAAAAGAGGGAACTCTGACCCTTTCCAGATTTCTCTTGGAATAAAGAAGAAAGTTAACTGATGACTACCCCGCGAATCAAACTTCTACAATATGTTTGTAGAATACATAAGTGATACAATCATTACCACAAAGATGAATTTCTTTCAAGAATAAAGAAAGCACAATTGAGAACAAGTCTGTGTAAGAACCTGGAGTCTAAATATAAAAGTTGCTCAGTCGTGTCCGACTCTTTGTGACCCCATGGACTAGACAGTCCATGGAACTTTCCAGGCCAGAATACTGGAGAGGGTAGCCTTTCCCTTCTCCAGGGGATCTTCCCAACCCAGGGATCGAACCCAGGTCTCCCGCATTGCAGGTGGATTCTTTACCAGCTGAGCCACAAGGGAAGCCCCTAATGGGCCCTGCTGAATAGCCCCATCTACAGTCTGGTGCCGTGGACTTGCCTTGTGTCTGCCGCCATAATGAGGCACAGCCCAGTGTTCACTGGATTTGTGAGGTAATGGCTGGGCACATGTACTAGGTGTCTATTTTAAAGATTCAACCATTTCCAAGTTCTAAGTATGACACAGCTAGAGGACCCCACTGGGTTCCAGCTATGCTCTCCAATCCAGCTTTTCCAAGAAGCAATGCCACTGGGGAGTCACCCACCACCTGTTGTTTCAATGGGCTTCCCTGGTGGCTCAGTGGTAAAGAATCTGCCTGCAATGCAGGGGACCTGGGTTCAAACCTTGGTTCGGAAGATCCCCTGGAGAAGGGAATGGCAGCCCACTCCAGTACTCTTGCCTGGAGAATTCCATGGACAGAGAAGCCTGGTGGGTTACAGTCCATGGGGTCACAAAGAGTCAGACATGAGTGAGCAACTAACACTTTCACTGTTGTCTCAATAAAACTTCAATGTCCACTGGGCTCCGTGGATCTATTCTCCACTGTTTAGAACTGAGAAAGCAAAGCTATGAGTAACTGGCATCCTACTCTAACTTTGAAGAAAACGTGGTATCTATCACCATGAAACTTTCCAACTAGAAAGCTGGGAATTGTTCTACCTCTTCTTTCTAACCCCACCAACTGCTACATTTTTAAAAGATCTACTTCCTAGATAATCTCCTTCATCCGGTCATTACTCTATCCACTAGCTCATCAGCTCTCACCTGGATCACGGCAATAGCCTCCTAATGGGCTTTTCTATGTCAGCTGTGTTAACACTCCAAACCCATCTGCATTGCTGATCATCCTAAAATACAAATATGAATTTTCCTGCCTCTGCTCACATAGTTTAGAGCATAAAGTCCAAATTCCTCAGCACTGCTGATGATACTGTTGCCCAAGGTCTGGCCAATGTTCTATTTGTCACTATAGCACAAAAGCATCCATAGCCTAAAATGAATATGATCGCATTCCACTGAAACCTCATTTATAAAAACTGGCTGCGGCTGGATGTGGCCTGTGGCCCAAAGCTGGCTGACCTCTGCTCTAACCTAATCCAACACTGCCTCTTCTTCTGCCTCCCCGGCCCTCTCCCAGGCCCCTCCAGGAAAGGGCTCCAGCCACACATTGCCCCTGCTCCCCTAGTCACCCTGCTCCTAAATACCAGTGTCCTCACTCACAGTCTCCCCTCTGCCAGGAAGGCGATTTAACCCCCTTCTTTGCCTGGTAGGATGGTTCTTGTCCTTCAAAGTCCAGTTCGTTTTTCCACTGATTCTCCCTCAAGGAGCTTTAGTTACCCTTCATCTGTATTTTCTAAAAGTCAGGGCTAGTTCTCATAATTTTTTAATATCCTCACAATGACTGACACGTATCAGGAGTCCAAAGATTACAGGAGATGGAATAAACCAATTAGTATTGAATAAGTGTAATTGCAAAAACTACAGTCTTCATAAGCCCTGGAAAAATTCATAAATGCAGTCCCCACAAAGGGCTCACTATTTATACCATGAAAAGTCTCTAGCACTGAGTTCCATTTACAGTATACACTTGGTTATTAAGATCTGTAAAAACACAGCATCATGAAGTTAAAAGAGGCCCTGAAGAACATTAACACAGTGAGATTGTGTCTCTCTGAGCCCTACAGGTTGGTCCAAAGGGGATCCTCAAGGAGAAGGGGGAATGGTGGAGAGGCAGGCTGACTCATTAACTTCGCTGTTCTTAGCTCTCTCATCACAGCCTTAGACAAAACAGCTCTTTATATCAGTTGCAAAGGAATTCTGCATTAAGTTTTTAAAAGTCTATATGATTTAACAGACTATGTTGTTTAGAGCCTGCCTCCTAAATTTATACTTGTCTCCTGATCTATTCGTGTCCTGTGTGGCCCTATCTCAAGCTTCTCACTGACCATAGACCTGTTGCCTGATACTGCTTCTTTGAACATGCTCTCCTCAACTGACACTCTGTTTAAGAAGGACTATACTCAATCCTTGAATAAAGTCTATTTCCAGCTACTCTGGATAATAATCCTGTTCCCAGCTTCACTTATGGCTCCAAAGACTGGCACACAAAGTCAACACTACATCTCAGAAGAAAACTGAGAAGGACCTGGGGTATCAATGTTTGGTGTTACAGTTGTCACATCTACTTGAGTTGTTGTGGTATGTACGTGTCCGCTTCTCCATTTGACTATAAACTCCTTGAGGCAGGAACTAAATCTTAATAATAAAAGCTACTATTTATTCAATGTTTACTCCAGACACTGGATTAAGTGTACGTGCGTGCCTGTAGGTCACTCAGTCATGGCCGACTCTGCAACCCCACGGACTATGGCCCACCAAGCTTCTCTGTCCACGGTATTTCCCAGGTAAGAATACTGGAGTGGGTTGCCATTTCCTCCTTCAGGGCATCTTCCCAACCCAGAGACAGAACCTGAGAATCCTGCATTGCAGGCAGATTCTTTACCATCTGAGTCACCAGGGAAGCCCCTAAGTATACATACATGCTATATAATATTAAGGAGTCATGTCAGGCTCACACATTTTCTGGAATTGGAAGGAGCCTTAGACAGAGATCAACCAGCTCCAAAAATTCAAAGCAAAGTGACATAATAATATATAACATTCATTCATTAATTCAAGAAACATTTACTGAGAACCTATCCTGCACTGCTCTAAAACCTAAGGAGTCTTTGTTTTCATGAAGTATATGTTCCAGTGGATAAAAAGGTCGATGGATACACAGTATGTTAGATAACAGGAATAAAGCAGAGTAAAGAGAAAAAGGATGCTACTTCACTCAGGGCAGTGGAAGAAGGGGTCACTGAGGCAACACATGAGCAGAGGCCTAAAGACCAAACCACGTGGCACCAAGGAGAGAACTGCTCCAGGTCAAGGGAACACGCACAAAGGTCCTGAGGTGGGGATGTGCCTGGAGGGTGTGAGCAGAGCAAGGAGGCCAGAGCAGCTAGAGCAGAGAGGAAGGGCGCCCGGGACGGGAGCAGGGAACAGACCATTTGCCTTTGGGCTGCTGTAAAAAGTCTGATTTGAAGTCAGGAACTCAAGATAAAAATAAAAAATAAATGACACTTAGCTTTCACAGAAGCAATGTATAATAAAGAAAAACTCACCTGCATGCCTAATCTGAGAACAGAATTCCCAACAAATACTCAGAGCCACTGTTTATCTTAGGTGTAAATACAGTTATCTCTGCTTTATAAGAAACTGCTACAGTCATAGCCTAAGCTGTCAGTTTTACCAAGGTGGACACTGAGGCGCAGAAAGACTAGGTGGTCTGCCCCTCATGGCTGAACGTGGGCCAGGACACAGGTCTCCTGACGTCCCGTAGGCTGGCTCCCGCTGTTCGTGCACACTCAGTTTGGCTGCTTAGAGGCGTCTTGGTTTGCTGCATGTTGCTTCCCCTGGCCTCTGTAACTTTTATAAATAAGAGAATGAAAGAGCTGCCCCCTAGGAGGCACCTCCAGATACATTCCCGCATGAAGCCTGTCAATACAAACTCCCACAATTCTAGTTTTTTCTTCCCCATGGAGCTGAAGACCAGGCAGGTAACGTGAAAGCAGGTCAGACACTGTGCTAGGGACTAGAAAGAACATCTGTGTTGGTTTTGCCTGCCCAGTATCCCTTACTCCCTGATTTTTAGACACAGTACTCCCTTTTCCAAGATTCTGGTGGGGCAGCCATAATAGCATTCAACCCATCTATTGGCCAAGCCATAAGGAGGGCTTCCCTGATGGCTCAGATGCTAAAGAATCTGCCTGCGATGCAGGAGACCTGGGTTCAATCCCTGGGTCGGCAAAATCCCCTGGAGAAGGGAATGGCAACCTACTCTAGTATTCTTGCTTGAAGAATCCCATGGACAGAGAAGCCTGGTGGCCTGCAGTCCATGGGGTCACAGTCAGACACAACTAAATGAGTTCCTAACGAGGGCTCAGGACCCAGGCAGAACCAACTAGAGCCCTTTTCTGGAGTTTTACGGGTAAGAGCTAAAGAAAGAAGCTCCTTCCTGTGTTTCACAGGTATATGAGCCAAACCATTCCTATTTTCCTCAGGTTAGTTTACACAGTGCTGGGTGCTCAGTTGCTCAGTCATGTCTGACTCTTTGAAACCCCATGGACTGTAGCCCACCAGGCTCCTCTGTCCATGGGATTTTCCAGGCAAGAGTACTGGAGTGGGTTGCCATTTCCTCCTCCAGGTAGTTTACAAGAGGTTACCCTTACTTGCAACCAGAACAATTCACACTCATGCAAGCACTTGCACACATTTTCTCATTTCACATGCATAACCACCTTATCAAGTTGCTATGACTCACTCTATTTTAGAAGTGAGGAAATTGTGATTAATTAACTTTCCCAAGGTCTTGCAGTAAATAAGAGGCATTCAAATTCAGGTCTTTCTGCTCCAAATCTTATTCAGTATCCAGTTATGAATTCAGTATTAATTCAGGAAGAAGAAACTCAACTAAGGAACTTTTGGTTTAAAATTAAGAGTGGAAATGTATGCGTGGGATGGGAAATAAACAACATTCAACTGGGGTCAAAGGACCTGGCTTCTTCCTCTGGCTCTGCCCTTTGACCTCATTAATTATTACTCTGGGCAAGGCAAGGCATTTTACTTACCTGAATATCAGTTTGCCCATCTACAAAATGAGAAGCCTAAACAACACAAACTTCAGGTCCCTTTAAGTACTAAAAAGAAAAAAAAGTCCATGGTTCTGCTTTAGGCATACATATTCTATTTTTATTACTAATATATATTAGATAGGATGTTAGTAAATTTCAACTTGAACATCAGATCCAACAACTGATAATAGCTGCCTGGGGCAGTGTTGCACGGGATTCTGAGCAATAGGGATCTGCTGGGAAATTAACACCAGCTTTCACGGTCCCAGAGAGGGGAGAGAGAGGAAGAGCTGCCCACTTGCCACACATTTGCTATCGCGGATAGTTTCACCTCGACAGAGGAAAGCTGCTGTCTCCTCTAGTGATGCTATTAGCACCTGCACAAGATTTTCAGATTCCTTTATGAATTGACTTGGTTTCCCTTTGCAAGAAAGAATGAAAGTACAAGAGAGGTAAGTGGTGTAAGGAATAAAGTTTCATGACACTGATGAAAATACATCTAAATGGCCTACCTGGAATCAGGGTAGGGGGTGAAAAGGAACAATAATAATCATTATAGCTCTTTACGATATGTACAAGGTCTCATAAGATCCTAATAATTAGCTTACCAGTTAAGCAGGGTATTATCATGCCCATTTTATAGAAAGGGGATGTGAGACACAGGTAACAGGACTTGCTCAAGTCACCCACTTCTAAGTAGCAGACTGGAATCCAGTTCTTCTAAATTTAAGACCCAGTTTCTACTCCCAAGATCCCCATTAATCCCACTGTCCAAATGAGTCAAGATCACATTGCCAAGAGCCATAATTATCACTGTTTGGAGTTGTTCAGCTAAGAAAAATTCCTCCTCCCAGAATCTGAAATGCCATTACTAATCTGTAATTCAACCAGTAGACACATATTGAGTACAAATAAGTTGTGCATAATGTTACCTAGCTTCACACCTTTGTACACACTGTTCTCTTAGCCTCAGAGGCCCTTCTCCACCCTGTCTGCATTGGAACCAACAACTCTCCCTACAAGATTTGTTTCAGGCATCATCTCCTCAGTAAAGCCTCTCTTGGCCCTGAGGTCTAACTGAACACACTCTCCTTTGTGTCCCACATGACATCTACAAGGCTTTGTGACATTTCTTTTGGTAATACGCCTGCCCACCATTCCTTTTAAATCACATTATTCTAACACAATGGTGGTCAGAAAGTAGGCACTTAATAGATGCTTTCTGATGGACTGAATATATACATCTGAACCAACTTTCCTTCCAAGGCTTGAATATCCTTTGCACACTGCTACTCCCTAATTCATGCATACATATATTCATTGAAAAATGTGACTGTCTACAAAGCACCAGACACTGCATGCCCTGTGTATCAAACAGAAGTGGATTTACCATGAAGTTTAAGCCTCAGGGCCCCTCCCGTGCACCTCCCAAAGCTCTAAACCTTTTATTGTGATTTTGGATTTTTATTTCTTAAAGAGGACAGACAGAACTGTATAAGCTTCAAGCTCCACAAAAACTAGATCCATCCTTGGTGGCAAGGATACAAAAGTGAACCTGGCAAACTTTCTCTCTCCCCTTACAGAGTTTCCAGTGTAGCGGGCAAGACAGACAACCATTTGTTCATTGATTCCTTCAATAAACATTTACTAAGCAATGTTAGGAGTCAGGCTTTGGGGATTCTGCGGTGAAGTCAACACTATTCCTGCCCTTAAGGAGGAGGTCACGGCTCTCCTGAACGAAAGTCGGCTGTGTTCAGGAAACAGAAAGGAGTTTAGATGACTGGAATAGAGCATGTTTGTGAAAGATCACCCTAAAAACTAGCCGGCTCCTAGCCTGAGTCCTGATCTATTGCGAGAAGCAAGGGGAAGTGAGAGATCAGTTGAACGCGATCTCGAGGCAGGGCAAGGAAGGGGAAGGCGATGAGACGACTAAACCAAAGAAGTAATAAACCGCGGTCAGTGCTGCGACAGGAAAGCAGAGGACTATGGGGGAAGCCTCGCCGGCGTTCAGGTCTGCAGAGTGACAGCGAAATCACTACCTCACGAAGCAGCCCATGAACTTGACAGAGTTCTGAGTTCCCAACATGCGTCCCCATTCTTCGACCTAAAGTGAAGTGAAGTTTGCTCTTTATGAGTCATGGACTGTAGCCTACCAGGCTCGCTCCTCCGTCCATGGAATTTTCCAGGCAAGAGTACTGGAGTGGGTTGCCATTTTCCTTTCTCCAGGGGATCTTCCCAACCCTGGGATCGAACCTGGGTCCTCCCGCATTGAAGGCAGACGCTTTACCGTCTGAGCACCAGGGAAGACCCAAGACTGTTAGTTTCCCAAGACAGCCGTCAGCTCTCCGGGACCAACTCTCCCGCTCCCCTCTTCACACCACCTTCCCCAGGCTCTTCTTTGACACACTGCTCTACCGGACACAGTGCGGTTTGGGGTCCGCGCCCCCCGGTCTCCAGCCCGCCGTTTCCATAGCAACCAGCTCACCACTTCGCGCGCTCGGCTTGAGAAGTCGCCCTTGGGCCTGGGGCTCCGGCGAAACAGCTCGTCGCGGCTGCCCTCCACCCCGCCGCCCACTGCCACTCCCAGTGCTTTGTTGCGCGTCTTCACGGTCTTGACGCTGGCCCTGAACAGCAGTGTGATGTCCACCGCCATGGCGACCCGCACCCACTCTTGCCCCACCAGGCCGGCCCACGTCAGCAGCCGGCGACCGCGGCGCGACGACCCGGCAGCTGGAGGACCGTTCCGGTGTCCGCACCCCTCCGCCCGACAACAGCGATGCGAGAAAAACAGTTCCGCCTCGCGCGGGGCTGCCGCGGAGAGAGGAGAAAGGTTCCGGCCTCCCGCCGCGGGCGTGGACCCGTTCCCTCGGCGACGCTCATACCAGAGCCACTTTTTCCTCCCGGCAAACCTCGGCGGGCTTGGCTGCGCGTGGAAAGGTCCCGGAGTCCCGAGCTCCCCGAGCTCGCTTGCGGCGTGTAGGCCCCGGGAACTAAGGGATCGGGAAGCTGGATCCTTTCTCGTGGCTCCAGGCATTACCTGAGCCCGGCCGCGCGGGTTGCCGGGGGACAGGAGGCGACCCAGCCTGACCCAGACCTCATCAACCCACCTTGTGCGGGACCAAAGCACATGGATGGTGACCATCTGGGTGCAGTAAGTGGTAGGGCGGATCAGGTATGCAGGGCACAGGACTAGAGGCCTTTCTTTTCCAGTCTTCACCCACCTGATCTGTAAAGTGAAGCCAGCACCTTCCTCAGTGTTAGTGTGAAAGTTAAGCGAGATAACACCTGCAGTGTTTTGGCATTGCTTGAAATAAAAAGGCGCTAACTCCTTGGGAGAAAAGTTATGACCAACTTAGACAGCATGTTAAAAAGCAGAGACATAACTTTGCCAACAAAGGTCCGTCTAGTCAAGGCTATGGTTTTTCCACTAGTCATGTATGGATGTGAGAGCTGGACAATAAAGAAAGCTGAGCGCTGAAGAATTAATGCTTTTGAACTGTGGTGTTGGAGAAGACTCTTGAGAGTCCTTGGACTGCAAGGAGATCCAACCAGTCCATCCTAAAGGAAATCAGTCCTGAATGTTCATTGGAAGGACTGATGCTGAAGTTGAAACTCCAATACTTTGGCCACCTGATGCGAAGAGCTGACTCATTGGAAAAGACCCTGATGCTGGGAAAGATTGAAGGTGAGAGGAGAAGGGGACAACAGAGGATGAGATGGATGGCATCACCAACTCAATGGACATGAGTTTGAGTAAACTCTGGGAGTTGGTGATCAACAGGGAGGCCTGGCATGCTGCAGTTCATGGGGTCGCAAAGAGTCGGACATGACTGAGCGACTGAACTCACTCCTTGAGACCAATGACAGTTAGTTACCTTTATTAGTGATAACATTATTTCTATCATTCTTGTTACTAACTACAGTGGGGAAAGCTCTATAGAGAAGGCATCACTCTATAGAGAAAGCAGATTTGAAGAATGAGTAGGAATTTATGAGTTAGAGACAAAGATGGAAGAGTTTGGCTGGTTTCTGTTCATCCTCATGTATGCTTTTTTAAGTTGACTGCACTTTAGTCAATGAGTTCTTTCTACAGTTTGGTTCAAGGTTCAGATTTAATTCAAGGTCTCTTTGGTTTCATGATTTGTTTTCTTTTTGAGAGGATGCGCAACTAGAATATGTATTAAAATGTGGTTGTTATAGTGGTAGGCAAAATAAAAATTATTTTCATACCAAGACATTATTTGTCTTTTAGTTCTTATTCTTGCATGAACTGTGCACAATTAGGTTTCCTAGAGGCTGGGTGGCTTGTGATGTTACAAAACACTGTGCAGAACAGCTGTATTCTATTAAGTCAAACTTTAAAAGAGATTTGCAAAAATCTAAAACAATTCTAAGTTGTTTTGGTAATATGTTTCACACACACACACAAAATGTCACTTGTGTTAAGATGTATGCATTCTTTGTTTTTAACTGAATGAATATTTGAAAGTTTTGTTTTCATTTCTAATACGGTAGGTATCTATAACAAAAACCCACATCGACACAAGTAGTTTTTGGGAGCCCTTAGTAATTTTTGTTTAAGAGTGTGAAGGATTGCTGAGACCAAAAGTTTAAGGCCCTCTGTGTTAAATAAGTTGATCACAAATAGATGTCAAGAAAGTCCATAAGTACCTGAAAGGAAGAGGGAAAATAGTATTTGAAACCCAAACTGCAGCCACTTCAGCCCTCCTGTATGATGAAAATAAATTTTCATACGGCTTTCTTCTGCCAACAGAGTAAGGGAGAGAAATTGAGAAAGAAATTACAAAATCTCTACCAATGATTCCATCTCGCAGAAACCACCCCTTGTTTTATCTAGACATTGAGTCTCTGGCTTCTGTGAAGGTAAGCCTGGGGCAGAGTAGAAGCAAAGAAGAGTTAAAGCACCCTGCGTAAGAAAATGAACGGGATTGAATTAAGAGTAAGAGGGAGGAACCAGAACCCAGGCAAGGGCCAGGAGAGGAGAGAGTAAGCCCATTGCATGGGGTTTTTGAGTGGGAGGGGGCCGAACTACAAGCCTTCAGTGAGTAGTGTGTTGGGGTCGGGTTTTTTGGTTAAAAGTTCCGGAGAAAAGTCTAAGTTTTTTTGTCCGTATCTGCAAAGAGCAAAGGAGATTATGGAGATGAGACCCAAGTGAGCTCAAAACATCAGACTCTAAAGCCACAAGTGGCCACAAGCACATCAAATTCCTAGAAAAGTTACAAAGATCTTTTGTATCCCACAGGCCATGGGATGAAAAATGTTGCATTTTTATTATCTTATTTTACTCCTCTAACCTCAAAGAGCAAGGTCACTTCAGTTGACCATGGACTTAATAACTATTCGAAACCTCCTAAAGCCAAGAAGAGATATGGATAAAAAGGAAGAACAGAAGCATAGTGGAAGTGTATTACAAACTGCTTAGTGTGAAATGGTATCTAAATTATGTTTCATTTGTAACAATGCTTCATTCATTAGACTAGGCTCTCTTCTCTTGAAAAACAGTGAGGCATATTGAAATTCTTGAAGATAATCAATAGTTCCCTGTAATAGCACCCTCCATACAATGAGGATAGATGAAGGCAGCTTAGAATCATTTGGGGCTCTCATAAAAGTCATTAAATGCAGCCTCTGCCAAAAAGAGGGTAATCTGGCCCACCCAGATACCCAAGTCCTGACAGAACTGTGCTGTGAGTGAGAAAGTAGACTTGCTGTCAGCCACTGAGGCTTTGTCACTGTTGCATCCTTTATAAAGATGTTGGTTTCATTGCCCTACCACCCTAGTGAGCAGGCATTACTGCTGTATGGAGGGTGCTCAATGCCTGGAAGTATAAATCCCTACAAGGCAATACAGAGAAACCAGTTTTCTGTGTCCAAGAAATCATAGACTTGCCACAGTTACTATTAATATATAAACGGTAACTGGAAACCATCTGTTTTATTGTTCAGTCATAGTCTTGGTCCCTCCGAGGGGAGGATTATAGCTCCTTGGCCTATTGATGACTAACATGATCGGGTAACTCCTTTTAGCTTTGAAAAGTGACATGTGTTGGTTCTGGGCAGCAAATTTAAGAGTTAACATGTGATACACTGTTCTCTCTTCTCCCTCCATCATGGCAATCTGTGACATAACCGCTGGGTCATGAGCCTGAGTCCCTGAGTAAAGAGCACGCAGAGCACAGCCAACCAAGGACGTGTGCCGGCAGTGAGAAGTAAACCTTTGCTCTTGTCCACGGAGATGTGTGGTTGTTTGTTACTGTAGCATAATTATCTTATCCTAACTGATACAGCCTATATCCAGATATCTTGTAAAATAGTCTCTTATAATCATTACAGTGTTATCTTTCAGTAGGTAAAGGACAGAGAGGAAGGACCTGTTAGGTTATACCTAGATCTAACCAACAGGACATGAGTTTGAGTAGGCTCTGGGAATTGGTGATGGACAGGGAAGCCTGGCATGCTGTAGTCCATGGGGTCACAAAGAGTTGGACGTGACTAAGCACTGAACTGAACCAATAGGAAAGACCTGAGGATTAGAGTGACAAACCCTGGAAGGCTGCCCATGTCATGGTGGAACTCACAATGCCAAGAGGAGAGAACTTGGAGAATGTGTGTTTTCACTTTAGGATGTGGACCTAAACAAATTCATCAAAAAAATATTTATTCTCGGGGGCTCTAAAAAGGACCATGACTCTAGGTATGGGAAGCTCAAAGAATAAACTTTTGTTCCTAAGAACAAACCTTGTTAAAGAAGTCAGGATGATGGAGAAATTGGAACCCTTGTACACTGTTGATTGGTGTGCAGAATGGTGTAGTCACTATGGAAAACAATATGGAGTTTTCTCACAACATTAGAAACAGAACTACCATATAAGCCAACAATTCTAATTTTGGATATTTAGCTGAAAGAATTGAAATTGGAATATTAAAGAGATAGTTATACTTCCATGTTCATAGCAGCACTATACACAAGCACTCAGACATGGAAGCTATCTAAATATCCATTAATAGATGAGTGGGTTCAAAAAAGGAACATGATATATACATACAGTGGAATATTATTCAGTCTTAAAAAAGAAGGAAATCCTGCAATGTACAACAACAGATTAAACTTGAAGACATTATGTGAAGTGAAAGAGGCCATTCACAGAAGAATAAATACTTCATGATTGCACTTATATAAAGTATCTAAAATAATCAAGGGCTTCCCTGGTGGCTCAGATGGTAAAGAATCTGCCTGCCAATTCAGGAGACACAGGCTCAATCTCTTGGTCAAAAAGATCCCCTGGAAGAGGAAATGGCTACCCACTCCACTGTTCTTGCCTGGAAAATCCCATGGTCAGAGGAGCCTAGTGTGCTGCAGTCCATGGGGTCACAAAGAGTTGGACATGACTTAGTGACTAAGCAAGAATAACAACAACATAGTCAAACCCATAGAAGGAGAGAAAAGAATAGTGGTTGCCAGCGGCTGGGGAAGGGGGTTTGCTAATAGGTATAAATTTTTAGATACACAAGATAAATAGGTTTCTGAGAACTGCATCACTTTTCTTACAACCCATCATTTGACACCAGCTCTGCTCCTCCCTCTTCTATGTTTAAGAACTCTTGTGATTATATTGGGCTCACCCAATAGTCTGAGATAATCTCCGTATCTGGAGGCCAGCTGATTAACAACCTCAATTCCATCTGCAACCTCCATTCCACCTTACCTAGTAATAGTACTCACACTTTCCAGGGATTAAGGCTTGGACATCCGTGGTGGGCTATTATTCTGCCTACCACGGGGCTTCCTGGTGGTTCAGATGGTAAAGAATCTGCCTGCAATGCAAGAGACCTGAGTTCAAGCCCTGGGTAGGAAAGATCCCCTGGAGAAGGAAATAGCAGCCCACTCCGGTATTCTTGCCATGGGAAATCCCATGAACAGGGGAGCCTGGTGGGCTACAGCCCATGGGGTCACAAAAAGTCGACCCGACTGAGTGACTAACCATACATACACAGAGCAAGGGGTTCACGCCAACAGAAAAGAGAGCTGATTATGAGCTGAGTAGACGCCTCTTGCTGTCATCCTGGATGAACAGAGAGATCCACCTCTTCTTTTTCCATTTCTGGAGCAATGTTTCTAGCCCTGCTCCTGTAACACTCCAAGGGACTACAGAAATAAGGAAAACAGAATCTCTGCCGCTTAAAGGCTCTAATCTAACAGGAGGCTTTCAGGTATCTCAAGTACCAAGATTTCCTCTGAAATCTTGTAGCCTCTTTTACCTCTTTTAAGGAAAGTGTCCCACTTTGCCTAACCCCTTTCGGAGGATACAGCTTGCAACAATGTAATCAACAGCTACCAAAGTTCAAGCCCTCTCTCTCCACTCTGCCCCACAGGGTTGTATGATGCCACTTCCTCCCAGCTCTCCCTCCCTCCACCCCGGGAGTTTCATAAATCACTTCATAAAAACTCATTTACTGGTTTTCCCCACATAATGGCAGAAATAAACTGCTCAATACACATTTGGAAGCTCCTTCCAGAAAACTCGCACATCATGTTGTTAGCGTGGCATCTTGGTTTCCAACCTGAATTTCCACCGCCTTTGCTTTTCTGACAGTATCTTCTGTAATTAACATGGCTGAATCCTCCCCTTTTTATTGAGTTGGATGGCAAATCACAGAGTAAATGCTTTCCCTTGCACTTTAAAAGGATTTAATAGGAAAATGTTTTTCTTACATCCTGTTTCAAGGGGAAAATGTGATTTTAGGGGACATTTTATAGTTCACAACAGGATATTGAAGGGCATTTGGTTTTGCTTAGTCTATTATGACTGTGTTTCTCCAGCATGAAGTGGTGTTTTTTTGTGATTATTTAGATAAGTCTGATTAAGGTAGGTAATAGCCATAGAATTATGGGAATTTAGGACAGAAAGGGGGCTCAAATACCATCCAGGCCATTCCCCTCATAATTCAGATGAGAAAACAAGCGACTTGTCCAAGGTCACACCTTGAGTTATTGTGGAAAATGAAATTCAGTTCTTTATCTCTCAACTGTTTGATGCTCCCAAACCAGCTTTGTGGAGGGGGCAGAGTTGGAGGTGGAAGTAAAAGAGAGGCATTTATAGAAAGGGACCCATGTGTTTCTACCCTTATATGTATCATATAAGCACTTTTGATTTGGGAATTGGGGTGATTGGTAAGTATGGATTTGTGTGTGTTATATCCATCCATGCATTCAGGGAGATTCCAAACACATTTCCAGTGTCTACTCAAAAAGTGGCACCATGCTAGGTACTGAAAAGATAAAAACAAAGCTGAAGTCTCCACCTTCTGTTGTCGTTTAGCCACTAAGTTGTGTCTGACTCTTTGCGACCCCATGGACTGCAGCACGCCAGGGTTTCCTGCCCTTCACTATCTCTCGGAGTTTGTCCAAACTCATGTCTGTTGAGTCAGCGATGCCATTCAACCATCTCATCCTCTGTTGGCCCTTCTCCTCCTGCCCTCAATCTTTCCCAGCATTAGGGTCTTTTCCAAAGAATTGACTCAGCATCTGGTGGCCAAAGTATTGGAGCTTCAGCATCAGTCCTTCCAATGAATATTCGGGGTTAATTTCATTTAGGATCAATTGGTTGGATTTCCTTGCTGTCCAAGGGACTCTCAAGAGTCTTCTCCAGCACCACAATTCGAAAGCATCAATTCTTTGGCACTCAGCCAAAGTCCAAGCCTCCCATATGTATATGACTACTGGAAAAACTGTGGCTTTGACTATACAGATCTTTATAACTAAATGTAGTAAGTGCAATAACAGAGTTCATTGTTTTAAATGACATGTCTGAAGAATGAAATTCTCCAGGGCTCAGAGAAGATCAGCATGAGTGAGAAAGGGGACTCAGCTCCAGGAATAGGGCAGTAGAGAAGATATTCTTATGGTCCTCCTTTCTGGCCATTTCAGTCATCCCACTCTTGATGAGACTCTTTGGAGCAGAAAATGGATCTTAGCCTGGCACTGTGGCAAGAGTCCAGGCTCTGAATCTTACACTGTCATGTTCAAATCCCAGCCACTTATTAGTAGTGAGATCTTTAGAAGTTATTTCTTCATCTGTGAAGTAAAGATAAAAATAGCCAACAGAATTGTTGCATGAGAATCGTGTCCAACTCTTTGTGACCCCAGGGACTATAGCCTGCTAGGCTCCTCTGTCCATGGGATTCTCCAGGCAGAAATACTGGAGTGGGTTTCCATGCCCTTCTCCAGGGGATCTTCCTGACCCAGGGATCAAACCCAGGTCTCCTGCACTGCAGGCGGATTCTTTACCATCTGAGCCACCAGGGAAGCCCAACTGATCTATATGAAATGTATAATGCAACATCTGGCACAAAGCTAGGAATAAAAGTACAGCCATTATGGCAATAAAGTTGTTGAGGATTAGATTTCATGGCTCATGGGGTTGGGACAACTGGAAATGGTGGCAAGTCTTCTTCTAGTATTGGAAGGAGCCTTGGTTTACCTTCCGGTCTCTGCATCACCCAGCTAATGGCACTATTCAAGGTTGAATTAAGGCTGAGATAGTATCTTGGATCAGTGTTGGGATTAAAGAAAGTACTCAGAAAGTAATTGGACACCGTGATTTGAGTCAGTCTCAGAGAAGGTTTCTGGGAGTTTGACTATTTATTCTGGAGAAGAGAAGACTTAGGGGATGGATGAAGTCAAGATCCTCAGGAGCATGAACCAATGGGTGGAGAGCAGCTGTTCCCTATTTCTGTTTTGGACAGAGTGAGAGGAAATGAGCTTACACTGAAGCATGAGAGACTTAGGCTAAACATCAAGAAGTATTTCCTGGCTGTGGGTGTTGTTGGACTTGGGAACGAGTTACCAAGGTGTTTAATATCAGGACAGTGTCTCTTCCGGCCACAGATTTTTACACGTGGGAAGATTGGCTCCACGTAGGAATGGCTACACTCTCAAGCTCTTTCCAAACTGAGGAGTCCATGTCACTCACAGAATCCTTTAACACAAGAACAGGAGTCTCAGCCAACCTGAAACCACTGTCCTAGACCTCAGCCTATCCTAAGAAACAGTTGTGATACAGGCTGAGTGATCACCTCCAGCAATCTGCTGTTTTGACATTCCAGAAATACCACAATTGCTTATGTAGGCTACTCCAGTGACCAAACACCTCCCATCTCTGAAATTTATTAAGAAATTCTCTGTAGGGCTTCTTTCACCAAAAGTGCATTTAATAAAGCTTGGAATTTCCTCACAACACATTTATTCCTGATGATGTATTTTTAGGTCTCCATTATTACTTGTCTTCAGCCTTTCTCTGCTTTGTAGGCATAAGGCAGGCCAACCCAGCAGGATTCCAAAAGTTATCAATAACCAGGAATGGGCCACACTGCTGGAACTCTCCCCAAATGCAACTAGGATAGCCAAGTTTCTCACTGTTAATTTAGGAAGCCTTTAAGCCAGCCACTGGTTTTAATAATAGCTCATTAAAAGGGCAGGCAAATTACAGCTCCAAGTTAAAATTTGAACATGAAAGTCTCACTGTGAGCATCAATGTTGAAGTAGTTTTGAGTTATTTCCCCTCAAAACCTGTGATGGGTTAAGTTTGTGCTTTAAGGGATTTAAAGGTAAGTGGCTATAATCAGGAAGAGGTTTTTAAGAAAGAACCTGTATCAATCAATCATTGAGCAGTTATCACACACATCCCTACATACTCCAGAGTGTTCTGTCAGAAATGTCAAATTCATTATAATAATCCACTGATTCAATTTACGCAGTCCCTAATTGCAACTAAAGGACTTTTCACACGTTAGATGCGTCCTGACAGACCCCCGGGACTCGGCGGATTATGAAGAAGCCAGGGCTGGCCTTCCATCCCCCACTGCAGAAAGAAGAGTCATGGTTTCCATCACTGAACAGACTAGAAAGATGCTCACATCATTTTCCACTCCAGGTTCTCACCTCCACGGGACTGGCTGAAGGCGGAGAGGCAGCGGCAGCTGCTTTTCCCAGTGTGAATCCAGCCCACCGCCAGCCAGCGGGACTTCCGCTTCCCTGATGGCCCCCCTCCCAGGTCTGCAGAGAGACCTCCTCTCCTCAGACCTTCTTTCTGCTCTTCCCTCTCCGACTCCTTGGTCTTTGAAGCCCTGGAGGTCCCCCGGGGTCCTTCCTCTTCTAGGGCTGTCATTCATCTTTGCTTCTGGGGCTCATGCAAGGACTTAAGGGATGTCTCCTCTGCCCCACTGCGGGGGGAACCGTGTCAACGACAGCCAAACCTTTCGTTTGTGCCTCTGGCGTGAGCTCTGCCACTTCCTTCTCTACCTCAAGTCTCCCTCCTCTTCCTCCTTGAGTGGCAGTGCATTCACTTGTCTTGGCCTTGGAGAGTGTAGGTTCCAGGAAATGCGGGGTGAGAGTGGAATGGGACATCTATTCCCCACAAGTAGATAAACTGACCTTCCTCATTGCCATGAACAGAGATTTGTTGTTGTTTCACTTGCTAAGTTATACCTGACTCTTTTGTGACTCCTTGGACTATAGCCCGCTAGGCTCCTCTGTCCATGGGATTTCCCAGGCAAGAATATTGGAATCGGTTTCCTTCTTCAGAGGATCTTCCCAGTCCAGGGAATTAACAGAGACAGAGGATGATGATGATGCCGGTGATGAGAGCAAATCCTTAACATACCACTTACTAGCTTATTTACTTATTCTTATCATTCCCATTTTATAGATAGGGAAAATCAAGGTACAGAATGGTTAAGACACTTGCTAAAAGTCACACAGCCAGTAAGTAAAGAGCAGAAGTGAAACCCAAGCAGCCCAGATCCAAAGTCTGAAATGCCACCCACGGAGAGAGCAGTTATGCCGGAAATGCCAGTCGGGGCTAGACAGGCGGAAGTACAGAGTAGCTGCAGGAACTCTGGCTTTGAGACCAGGAGTGGATTCAAAACATTTAGGGGCTTTCTCTCCCCCCGGGCTCCTGGCCTGGCCAGACTTCCCCACGAGGCCGCCCTTGTAGCTCTGCCTTGTCAGCGGGACCAGCATCCTCTTTTTTCTCCATTTCACTTGCTCTCACCCACACATCCTCCTTAAGTCACCCAATCTCATCCCAGGCATCTCCAGGCTTACTTTATACAATACTTTCTGCCCTTTGAGTTATTCCTGGTGCCAAGCGTTCTGCCCCACTACCATTCTGTTGCCGTCCCATCAAATTTCTGGCTCCCCTTTCACATGGGCATCCTGAAGTTCACCTTTACCTACAGCTTCCCTAAGAGGAATTTGATTTAGAGTTGAAAAGCAGATGCAGTGACAATAAACATCTCCTTGGGAAGCAGTACTTTTCCCAGGCGGTTGTTTTCCTCCATCCTGCTCTGCCCCATCTCTGCTCTAGCTCATGGAGCTGGAAAATGTGAGGGCTCCATTCAAAGAATATAATTTCCATAAAATACTTTCCAAATTTATTAAGGGAGCAGACAGCAAAAGGAAACCCACAATTAGGGAGTTTTTGCATGCACTCAGTATCTTTCCACTGGCTAGAGTATCATCTTCCTGAATTAATGAGGTCTGGCAAAAACTGTAGTGAAGTGTACTCCACTTTCAAGACTTCAGGGAGGTTACAAACCCGGGTGGGGCATAGAACTGGCAGGGAAGAGTTAGAGGCCAATCTCTTTTGTTAAGATGTGTTGCCAGACTCAAATTGCCAGGCTGATACTATAGGTACAGACAAAGAAGGAGCCTTGGTGGGCAGTTAACTATTCACCCATCAATTTCACTGTTCATCTTTCATCTGTCATTTGCTTTCATCTTTGCTCACTCTCCATCCACCCATCCACTTAATACTTATATCCTACCTCGTCTTCAAAAGCATTGAAAAACACAGCCAGAGATCTGGATCCAAGAATAACTAGGGAAGAACAGTTCGGGCAGGTGGCAGGTAACACCCAGGCATGGCTTGTTTTGAATCCTAACATTCAGTTACCACCATTGACTAGTTCCTTCATCCTGTTTCTTTGTGTTTAACATCAGAATCACACTTAACCATTCTGGTGTTGGTAGATGAGCTAGTACTGTTAATAATGTGCTCCTTGTGGGATATTTATCACTGAAGCAGACAGTAACAATTCTATCTGTTCTCTGAGTATTTACTGAGCACCTGCTGAGGGTCAGGTACTGCTTTAGCTGCAGGAACTGTGATAGGGAATAGAGAGCTCCCTGCCTGCGCCTCCCCCCCCCCCGCCCCCGCCCCCCGCCGCCCCCAACACTGAAATTTCTTCAAGCACTTTTCCCCCTCCTGCTCATTAAAAACTCTTACACAAGGACTTCCCTGGTCCAGTGGTTAAGACTTCACCTTCCAATGCAAGGGGGGGCGGGTTCCATCCCTGGTCAGGGAGCTAAGATTCCACATGCTTCAAGGATGAAAAACCAGAACATAAACCAGAAGCAATATTGTAACAAGTTCAATAAAGACTTAAAAAACAAAACAGAAAACACTTACACAGGAAATTCCAGTGGTTAGTGAGTGAGTGAGTGAAATCGCTCAGTCATGTCCAACTTCTTTGCGAGCCCGTGAACTGTAGCCTACCATTCTCCTCCATCCATGGGATTTTCCAGGAAAGAATACTGGAGTGCATTGCTGTTTCCTTCTCCAGAGAATCTTCCCGACCCAGGGATCGAACCTAGGTCTCCCGCATTGTAGGCAGACGCTTTACTGTGAACCACCAGGAAAGTCACCAGTGGTTAGGACTCTGCCCTTTTCTTTTTCAAGGGTTCAGTCCCTGATTGGGGAACTAGGATCTTGCAGCCTTCGGGGCGGGACCACCACCACCACAATAGCAACAACAATGAAAGCCCTTACACACAGCACAAGATCAATATACAGTTTTTCTAAACCCTGGAGACCAAAGCAAGTAAAACAAAGAGTATCAAGACCCAGAATCTCATAGGCACACGCTTACATGATTTCTTTACAAAGAAGTAACAACAGGTTTTGCTGTTTGTTGTTTGTTTTTTAGGAAACGTATAGTTGTTTACAGAATAGCCAAAGTAAATGCAACCTGATGTTTCAGCTTCAGGCATCATATCCCACACATTTCTGAAACCCACAGAGGGTCGTTTTTACTTCTTCAGAATGTCTCCCCACCCCCATCCCCATCTGCCTTCCTTTTTCCTCCAGTGTAAGAGTATACACAAACTCTACCTAAGAATATTATACAAATGATATGCCAGTGCAGAAAACACATTCCTAACAAAGTCTAATGCTTTGCTGAAGCTGAAACTGAAGCTGATGCTGAAGCTGAAACGCCAATACTTTGGCCACCTCATGCGAAGAGTTGACTCATTGGAGAAGACCCTGATGCTGGGAGGGATTGGGGGCATGAGGAGAAGGGGATGACAGAGGATGAGATGGCTGGATGGCATCACCAACTTGATGGACATGAGTTTGGGTAAACTCCGGGAGTTGGTGATGGACAGGGAGGCCTGGCGTGCTGCAGTCCACGGGGTCACAAAGAGTCGGACATGACTGAGTGACTGAACTGAACTGAACAAAGTCTAAAGATTGCAGGATTCATATGTCCATTCATTCAATGAATGTTTATTAATAGGTACTGTTCAAGCAGTACTGTGTGAGTGTTGATGGCAAAATAGTACAAAGCAAATGCAGCCAGACCTCCGGGAAGAGAGGTTGTTACACGTGAACCAGGCAGAGGCAGGAAAAACGCGGCACAGGGAATGCTGTTAGTGAAGGGGTGCACTGTGGGTGGGGCCAGGGAGGGGTGCCTTCCTCTTGACAGTGGGGAGAGAGGGGAGTACAGTTTCAGGGAGCTCACAGCCCTCACACTGGCCACTCTTCTGTTCTTCATCCGTCCCTTCTCTTTGGGAGTCACTGATGAAAGAAAAATACAGTTTGAGAGGCAGACGTGGTGAGGACTTTAATATCTTTGTTGTTATTTAGTCACTCCGTTGCACCTGACTCTTTGTGATGCCATGAACTATAGCCCTCCAGCCTCCTCCGTCCATGGGGTTTCCCAGGCAAGAATACTAGAGTGGGTTGCCATTTCCTTCTCCAGGGGATCTCCCCAACCCAAGGATCGAACCCAGGTCTCCTGCATTGGCAGGTGGGTTCTTTATCATTGAGCCTCCTGGGAAGCCCTTTAATATCTAGACTTATGGGATAAGATGCTCAGGACATAGATCTTTAGCATCTATTCCAAGTCCTTATTGGATGCTTGGATCTTTCCTAGGAAAACTCCAGTAAGGGACCATCTATTTTGTACAGATACACTCTCACAGATGGGGAACTCTCCTTCACGGGAAAGCTCTTTCATTTTGGGATGCTCCAGTTTGTTCATTCAGGAACTATTAACAGAGCCATGAACATGTCTCTGGCTCTGCATCAGGCACTGGGAATACCGACCTGAATTAGACATGGTCCCTGCTCTCCAGCTGCCCCCGCAGCCTTCCGGCTTCTCTGAGGCCACATCTTCTGCCCTGCTTGCCACCCTGGTTCCCTTTCCTGTCACGTGGCTTTTCCTTTGGTCACCATTTTCCCGTGTTTCTTCCCAGAACTGAGCCCTAGACTTCAGGTGTGGTCTGACTCTCGTGCCTCTGGGGTCTCCCGTTCTGAAAACTGTGCTTGTGTTACAGCAGCTCAGAAACTCATTAATATTTTGGCAGCCAGGTCCTACTCAGGATTCACAGGAGCTGCAGGCCACCAGCTTCCCCTCTCCCTCTCCTTCCCCCACGCAACCCTCATCCCCATCTTTGTCATCCTTGCTGCTATTAAGCCTTGCCTTTCCCATCTCCCTCTGTGTGAGGCAATTGTGGACAAATGTTTAGCATCCGACATCTGCCTTTGGTAAACTTAGTCTTATTACTTTAGCACCCTTGTTTTCACCTCTTGAACTTTTGAAGTTTGTTTCTGCTACCTGAGACCTCAAAAGCTCTGCATCTCCTGTTAGAGAGAGAGAGAGAGTGTATGTATGTGTACACACCTGGGTTAAGCTCCTCAGCCCACCAGTAAGTTTCTGAGCACTCCTTTATGAATGCAGCTCATTCATACACAAGTGTATTCATGCTACAACATTTATTCAACATCCCCTAATAAAACTTATTTTCTTTGAGAACTTTTTGCCTCCGTCTTACAAAGAAAATGGAAGTAAATAATCTATACTGAGGCATGAAGGGTTGATAGTATTCACCTTTTTCTTCACCTCCCAGGATGTCTGCTTGTTAACCCAAATGACAACCTTAATGATGAAATAGCAGACTGTAATATCAGAAGCAAGTGGAGGTTTGTATCATTTGACAGACTCTAACAGGGAGCTTTGAAAGCACCACCCACCCTGTCCTCTGTTGGAGCTTCTAGAGAAGGAGACTGGCTCTCCCGGGGTCCCAGAAATGTTCAGAGAATCCTCAGCATGCCTTCTGCTCATCCCCAGTATCCACCAGTAAACTGCATCAAGTTCAGAATGGCTGTGGCAACCCCAGAACCCTAAGATTCCAAGATCTTTTTCCAGCCTCAACTCACCAGTTCTTCCCTTGTTATTGGATGGAGGTGGGAGATTCTGGCTCACATCTGTTTCTCAAAGCAACTTCTTGCTTAGACCACATCTGGATAGGGTAAAACTCCAGCTTACTGTGTTGCTGCTGCTGCTGCTGCTAAGTCGCTTCAGTCATGTCCGACTCTGTGCAACCCCACAGATGGCAGCCCACCAGGCTCCCCCATCCCTGGGATTCTCCAGGCAAGAACACTGGAGTGGGTTGCCATTTCCTTCTCCAATGCATGAAAGTGAAAAATGAAAAGTGAAGTCACTCAGTCGTGTGGACTCTTAGCAACCCCATGGACTGCAGCCTACCAGGCTCCTCCGTCCATGGAATTTTCCAGGCAAGAATACTGGAGTGGGTTGCCATTGCCTTCTCCGTTACTGTGTTGGGGAGAGTGCAAATTGACTGGGGTCTGCTTTTCAAGAGTCTGGGTAGAACTGCTAAGGTAGAGCCTTAGCACATCAAGCTTGTGAAAAAATTCTTACATGGCAATAAAACCCACTTTCTCATAGGATTAATACAAAGATTAGATGGCATGATGGCTATAAAAGGCTTGGCCAACACAAAACCCTCCTAATGGCAGCTTAAACAGAGAAGTAGGTTATTTTCCTCACGTAGTGAGATGTCTAGAGACAGGTCATAACAGGCATTGGTTCAGCAGCTCATGATGATGGGGTCACTGTCTCTGGAATTTGGGGCCGTTCACTCATAAATGCAAGGGAGCTGCCGTAACTCCAGCAATCACATCATTGCTCAAGCCAGGAGAAACAGGAAAGACTGGATTAACCACATCTGATCTCTGTTTTCAGCAAAGGAAAAGCTTTCTCAGACATTCGTGAGACGATTTCTGTTTAGAGTCTGCAATGGACAAGAAGCGTTCCATTATTGGCGGGGTTGGGGGAAAGGCGTCCCCACATCTCTCACCAAAGGAGTTGACGTTCACCCCCGAGACCCGACTCCCGCGGCCCCTCGGTGTCCCGGGCGCGGCGGGGCAGGAACGGCCACCGCGCCCTCTGGGACCGCGGGGATCGCCTTCGGAGCTAGACGGTCGCGCACACTTTGAAGTGCGGGCGGGCCTAATGAGGGGCTTGCTGGGCGGCCGGATCAAGCGTCAGGGCCGCCCCCAGACGCCGCTGAGCGGACAAAGGGCGCTCGGCTGCCTCGGGGCGCTGGGAGGAGCGTGCGGCCGGCCTCGCTGAGCGGGACAAAGGCGTAGACGCGAGCGCTGCGAGGACCAGCGGGGGGCCGCGTCGGCCCCGCGCGCCCCCGCCCGGCTCCCCGGCTCCCCGGCGCCCGTCCGGGAACCCCGAGCCCCTCAAGTGCCTCCTGGGACCGGGAGCTGCGACGCGGGCCACTGCCAACTGCCCTCTGCCCAGCCCTGGCCCAAACCAAATTTTGGAGACTATGTGACCTTGACTTTTTCCTACGACGTGTGAAGTTCCCATCGTACGCAACGCTTTCTTTGCACGGTAACAGTAAAGACAAAGCGCCAACTTGCCACGCACTGTTCTAAGTCCTTTAGTAGGAATATTAGTCGCTCGGTCGTGCCCGACTCTTTGCAACCCCATAGACTGTAGCTCGCCAGGCTCCCCTGTCCATGGGATTCTCCAGGCAAGAAAAACTGGACTGGGTTGCCATGCCCTCCTCCAGGGATCTTCCCGACCCAGGAATGGAACCGGGGTCTACCCCATTGTGGGGAGATTCTTCACCGTCTGAGCCACCGTTTATTAACCCATTTCTGCTCCCCCAAACTCCTCCAGTTGGGAAGATGATTAGCCTTGTCCCTCAGATAAAGGAACCGAGGCACGAAGGAACTATGCCACCAGCTAGCAAAACTAGAATGGTCCCTCACGAATGGCTGGCTCTAGTATCCCCGAAAGATCATACTTTCATATTTAGTATTTTGCTCATCTGCCTTCTTTGGTGTGTGCATTAATTTTGCTTTTATAAAGTCAGTTCGGTTCAGTCGCTCAGTCGTGTCCGACTCTGAGACCCCATGGACTCCCTGTCCATCACCAACTCCCAAAGTTTACTCAAATTCATGTCCATTGAATCGGTGATGCCATCCAACCATCTCATCCTCTGTCATCCCCTTCTCCTGCTTTCTGTCTTTCCCAGCATCAGGGTCTTTTCCAATGACTTCTTCACATCAGGTGGCCAAAGTATTAGAGTTTCAGCTTCAGCATCAGTCCTTCCAGTGAATATTCAGGAGTGATTTCCTTTAGGATGGACTGGTTGGATCTCCTTGCAGTCCAAGGGACTCTCAAGAGTCTTCTCCAATACCACAGTTAAGTATATTGCACTAAAATATTATCTTGTATACTGAACTTTTTTGCCACCCGTTTAAATTTTGCTTCCCAGCTAGTATCCATAGCTCTCTACTGCCTGACATGAATTCTCACAACAGGCTCCCAAAGTTGGGATTTCTGACTCCCCTGGATGTTTCAGAAGCTCAGAGTTGCTAAGTGACTTGCCCTAGGATTTGTGGCAGGCTAGTCTGCCACCAGCCCTGAGCCGGTTAACATTCCAAAGTATGCAGTCTCTTAAGTACCCCTGTTTTGGAGGTCTCAACCCTCATCATAGCAAACTCTTAAAAAAAGCAACATCCCACACATTATGCAGAGCTTTTTTATGATAAAATCTTTGAAAGAATTTTTTAATAATTTTCTTTTGCTTTACTTGGTTACAAGGCCCTAATTTATAATGGCTGCCACTTCTTAGGACTGATTGGGTGACCTGGGACATTCTTGCAAAGTGAGAAAATCGAAATCATTTTCACATGTAGTGAAATTCTTAAGAATAATTAATTCAGCAACTTAATGATGTTGACACCATGCTACCTTCTGTAGACCTTTAATTAAATATTTATTAGTTTTGACTTTGCCGCTTGCTTTTCTCAAGGCGGAGCCAAAAATTACTTTTCCAGGTCTCCAACATTTTTGTTGGAAAGCTGTCTCCAACCTTGAGAGCTGACTGCTCTTCCCTAGGGTACTCAACCCCTAGAATGGTCCCACCCGCTGGACGCCCTGCTCATTCCAGTCTCACCCCACACGTTGCAGGGGGTAGGGAAGGGGGGAACTGCCTCCCATCCTTCCACTGTTGTGACTTTTTTTTTTCTTTTTAATTTATTTTTTAATTGAAGGATAAATGCTTTATACAATTTTGTTGTTTTCAGCCAAACCTCAACATGAATCAGCCATAGGTATACATATATCCCCTCCCCCCTGAGATTTCCTCCCATCTCCCTCCCCATCCCTAGGTTGATGCAGAGCCCCTGTTTGAGTTTCCTGAGCCATACAGCAAATTTCCGTTGGCTATCTATTTTACATATGGTAATGTAAGTTTCCATGTTACTCTTTCCATACATCTCACCCTCTCCTCCCCTCTCCCCATGTCCATAAATCTGTTCTCTATGTCTGTTTCTCTATTGCCGCCCTATAAATAAATTCTTCAGTGCCATTTTTCTAGATACCATATATTTGCATTAGAATATAATATTTATCTTTCTCTTTCTGATTCACTTCACTCTGTATAATAGGTTCTAGGTTCATCCACCTCATCAGAACTGACTCAAATGTGTTCCTTTATATGGCTGAGTAATATTCCATTGTGTATATGTACCACAACTTCTTTATCCATTCATCTGTTGATGGACATCTAAGTTGCTTCCATGTTCTAGCTATTGTAAATAGTGCTGCAATGAACAGTGGGATACATGTGTCTTTTTCAACTTTGGTTTCCTCAGGGCATATTGCTGGTTCATATGGTGGTTTTATTTCTAGTTTTTTAAGGAATCTCCGTACCATCTGCCATAGTGGCTGTATCAATTTACATTCCCACCAACAGTGCAAGAGCATTCCCTTTTCTCCACACCCTCTCCAGCATTTATTGTCTGTAGACTTTTTGATGATGGCCATTCTGACCGGTGTGAGGTGATATCTCATTGTAGTTTTGATTTGCATTTCTCTAATAATGAGCATCTTTTCATGTGTTTGTTAGCCATCTGTATGTCTTCTTTGGAGAAATGTCTGTTTAGGTCTTTTCCCCACTTTTTGATTGGGTTGTTTGTTTTTCTGGCATTGAGTTGTATGTGCTGCTTGTATATTTTAGAAATTAATCCTTTGTCAGTTGTTTCATTTGCCATTATTTTCTCCCTTTCTGAGGGTTGTCCTTGCTTATAGTTTCCTTTGCTGTGCAAAAGCTTTTAAGTTTAATCAGGTCCCACTTGTTTACTTTTGTTTTTATTTCTGTTAGTCTAGGAGGTGGGTCATAGAGGATCTTGCTTTGGTTTATTTCATCGAGTGTTCTGCCTATGTTTTCCTCTAAGAGTTTTATAGTTTCTGGTCTTACATTTAGGTCTTTAACCAGTTGTATCTTAGTGTATGGTGTTAGGAAGTGTTCTAGTTTCATTCTTTTACGTGTAACTGGCCAGTTTTCCCAGCACCATTTATTGAAAAGAGGCTGTCTTTGCCTCATTGTATATTCTTCCCTCTTTTGTCAAAAATAAGGTACCCATAGGTGCATGGGTTTATTTCTGGGCTTTCTATCTTGTTCCATTGGTCTGTGTTTCTGTTTTTGTGCCAGTGCCATACTGTATTGGTGACTGTAGCTTTGTAGTGCAATCTGAAGCCAGGAAGGTTGATTCCTCCAGCTCTGTCCTTCTTTCTCAAGACTGCTTTGGCTATTCGGGGTCTTTTGTGTTTCCATACGAACTGTGAAATTTTTTGTTCTAGTTCTGTGAAAAATGCCATTGGTAATTTGATAGAGATTGCATTGAATCTGTAGATTGAATTTGGTAGTAAACTCATTTCCACAATATTGATTCTTCCTACTCAGGAACATGGAATATCTCTCCATCTGTTTATGTCATCTTTTATTTCTTTCATTAGTTTCTTATAATTTTCTGTGTACAGTTCTTTTGTCTCCTTAGGTAAGTTTATTCCTAGATATTTAATTCTTTTTGTTGCAATGGCGAATGGGATTGAGTCCTTAATTTCTCTGATTTTTCATTGTTAGAAATGCAAGTGATTTCTGTGTATTGATTTTGTATCCTGCAACTTTGCTAAATCCTCCAACATTTTTGTTGGAAAGCTGTTCTTCAACCCCAAGAGCTGACTGCTTTTCCCTAGGGTACCCAACCCCTAGAATGGTCCCACCCCCTTGATACCCCACCCACTCCAGTCCCACCCCACACATCACAGGGTTGAGGGTGGGGGGAACCACCTCCCATCCTTCCACTGTTGTGACTTAAAAAAATTTTATTTATTTATTTATTTATTTTATTTTACCTGTGTTGGCTTATGATTGCTGTGCAGGTTTTTCTCTAATTGTGGCAAGCAGGAGCTACTTTGGTCAGGGTGCTCAGTGTTCTCATTCATTCAGATTTTTCTATGTCTGCAAGCTGGGTAGACTTTGCTATCTGTACCCAAGGCCCAAGCTGAGTGAGGTCACTAAGGGACCTTGTTTTCCTACCAGGACAGCTTTCAGGAGAGAAGACAGAGAACTTTTCTCTTTAATTGGGAGGCTCAGCCCTATCCCACTTCCATCCATCTTAACCAGAGGCTCCTAGCTAAAGGCAGCTGTCTGGGAGCCCTTGAACCTGGGTTCCAGTGCTTACTCTGACTCTGGTGCAAACATGGTGGGATTTGGGGCAGTCCCTCACCCTCTCTGTGCCTTTGTTTCCTTGGCAATAAACCAGCAGTCTGGAGCAGAGAAGTGGTGCTCAGGCACATCATCTGAGGTTGCTGTTAAAACCCAGTCTGATGCTGTTCAAAGCAATCTCGGGCAGGCGCTTCTAACAAATTCCCAGGTGATGCCATTGCTCCTGCCAGTCTTTGGACCAACTTTGAGCAGCAAGGGCCTACAGGGCTTTGGTGGTCACTTCTGGTTTTGAAAGACTAGACTTTGAGCCCCCGCCGGCATCAGGCATCTGGAGACTGACAACAAGTTGCCCAGATTTGGGCCAGTGAGGGCAGTGAAAAATGCAAAATGATGCCAAGAGTTCTTTCAATCAACAGTTATAAAAATCATCATGTCATCATCATCATTCTCATCATCAACAACAACGACAAATATTTGTGCAGTGTGTTTCACTGTCCAGAGCAGCTGTCACATCCTTGAACCCAGTTGACCTCTGCTTGCACCCTGATGGGAGAGGAGGACATGGCTGGGGAACTCCATTCAGACCTAGCCAGAGGATCTGGGCCAGAACACAATAGCCTCCAAACTATTGTTGCCCAGCGGCCCTTTGATTTTCTCAGCATTTTGTTTTGGTGTCTGCTCTCTGACCCCTTCCTCCTTTGTCTCTGAATACACCTCTTCCTGGTTCCTAATTCTCCCTTCTCCCAGCACATTCAAGCACAATGTCAGGCGGAGAAAACCAATGCGTCCACCCCCAGATTTCCCACTTTTGATCCTCTCTCCTCTCTGACCGAACAGAACCCAGCTTCAGGGACTGGAATCTTGACTCCTTTCAGGCCAATCTAGGACAAATCAGTTCATCTCCTCAACAGCCCCTCTTCTTATTTGTAACAATTGTAATTTTCCTTAAAGTGACATTTGTTGAAAATTTATGTATCTCGAGACACTAGGCTCAGTGACTCCATCCTTACTATAACCCTAGGAACTATGACTCTCTCTACTTGGTGGATGGGGAAGGATTGAGGGAGTTTACCAGCTGGCTTAAAGCTCAACATTCAAAAAACTAAGATCATCCAGTCTCATCACTTCATGGCAAATAGAAGAGGAAAAAGTGGAAACGGTGACAGAATTGCTTTTCTTGGTCTCCAAAATCACTGTGGACAGTGACTGCAGTCATGAAATTAAAAGACATTTGCTCCTTGGAAGGAAAGCTATGACCAACCTAGACAGCGTATTAAAGAGCAGAAACATCACTTTGCCGACAAATGTCCATATAGCCAAAGCTGTGGTTTTTCCAGTAGTCATGTATGGATGTGAGAGTTGGGCCATAAAGAAGGCTGAGCCCCAAAGAACTGATGTTTCTGAATTGTGGTGCTGGAGAAAACTCTTGAGAATCCCATGGACAGCAAGGAGAACAAACCAGTCAGTCCTAAATGAAATCAAGTCTGATTATTCACTGGAAGGACTGAGGCTGAAGCTGAAGCTCCAGTACTTTGCGAAGTACATCATCCACCTGATGCGAAGAACTGACTCATTGGAAAAGACCCTGATGCTGGGAAAGATTAGAGGCAAAAGGAGAAAGAGGCAGCAGAAGATGAGATGGTTGGATGGCAACACTGACTCCATGGACATGAATTTGAGCAAACTCTGGGAGATAGTGAAGCACAGGGAAGCCTGGTGTCCTGTAGTCCATGGGGGTCACAAAGAGTCAGATACAACTTAGTGACTGAACAACAACAACTGCCAAAAGTTACCAGAACATCAAACCGTGGCTGATTGACATCAAAGATCTTCTTAGATTCACGTGCAGTTCCAAGAAATCCTACTGAGAGAGCTAGTGCAGCTTCTTTCCAGTCTTCCCCAGTCATTTTGTTGTTCAGTTGCTCAGTCATGTCAGGCTCTCTCCAGCCCCATGAACTGCAGCATGCCAGGTTTTCCTGTCCTTCACCAACTCCTGGAGCTTGCTCAAACTCTTGTCCATTGAGTCGATGATGCCATTCAACCATCTCATTCTCTGTTGTCCCCTTCTCCTCCTGCCTTCAGTCTTTCCCAGCATCAAGGTCTTTTCCAATGCGTTGGCTCTACCTATCAGGTGGCCAAAGTATTGAAGCTTCATCTTCAACATCAGTCCTTCAGTGAATATTCAGGACTGATTTCCTTTAGGATTTACTGGTTGGATCTTCTTGCAATCCAAGGGACTCTCAAGAGTCTTCTTCAACACCACAGTTCGAAAGCATCATTCTTTGGCTCTCAGCCTTCTTTGTGGTTCAACTCTTATATCCATACATGACTACTGGGAACTATGACTGTCTCCATTTGGAGATAATGTCTTGCACAACTATTCTACAATGTCAATTAAATATTGATATTGATGCAATCTACCAAGCTTATTTGGAGAAGGCAGTGGCACCCCACTCCAGTAGTCTTGCCTGGAGAATCCCATGGCCGGAGGAGCCTGGTAGGTTACAGTCCATGGGATTGCTAGGAGTCGGACATGACTGAGCGACTTCACTTTCACTTTTCACTTTCATGCATTGGAGAAGGAAATGGCAACCCACTCCAGTATTCTTGCTTGGAGAATCCCAGGGACAGAGGAGCCTGTTGGGCTGCCATCTATGGGGTCGCACAGAGTCAGACACGACTGACGTGACTTAGCAGTAGCAGCACCAAGCTTATTTAGATTTCACCTCAGTTTTACATGTACTTAAATGTGTATATACACACACACACATGCACACACACATACATAGATATTTAGTTCAGTGCAATTTTAGTGAATTTGTAGGTTCATGCATTTAGCATTGCAGTCAAGATACAGAACAGCTCCATCATCACAAGGACCCTTCACCATATACAGCCATACCTACTTCTCTTCCCTTACCCCAAATACCCCACCCCTGCAACCACAAATTTGCTCTTCAGCTCTATAATTTTGTGATTTCAAGAATGTTTTATAAATGGAAGCATACATTTATATGATTTTAGGATTGGCTTTTTTCACCCAGCATTACTCCCTTGAGACTCACCCAAGCTGTTTCATGGAGCAATGGTTTGTTCCTCGTCCTTGCTGAGTGGTATTCCAAGGTGTGGAAATATTCATCTGCTGAAGGATGTTTGTGTACAGATGTTGGTATGAACACAAGTTTTCATTTTTCCAGGACAAATGCCTGAGAGTGTAAGGCCTTTGCTTTTTTGCCCCAGCTTTGTGTGGCCCTCCAGGTTGGATGCAAAGATAATAACACCAACAGGGAAAAAAAAAAGTCTTATTAAGATTTTACTATATATTTAGCACTATTGTAAAAACTTTGCCTGGATCAACTCATGAGTCTTCAAAACAACCTTAAACTTGGGTACTGTTAATAGTATTGTCCTTTTTTGTGGGATTCCAAGGTGGTGCAGTGGTAAAGAATCTGCCTGCCAGTGCAAGGGATGCAAGAGACATGAGTTCAATCTCTGGGTCGGGAAGATCCCCTGGAGAAGGAAAGGGCAACCCTCTCCAGTATTCTTGCCTGGGAAATACCATGGACAGAGGAGCCTGACAGGCTACAGTCCGTGGGGTGGCAAGGAGTCAAATGCGACTGAGCACGCACACACACACACACACACACACACACACACACACACACACACACTCATTATCCCTATTTTACAGATGAGGAAATTGAGGTACAGAGAGGCTAGTCTCAGAAAACACAGGTTATAAGTGGTTGAGCCAAGATGTGAACTTGGGGCTGTCAGACCCCAGATCTGTCTCTTTAACCACTACCTTGTGCTGGGCTGTGCTTAGTTGCTCAGCCGTGTCCGACTCTTTGTGACCCCACGGGCTGTAGCCTGCCAGGCTCCTCTGTCCACAGGATTCTCCAGGCAAGAGTGCTGGCATGGATGCCATGCCCTCCTCCAGTTCACCACTACCCTACCCGCCCAGAAATTTAAGTTTATACATTTTTGGGGTGGGGGGCAAACTTTTTATGGCGTTAAAACATGTATCCAGCCAGTTTTGCAAACCTTAAGTGCAAACCTTAAGCTCTAAAATTTTTTACAAAGTGTTGGATATTCCTTGAGAACCACCACTCAGATCAAGATACAGAGCATGACTGACTCCTGGAAGTGTCCCTCATGCCTGCTTCCAGTCATTATCCCCCACTAAGTGGAGCTGCTATTCAGACAGCTGCTTCTGTCTCCATAGATTATTTTTACTTGCTTTGGCATTTTACGAAAATGAAAACTCAAGTGTGCTGTCTATGGTATCTGGCTTCCTTCACTCATCCTTGTGTCTGTGAGACATCCATGTATAGCTGTGTTCTTTTTTCTTGCTGTGTTGAATTCTATCGCACAGATATAACGCAGTTGGCCGCCTGATGTGAAGAGCTGACTCACTGGAAAAGACTCTGATGCTGGGAAAGATTGAGAGCGAGAGAAGGGGGCAACACAGGATGAGACGGTTGGATGGCATCACAGACTCAGTGGAAATGAGTCTGAGCCAGCTCTGGGAGATAGTGAAGGACAGGGAAGCCTGGTATGCTCCAGTTCATGGGGTCGCAAAGGGTTGGACACACTTAGTGACTGAACAGCATCAACACAGTTGATGTCTTTTCCATTTGAAGGATGTGTGGTTTGTTTCCAGTCTTTGGCTATTGTGATTAATGTTGCTGGCAGTCTCTATTGGTGTGCTTATGTAACACATTCTTGTTGGATTGATACCTGGGAGTGGGGTTGTTGCATCTTAGGGTATGTTTTTGTAGTTTCTGGCAGTTTTGCAACGTTTTGGTACCACTTTATCCTGCCACTGGCTGTATGAGAGAATTTCAGCTGTTCCACTTTCTCATCCACACTTGGTATTACCACTTTTTACATTTTAGCGATTCTGGTGGAGGTAATTGTGGTAACTCATGGTTTTAATTGCATTTCTTGATGGTTTATAACATCTAGTAGTTATTCATATGTACACTAGCCATTTGAGTTTTTTTAATTATATGCATGATTTTTATTTTCAGTTTTAAAGTACTTTTCTGTAGTTTTCAAATATTTTCACTAAATATGTACAGCCATTTTAAGCAGAAAAACAACTTAAAATGATTTTCCATTTACTTCTTTGAGAATTTTTATTTTAATTTTCAGCTCTGTGTATGATTAAAATTTTTTTAAATTTTACATTGGAGTTTTTTAAAACTGTATTCTATCCTCACAATGTATCTCATATCTTAAAAAAACTTTTAATGAATTATAGTGTGCAGCTCTTCTGGCAATAAACTTTCTAAATTTTTATTTGTATAAGTGAAAGTCACTCAGTTGTGTCCAACTCTTTGTGACCGCATGGACTGTAGCCCACCAGCCTCCTCTGTCCGTGGGATTCTCCAGGTAAGAATACCGGTGTGGGTTGCCATTTCCTTCTCCATGTTTGTATAAAATGTCTTTATTTTCCCTTTCTTTAAAAAGTGATATTTTCCCTAGATATGGAATTCTAGTTGGTGTCCAAAAGATGCCATTATATTGTCTGTCTTCCATCATTTCTACTAAGAAATCTTATCATTGCTCCTTTTAAGATAAAGCATCTTCTAAAGGTTATACTCTTTGCTGTTACTTTTCAGTAGTTTGACCACAATTTGCTGTCATAGAGTCTCTTTATTTTCATGTTTGATGGGCCTTCAATCCCACCTCTCCCTCTTCCCACTTTGCCTCACATCTGGGCAAGCTCAGAAAACCTGGGTGCATCTTCCCTCTGTGCCAGTTGGAACACACAATCTGAACCCTGCATGGGAAGCCTCATCCCAGCTCCATCCTCTAATAACCATAACAACTGGAGCCAGTGGTTGTTTTTTTTTTTTTCTTCTGACTTTCTTGGTCTCTTTTCTTTATATTTATCCTGCTTGGCATTTGTAAAGTTTCTTCAATCTGTGGGTTGATATCTCTATAAAACTTGGGAAAATGCTGAGTCATTTTCTCTTCAACGATTGATCTTGCCTGTATTAGAGTTTGCAAAGAACTCTAACATATATACATAACACATATATTCTCTCTATATATATCTGTATCTATGGATATTTATAGATACTGATTTATTGAGAGGGTTTTTTTAAGGAATTAAATCACATGATTGTCAGCACCAGTAAGTCTAATGAGGGAAAACTGGCAGACTTTGATTCTTTTTTAATAGGTGCCAGTTTCTGGTGATTTTCTCCATCATTTCTTCTATTTCCTTGGGCATATTAATTGTACCTATTTTAAAGTTTATGTCTGAAAACTCCAGCATCTGTTTCCTCTGTAATCTGTTTTCACTCTTTGTTTTTCTATTTTTGGTATTCAACCCTGTTTCTATCCTATGTGGTAATGTTTTATTGATTGCTGGAAATTGTGTATGAAAAATTATAGCGCTTCTGGATGATGTCTTATTCTTCCAGAAAGGGTTTAATTTTCTCTTTATTGATGGATAAAGCATGGGTACATCATCTTCATCCCAGTCATGTCTGGCCTTCCCATATTCTTAGAGGGTAGAGCTTTAGGGTTTCAAGTGAAAGGCTGAGGTGTGTATTAGGAATCCTTTTGATTTACCCTGAATTCCAAATTTTGTTTCCCCAAACCCACGAGAGTGCCAGAGTCTGTGTTTAGCCTCTGAGCAGGTGCTTTCCAGTTGGGTTCTCTTTCTCTTTCCCTGTGACCTCATAGTTTTAAAATTTGGTGCATTTCTTGCAGAGAAATTCAGCGCGGACTACAGCACTGACTTTCTCGTGGTTCCCCATTGTCCGGGACCTTGCCCTCTCCGTCATAGGTGCTTGTTACTCAGGACTCTTTTCCTTATCCTTCTAATCTAAGTAAGTAGCTGCCCGATGTTCTAGATTGCCGCTTTTGATTCGGCTTCTGTGACTCACGTTGTGAAAAAATACTCCAGTAGTTAAAATCAGCAGAGGATGTAACACTTACTTCAGCGTGTTTCTTTGGGGTTTTGACTGACTGGGATATTTTTAAATGCCTTTCAAACAGTTCTTTAAAAAAAAAAATTCAGTCTTCATCGTTGTTCTCAGTAAGTTTAGTCTAAGTAGTCTTGTATAGCTACTTGCTTATAGCCAGGAGCAGAAGAAGTCTGAGTTCAGTTTTGTATAGGATTTACATAAGAAAGTTTCTAACTCACTGTGGGTCCTCTTCTCTAGTGAAAAAAGGTTAATGGTTTGTCTGACGGTGACTGAGAGACCCCAGTGTTCTTTGCTTGCTCGAGATAGCAGTTAATTGTTGAGAGTGAAGAGGGCAGAGTTTCTATGTTAGCGCGTAAGACCAGGTGGGGAGACTTAAGACTGGCAGGCGCTACTGAGACTGGCTGGGCTTCAGGGCCCTCTCATGACTGTTTCTTAGTGGGCAGGAGAGGCCTCTGAAATGGTGTTTTCCACCATCTGTGGTTTTATCAGATTTCTAAGGGGGCTAGGAATAAAAAAGGCAAAGATTCAGTGACCTAGTTGGTGGACTGCAGCAGCCTGAGAAGAGGTGTATTAGTTCTCCCAAGTCACCACAACAAAGTGTCATGGACGGGGTGACTTAAAGGACAGTTATTTTCTCATGGTTCCGGAGGCTGGAAATTCAAGATCAAGGGTGCCATTGATGTTGGTTGCTGGTGAGGCCTCTCTTCCTGGCTTGTAGACGGCCCCCTTCTCACTGTGTCCTCACATGGCCTTGTGTCTCTGGGCTTGGAGACAGACAGCCAATTGTTTGGTATCTCTTCTTCTTCCCAGATGGTGGTAGTGGTAAAGAACCCACCTGGCAATGCAAGAGACACGGGTTCAATCTCTGGGTCGGGAAGATTCCCTGGAGGAGGACATGGCAACCCACTCCAGTATTCTTGCATGAAGTATCATAGTGGCCTAGAGAAACTTGGCAGGCTACAGTCCATGGGGTCTCAAATGGTCAGACGTGACTGAAACAGCCTAGCACGCATGCATGCTTATTCTTATAAGGACACCAGAACTACCAGATTAGGGCCTCAGCCTTACAGACTTGGGGCTTCCTGGTGGTGTTAATGGTATAGAACCCGCCTGCCAATGCAGGAGATGCAGGAGATGCAAGAGACGCAGGTTTGATCCCTAGGTCAGGAAGATCCCCTGGAGAAGGAAATGGCAACCCACTCCAGTACTCTTGTCTGGAAAATTCCATGGACAGAGAAGCCTGGCAGGTTACGGTCCATGGGGTTGCAAAAGAGTTGGACATGACTGAGCATGCATACTTATAAACTCGTACATGCATGCTAAGTCACTTTCAGTTGTGTCTGACTCTTTTTGACCCCATGGACTGTAGGTGGCCAGGTTTCTCTGTCCATGGAATTCTCCAGGTAAGAATACTGGAACAGGTTGCCAGGCCCTTCTCCAGGGGGTCTTCCCGACCCAGGGATTGAACCCATGTCTCTTACATCTCCTGCATTTGCAGGTGGGTTCTTTACCACTCACAGCACATTTAACCTTAATTATCCCCTTAAAGACCGTATCTCCAAACATAGTTACATCCTGAAGTTCTGGGTGTTGGGACTTCAATATATGAAGTTGGGAGGGATACTTCAGGCTATAATATCAAGGCTATCTAAATCATAGTTAGTGATAGACCTGAGAATGAAGATGGAGCATACTCTGGTACCTCCCTGATTCCCAGTGATGAACTTCTCATGAGAATGGTGCATCTGCTCATATCCATGGCTTCTGTGCATCTCATAGCAGCTGCTCAACAAGTATCTTATAGAACTGAGTGAACCTCGGGGTTCTAGCTGGGATCTCTTCTCAGTACAAGATGTCACTCTTCCTTTCCCTATTGTAAAAACCATCCCCGTGAGGGTAGATGGTTGACCTGTGATCACACAGTGAGTCAGTAGCAGAGGATGGCCCAGCTTCCAGGTTCCCTGCCTCCAGTCTCATGCCTACCCGAGGTGGGCCTTTTCCACTCCTGGAGTCCTTACTAAAATCAGAGAAAGGGGAGCAAATCTGCGAGTCGAGGAGTCAACACCAACTCATTTCCTCTCACAGGATATTTGTGTTTAAATCTCTGTGCCAGGCCGAGGAAGAGAAATCTAACCCGTGTGTGTGTGTGTGCATGGGCTCAGAAAGGCTTGGTAGGCGGCAGGCTGAGGTCTGCAGACAGGTCACCCGGGGGAGGCCTGATTTGCTTGGCCTCTTGGTTTTCCTGCCTCCAACCCCGACTTCATTTTGCGATACTGGTGTGTGTATCCGTGTGTGTGCAGAAATCTTGAAATAACTGGGCTGAATCTGTCTCTCTAACCCTATAGATTTCCAGCCTCAAATCCCAAATGAAAAGCAGGCCAAATTAGCTCAGGTCTTCATATCCAAGTTATAATTTGCAATAATAAATGAAAGTGAAATGTTCCTTAAAATGTTCAGAAGAAGAAGAAAAAAAAACTATCTTAGTTTCCAGAAGAGAGTTTAAAACAAAACTGCCACAGAGAGCATAACTTTCTGTGAAAAGGAACAGATTTCTTACTGATGGCTGAAGTTGCTGAGAAAGCTTCTGGAAACTTCCGGGTCTGGCTAAGAATGTTATTTCTGACCTTGGCAGCCACTGGCCAGCTGGTATTTGGCATATCCGTTGTCCTTTCTGGGCTCTGGTTTTCTCATCTGCACAACTTTGTTTGTATGGAGGATGACCATTTGTTGAGAGGTCTCTCTCTGCATTGTGGCACTTTATCTATGCCCACCTATCATGTGCGTATCTTGACCTCCATTTAATAGGAGAGGGAGGAGGTACAGAAAGGTACTCAGCTATGACCGACATAGGTGAAAAACAACACCAGAGCTTCAGACTGCATGGTGGTCTTCGCACTCTTTGAGTAAGGAGGGCTGTGTGGCCTTGGACAGGTCTACCAACCTCTCTGTTCTTCTGTCTCCTGCCTGTACAGGGAAACACAGTTGTGTCCACTCTATAGGATTGTCGTGAGAATCAAATAAATAAAGATCTGATGGTGCTTGCTGTGTTCTCAGCTTGGCCCAGAAGTCTCAAGAAACTTTCTCAGCAACTAGAACCACCAGATCTGCTCCCTTCCATGGAAAGTTCTTAGCTTTGTGGCAGTGTTGTTTTAAAATGTATTCTAGAAATGGAAATAGATTTTTCTTAACATTCAACAGATTTTCTCTTCTTGGGTTCCAAAATCACTGCAGATGGTGACGGCAGCCATGAAATTAGAGGACGCTTGCTTCTTGGAAGGAAACCTAAACAGCGTATTGAAAAGCAAAGACATCACTTTGCCAACAAATGTCCATACAGTCAAAGCTATGGTCTTGCCATTAGTCATGTACAGATGTGAGATTTGGACCATAAAGAAAGCTGAGCACCGAAGAACTGATGCCTTTGAACTGTGATTCTGGAGGACTCTTGAGAGTCCCCTGGATTGCAAGGAGATCCCACCAGTCAATCCTAAAGGAAATCAACCCTGAATATTCATTGGAAAGACTGATGCTGAAGCTAAAACTCCAATACTTTGGCCACCTGATGCGAAGAACTGACTCATTGGAAAAGACCCTGATGCTGGGAAGGATTGAGGGCAGGAGGAGAAGAGGGCAACAGAGGATGAGATGATTGGATAGCATCACTGACTCAATGGACATGAATTTGGGCAAACTCTAGGAGACAGTGAGGGACAGGGAGGCCTGACATGCTGCAGTCCGTGTGTTTGCAAAGAGCTGGACATGACTTAACAACTGAACAACAACATCCTAAGCACTGAATTCAGTGTAAGCTATGGGCACTCCTTCTAACTGTTGTTCAAGTCAGCACTTTGGAGACAAGGCCTATGGGTTGCAAGCAACAAGCACCAACTCTGGCCAGCTGAAGCAGAAAGGCCACTTCTATGATGATGACAGTCAATCATGGCTGAGGCAGGCTGTGGATGGACAGAAATCGGGGCACCTGTTGGGAGGCATGGCATGCGAGTCACAGGAAGTGAGTAGCCAAGCTGATGCTGGGGAACTGGCCGCAGCCCACTTCTGTGTTACCTTACGCTCTTCCAGATCAAAGTTTGGGGAAGGGAGAAAGTGTCTATGGTAACAAATTACCACAGACTAGTGGCTTATGTGTGTGTGTATGCTGAGTCACTAAGTCATGTCCAACTCTGTGTGACCCCGTGGACTGTAGCCCACCAGGCTCCTCTGACCATGGAACTTTCCAGGCAAGAATACCGGCGTGGGTTGCCATTTCCTCCTCTGGGGCTCTTCCTGACCCAGGTATTGAACCCACGTCTCTCGCATCTCTTGCATTGGCAGGTGGATTGTTTACCAGCTGCACGACCGGGGAAGCCCTAACTAGTGGCTTAAGTCAACACAAATGGAGGGATGAATAGATGGAGCACAGAGGATATGAGGGCAGAGACTCCTCGTATGATACTGTCATGGTGGATACATGTCATCATCCACCTGTCAAACCCATAGAATGTACAACACTGACAGGGACCCAAGTGTAGACTGTGGACTCATCGCCGATGGAGTTATTCGGTCCACCGGCCTACCTCTAGTATTGGCATATGATGGAGCCACTGTGAGGGCATACTGAAACACAGCTTGTGGGCCCCAGTCCCAGGCTTTCTGACTCAGCAGGTTTTGAAGGGCCCTGAGAATGAGCATTTCTTACCAATTCCCAGGTGACGCTGATGCTTGCTGCTGGTCCCAGAATCTCTCTTCAGGCTCAGAGGAGGCAGAATCCCGTGACTGACTTTGTCACACAGCCCATAAATAGTGGGAAGAGAAGCTTCCTGAACGATCATGGAGGCAGATGCCGGGTGTGATGACTGCCAGGTGGCAGGGAACACAAATGTCCAGGTAGTTGGGGGCTCCTGCTCTGAAGAAAGTATGTGATGCAGTCACAAGGAAGGTGTGCTCAGAACTGACGGAGGAGCCTATGTTCATTGCAGCACTGTTTGCAACAGCCAAGACATGGAAGCAATCTAAAAGCCTGTCGACAGAGGAATGGAGAAAGATGTGGCACATATATACAATGAAATATTCCTCAGCCTAAAAAGAATGAAAGAATGCCATTTGCAGCAATGTGAATGGACCTAGAGATTGTCAGTGAGGGAAGTAAGTCAGACAGAGGAGGAGAAATACTGTATGACGTCCCTTTTATGTGGAATCTAAAAAGAAATGATACAAATGAATGTACAAGACAGAAGGAGACTCACAGGACTTAGAAAATGAACTTTTGGTTGCTGTGGGGATGAGGGGGAGAGTTAGAGAGTTTAGGATGGACATGTACACACTGCTGTATTTAAAATGAATAACCAACAAGGTTCTACTGTACAGCACATGGAACTCTGCTCGAGGTTATGTGGCAGCCTGGATGGAAGGGGTGTTTGGGGGGAATGGATACATGTGTATTTGTATGGCTGAGTCCCTTGGCTGTTCACCTGAAACTATCATAACGTTGTTAATTGGCTATACCCCAATACAAAATAAAAAGTATTTTAAAAGGAAATGGTGGAGGAGGGTAAAGAGAGGCTGGCAGAGGTCATACTGGCTGTTGAGACCCACAGGCTGGTGGGCCCACACTCCTGCCTAAGTGTCTAGTGGTCTGGCCAAAAATGGTTCCATGGGGAAGACAAAGATTCAGTGGGCCCGCATAACATGTTCTCCCAGTAGGGGTGCCCCGGTAAGGACAATTTTACCTGGATCTTGGAGCCAGAGAGCAAGCTGGAAGGAGAATCTGCTTTTCATTCTCAGAAACAAGGAGCCTGGATCAAATGACCTGTGGGACCAGCTGACCGCCCTGTCTGCCATCCTCTGCAATCGCGTCCTGAAGCTAATGATGTCATAGCCCTGGGCTGCGTCCGATCTGTGTAGTTAGGTTGATGGGATTAATCAGCTCATGTTAACATGCTGATGATCATGAAATAAAGACGACCATTTCAATAGGATACTCGGGGCTGGCGGGGACCAAAGTGAAATCATTTGGACTTTCACAGAGGTCACGGTTGAATTATCACAAAACTTCCTTTACTCAAAGCAGATGCTTATTAAGATTAATTTAGTGTGAAAAGTGAACCAGACTGAGTCTCAAAGACATTGTCTCCTCAATTATGTAACAGGACCCCTCCTCATTGTCCTCTGCTCATTGAAGATGATTGTGTGTTTCCTCCGGGGACGGTTCAGCATGCCGAGTGCAGTCCCTCTCTGGGGGATGCTCAGTGAGATCTCAGTGTCCACACAGGGACAGTGCATAGAAACAAAAGGAAGCAGTGACTGGGAAATAGGGGCCGCAGACAGAACCCGTCTTTCTGCTGAAACTGTGCATTCAGCAAGTTCCAGAGATGTGCCCTGTCTGAAGATGAGAAACAGACATGGGGAAATGACTTCACCTTCCTGAAAGGTAGTAGATGCTTGTGTGATGATGGGTCCTGGTGACCGTCCAGGTTGTTTGGGTCCAGAGGAGGAGGTCTGAGAAGTATAACTGGTGAGGATCATGCTTATTGGATCTGCGAAGGGTCTAACCTTCCTCCCAGATGCCTTGCAGAGCTGTCATCATGTCCAGGCTTCTTTCTCTTTTAAGCAAATAAGATCCATTTCTCTTGGTTGTCAGTGGTAAAGAATCCGCCTGCCAGTGTGGGAGATGCAGGAGATGCGGGTTTGATCCTTGGGTCAGGAAGATCCCCTGGAGAAAGGAATGGCAACTCACTCCAGTATTCTTGCCTGGAGAATTCCATGGACAGAGGAGCCTGGCAGGCTTCAGTCCACGGGGTTGCAAAGAGTCGGACACAACTGAGCACGCATGCACCTTGTTACAAAAATATTGTGACGATTTTGCATTCAAAATTTTACATTGTAAATTTACATTTTTTATTAATTTATTTTTTATTGAAGGATAATGCTTTACAGAATTTTGCTGTTTTCTGTCAAACCTCAACATGAATCAGCCATTACATTTATATTTTAAAATCTCCCATTTTAAGATCTTTTCCTTTGGTTTCCAAGACCCTCTGGAGCCCTGATCTGATCCTATGTCTGATCCTTTCCTATTCTCCTTTCTGCCTGTTCTTTCACAGGTAATTTCTTGACTGTTGCTTCTTCCCAGGCTCAGCTCTCTGCTTCTCCTCACTGGAAACCCTCTCTTCCTAGAGTTAGTTCATCCCGTCCCATGTTTTAAATGATCACTTAAAGCCTTGAGATACCAGGAAGGCAAGGCTATCTGCCTTAATCAAATCAAACCCAGAGTCTCCCATATTAGCCCAGAGAGGAGAATTTTCTGATGGGAGGGGGCATCTGGCCACACAGCCCCTGTCTGAGTTTTCTTTTCTTTGGAATTCTTGCTTGCTCCTCCTCTGGGGCATATCAGGAAGGGCCTGCTTTTCTGCAAATCTCTGACCTAAGAGCGAACAAATCCCTTCCTCTTGGTTTTCCTAAAGCACAGCTGACATGAGAAACTTTCTTAATATTGTTATGGCTACATCCAAAGGAAAAGGACTTCTCTAGTGGCTAAATGGTAAAGAATCTGCCTGCAGTGCAGGAGATGTGAATTTGATCCCTGGGTGAATTTGATCTTCTTCCAGGAAGATCCCCTGGAGAAGTAAATGGCAACCCCCTCCAATATTCTTGCCTGGAGAAAGCCGTGGACAGAGGAGCCTGGTGGTCTACAGTCCATGGGGTTGCAAAGAGGTGGACATAGCTAAACAACTGAACACCAACAATGAATGAAGGAAAAACTCAAGGGGAATAAGGGTAACAAGACCAAAGAAGGTAAACAGCTTGGCTTACAAGGTCTGAACCGACGTTGCTGCTGCTAAGTCACTTCAGTCGTGTCCGACTCTGTGCGACCCCATAGACGGCAGCCCACCAGGCTCCGCCGTCCCTGGGATTCTCTAGGCAAGAACACTGGAGTGGGTTGCCATTTCCTTCTCCAGTGCATGAAAGTGAAAAGTGAAAGTGAAGTTGGTCAGTCATGTCTGACTCTTTGCGACCCCATGGGCTGCAGCCCACCAGGCTCCTCTGTCCATGGGATTTTCCAGGCAAGAGTACTGGAGTGGGTTGCCATTGCCTTCTCCGTCTGAACCGATAGAGCTGTGTAAATTATCTCAAGCCAGGTAACAAATCAGCTCAAGCTGTAGTGGTGTGACAGCATCATTTATTATTGTCATAGTTTCCATGGGGCAGGAATAGAGGAAGGCGTCTCATGGACAGTCACTTGTGAGCTGTCTTGTGGTTGCACTCATGTGTCAGCTGGGGCTGGAGGATCCACTTCCAAAGTGGATCATTCAGATGACCGGCAAGTCCTTTCTGGCTGTTGGTTGGCTGGAGGCGGAGGGGGGGGATCTCAGTTCCTCTGCCAGTGTGCTTGACACAGGACTGCTCGAGTACCCTCCTGGCATGGTGGCTGGTCTTCCCTCGAGCAAGTGCTCACTGTAATGCCTTCTATCAGAAGTCACACATTTCCAATTCCTTAACATTCTATTGGTCACAAAGAGGCAGCCCTGGTTCAATAAAGGGGTTGACTACACAGGGACTTGAGTGCTGGGAGGCATGGATCCCAGGGGACTGTCGTGGAAGCTGACTGCCACAAGGGCCAACCTGTTCTCCAGGATTTGTGGGGCTGTGTCATGCCATGAGGATCCATATAGAGAGGGTTTTAGGGACCTTCACTTTTTGGCTTCACCAATTGCCTTAGATGAAGCACTGACTTGGCAAGAGCATACAGGGCCACCCCTCTTCCAGTTTTATCTTTAGAAATCAGAAGTGGAGAATTTAATCCTACTCCTTAGTTCATGGTATACATTCATCATTGTCCTATGGGAGGCGTCTTTTTTGCTTTATTTATTTGTTCTCTTTTAAATTTCCATTGCACACCTGCACTCTCTCCTCTACGCCCCTTCCCCATGACCACCACAGACAAGCACTTTAAAATGTTTGTTGAGTGTCTTAGCCTGCTTAGGCTGGTATCACAAAATGCCATGGACTGGTGGTTTAAACAGTAGACCTTTATTTCTCATGGTTCTGGAGGTTGGGAAGTCCAAGACCAAGTTTTGGTTGTTGGTGGGGGCCTTGCTTGAAGACAGCTGCCATCTCACTGTGCCACACGTGTATCTCACTGTGTCTCTTCCTCTTCTTGCAAGGTCACTAATCTCATCATGGGGCCCCAGCCTCATGACCTCATTACCTCCTGAAGGTCCCACCTCCAAATACCATCACATCGGGAGTAGGCTTTCAACATGTGAATTTGAGGGGCACAAAAATATTTAGTCTATAACAATGGGTATCCTTATATTTTTATGTATACTTGGAAAATTGGTAGTGTTGTTTTGTCTGTTCATGGATTTTTAATCTCCATAGAGGTTAAAGAATTTGCTCTGTACGTCATTTGGCTCACTTAGCACATACCTGCTCTGAGGTGGATTTCTGCCCTCTTTTATTCATCCATCCTCCTGGTGATGGATAGACACCCAGATCACCTCCAATCCCTCCACCACAAATAATGTTTCAAAGAAACCCTTTTCCCTTTAGTCCTGAATGAGAATTTCCCTGGAGTCTCCATGCAGGTAAAGGTCCCTGGGTCATAGACATACATCATGTGACTACATGGGAGCAGGTAACTCTCCAGGGCACCTTTTAGTCTCCTAGATTCCAGGCCAGAGAGAAAGTGTGTCTTCTTATCTCTCTTCTTCAGGCATTCCTGCCCAGGTCCAAGGTTTTGATTGAAAAACCTACTGCTTTCCAGGAAGCCAGATGAGTTGTAGCCCACACTTACAGATCCATCTGCAGAACATAGCCTAATGCGGTATCCCAATGTTTCAAAATGAACAAAGGTTGTTATCGCATGGTCTGAAAGGTCATGTCATTGCACAGCCAAGTTCATGTCTCTATCCTTCACCTTCTTGCTGAGCATCAGATCTACTTACCCTGTTACCAGCAACACACCCCTCCTTGGCTGTTCCAAAGGTGCCCTCCATCTCAGCTTGTCTGTACACTCTTTACTTTCATGACCACTGCCTCCTTACCAGAATGGTACCACCAGCTCTTGCTCAGTCACGTGGTCACTATTGATGTCACCACTGCCTTCTCTTTCTGCTTCCCTTGGTGAGAATCTGCTGGGATCATGCCCTAGACACTTCTGCAGTCTGCTGTTCCTTTTCCTCCCATTATTCTTGGCCCAGATTATTTCGCCAGTCTCCTGGTTCAAAGCCAAGTCACTCATGTACAGGAAGCTCTGAGAACTGGAGCCACGCACCATGTGGTCCCCAGTGCAGGCTCCTGAGCTTGAGGCACAATTGGATCCCTGCAGCAGGAGAGGAAGATTGAGTCAACTGAATCAGAACCTGAGAGCGGAGTGGAGGAGAAGAGAGGCTGGCATTTATAGCTTTAAAAGTTGCACAAGCTTATGGTCACCAAAGGGGAAAGGTGAGGGGTGGGGGATAAATTAGGAGGTTGGGATTAACAGGGACACACTACTATATTTGGGCTTCCCTAGTGGCTCAGCCAGTAAAGAATCCACCTTCAATGAAGAAGACTCCAGTTTGACCCCTGGGTCAGGAAGATCCTCTGGACAAGGGCATGGCTACCCAGTCTAGTATTCTTGCCTGGAGAATCCCATGGGCAGCAGAATCTGGCAGGTGACAAAGGGGTTGCAAAGAGTCAAACACAACTTAGCAACTAATACACACACTATTATATTTAAAGTAAATAATCAGCAAGGAAAGGACTCTAGCCCAGGGATCTCTACTCAATATTCTGTTATAACCTATATGGGAAGAGAATCTGAAATACATATACATACATACACATATGTCTGTGTGTAACTGTATCACTCGGCGGTACATCCGGGACTAACACAACATTGTAAGTCCACTATACTTTAATATAAACTAAAAAGTAAATTAAAAAATAAGAAGCTGTACCCTGATGCTGGGAAAGATTGAAGGTGGAAGGAGAAGGGGATGACAGAGAATGAGATGGTTGGATGACATCCCTGACTCAATGGACATGAGTTTGAGTAAGCTCCGGGAGTTGGTGATGGACAGGGAGACCTGGAGTGCTGCAGTCCATGGGGTCACAAAGGACATGACTGAGCAACTGAACTGAACTGAACTGAACAAGTGATTTGAATGAACATTCTGGGTTGTACTCACTGCTCTCATGGAGTGCTTCTCAAACTTAATTCAGTAGATGAATTTCTTGGAGATCTTGGCAAAATGCAGCTTCTGATTCAGGAGGTGTGTAGATGCTGTGTTTCTAACAAGCACCCAGAGGCTGCTGATTCTGCTGGTCGGCAGACCACACTTTGAGGAACACATTCTAGTTCACACAGGGCCTAGCACACTGCCTCTGTCAAACAAATGCTTGAGAAATGCCTGTTGGATGCTAATGCATGAGTGAGGGAGGGAACATCAGGCACTTAAGCGTATTATTTCATACCATTTTCGCATCACACTGAGTGGCTATCTTCTTTATTACTCCCATTTTACAGCTGGTAAGTGGGAGGCAAACGGCTGTAGTGATTGGCCTGTGTGCTTGAGATGAGTGATCGTGGACACTCCTGTTCACTCTCTCAGTATTTGTTGTAAAAGAGGGAGAATAAAAGTAATTGCTTCATAGAATTATTGAAAGGGACAAATGACATAGTGCGTGGAAAATTCCTGGCAGAGTTGCTGATGCTTTCCAAGAGACCAGTAAAGTGTAGTTTCAAAAATGGTGCACAGTTTCCCACCTATTAGGATGAGTAGAGTCAAAAAGACAGATAATGACAAGGCTTGGTGAAGATGTGGAGAAGTTGGAACCTTCATACACAGCTGTTGGGACAGAAATGGTGTGGCCACTGTGGAAAACAGTCCAGAAACTCCTCAAAAGTAAAACATAGAATTATCACAGGACCCAATAATTTCACTCCAATCTACCCAAAGTGTGGAAAAAAGGATGCCTACTCCAAAACAGGTACACATATACTCATAGCAGCATTGCTCATAAGAAAAAAGTGGAAATAGGCCAAACATCCATGTCTGGTGAGTGGATAAACAAAATGTGGTCCATCCATACTATGGAATATTATTCAGCTATAAAAAGGACTAAGGTGTTTATTTATGCTACAAAATAGATGCATAGTGAAAACAGGTTAAGTGAAAGAAACCACCCATTGTATGATTCTATCTATGGAACACCTATAAATGGTAATTGCCTTTGGTTGGGAAAGGTGGGGGACTAGGGGTAATAGGCAAACTGTATTGGTTTTCTTTGTAGCCATGATAAAAATGTTCTAAAGTTGATTGTGGTGAAAATACTAAAAACCATTGAATTGTATACTTTATTTTTTAATTTATTTTTTGAAGTATAGTTGGTTTACAATGCTGTATTAATTTCTCCTGTACAACAAAGTGGTTCAGTTTTATATATGTATACATTCTTCTTCATATTCTTTCCTATTATGATTTATCAAAGGATATTGAATATAATTCCCTGTTCTACACAGTAGGACCTTCTTGTTTATCCATCCTATATATACTAGTCTGTATCTGCTAATCTCAAACTCCCATCCCTCCCTCCCCACCCCTGGATTATACACTGTAAATAGGTGGATTGTATGGTATATGTAGGACATCTTAATACAGGTGTTACTCAAAAAGTGGTGTGGTTAGGATTCAAGCACTGGTTTGGGACTTAAACCTATGGCACCTGATGGAGCTATTTATTTAATGAAGCAAGACATTGGATGGACCTAGAGACCATCATACAGAGTGAAGTAGGTCAAAAAGAGAAGAACAAATATTGTATATTAATGCATATATGTGGAATCCAGAAAAATGGTACAGATGAACCTATTTGCAAAGCAGAAATAGAGATACATATAGAGAACAAATGTATTGATACCACGGGGGAGAGGGAGGGTGGGGGGAACTGGGAGACTGGGGTTGGCGCATATACACTATTGATACTGCGTGTAAGATAGACAGCTAACGAGAATACGTGGTGTAGCACCAGGAACTTAATGCATTGTGGTGATCTGACAGGAAGGAAGTCCGAGAGGAGGGGATATATGTGTATGTGTGGCTGATCCACTTTGCTATACAGTAAACTAATACATCATGGTAAAGCAGCTGTACTGCAATAGAAATTAAATTCAAAAAAAGATCTCTTTGAGGGTCTATGATGCTAACTTCCAAATCTTGTGACTCTGTGTGCTCCTCTACCCAGAGAATTAGACACCCTGAAGGATTCTCTCCCCTTCCTGCTGCCCCAGTAGCAGGCATTTGGCTCTACATGTAATAGCTGCTCAGTAACTGTCTAGTGAATGGCATCGAATAGGTGTTTAAGAAATGTCAACATATTAAAATGACTCCCCTAATGGCTGCTAGCCAAAAGTCTACAAGCAATAAATGCTGGAGACGGTGCGGAGAGAAGGGAGCCTCTCACACTGCTGGGGGGAATGCAGACCAGTACAGCCGCTATGGAGAACAGTGTGGAGATTCCTTAAAAAACTGGAAATAGAACTGCCACATGACCCAGCAATCCCACTCCTGGGCATACACACCGAGGAAACCAGATCTGAAGAGACACGTGCACCCCAATGTTCATCGCAGCACTGTTTATAATAGCCAGGACATGGAAGCAACCTAGATGCCTATCAGCAGACGAATGGATAAGGAAGCTGTGGTACATATACACCATGGAATATTACTCAACCATTAAAAAGAATTCATTTGAATCAGTTCTAATGAGATGGATGAAACTGGAGCCCATTATACAGAGTGAAGTGAGCAAGAAAGATAAAGACCATTACAGTATACTAACACATATATATGGAATTTGGAAAGATGGTAACGATAACCCTATATGCAAAACAGAGAAAGAGACACAGATGTACAGAACAGACTTTGGGACTCTGTGGGAGAAGGCGAGGGTGGGATGTTCAGAGAGAACAGCATTGAAACAAGTATACTATCAAGGGTGAAACAGATCACCAGCCCAGGTTGGATGCATGAGACAAGTGCTCAGGGCTGGTGCACTGGGAAGACCCAGAGGGATGGGATGGAGAGGGAGGCGGGAGGGGGGATCGGGATGGGGAACACATGTAAATCCATGGCTGATTCATGTCAATGTATGGCAAAAACCACTACAATATTGTGAAGTAATTAGCCTCCAACTAATAAAAATAAATGAAAAATAAATAAATAAAATTAAATAAAAAATACTCATTAAACATAAAAAAATAAAAATAAAAAATAAAATGACTCCCCTAATATTGAGCATTCAGAAGTGGAAGGCACCTTGTGGAGCAGATGCATGTACAGGCCCACAAACAGCAAAATGAGAACCACCCTGCAGCCACGGAGGCCTGGGAGGCAGGAGGCTCTGGTGAAGTCACACTCTGGGCCGGGAACTCCATAAATGGAATGGAAAAATGGCCAAAGAGCTGATGGTGTCGTTCCAGTCCAAATCTGAAGGTCTGAGAAGCAGGAGAGCCAATGGTTCCAGTCCAAGTCCAAGTTCAATGGTGGGAGAAGATGGATGTCTCAGCCTGAAGAGAGGCAGAGAAAAAGACTTTTTTGTTACTGAGCCTTTCAGGCTAGTTAGGCCTTCAACTGATTGGACAAGGCCCACCCAGACTGTGGAGGGACTCTGGTGATAAAGAACCCGCCTGCCAATGCAGGAGACTTAAGAGACATGGGTTCGATGCCTGGGTCAGGAAGATACCCTGGAGAAGGGCATGGCAACCCATTCCAGTATTCTTGCTTGGAGAAACCCATGGACAGAGGAGCCTGGTGGGCTACAGTCTGTGGGGTTGCAAAGAGTCAGACACGACTGAGCAACTTAGCCCACACTGCTTTACTCAGTCTACATTTGAGTTTAAGCTCATCTAGAAACACTCACCCCCCCCCACCCTGATATACTCAGAAATAATGTTTAACTGGGCACCTGTGATTCAATTACCTTGACACATAAAATCAGCCATCACAGTGAGCAAATGTGCACACCAATGTTTAACCCTAATGTGTCTGGGTCCTTCTTCATTTGCTAAGTTAATAGTTGTTGACTGTTTGATGAATGACCAGATGCTCCAAGGGTGTATCAGTCACCAGATGCTTGCTGTTAGGATGTGGGATTTGGGACAGACAACCTCAGGGTAGGCTGGGAGTAGTCCTGGTCCTAGGAACCAGTATGTTTCTGTACTGATTTGAATAGTGTACCCTAAAAGTTCATGTCATCCCAGAACCTAAGGCTGTGGCCTTATTTGAAAATAGGATCTTGGCAGAGGTAATTAAGATTCTCTGGTCGCTCAGTGGTAAAGAATCTGCCTGCAATGCAGGAGATGTGGGTTTGGTCCTTGGTCTGGTAAGATCCCCCGGAGAAGGAAATGGCAAATCACTCCAGTATTCTTCCCTGGAAATCCCATGGACAAAGGATTCTGATGGCTACAGTCCATAGGGTATCAAAGAGTCAGACAGACATGGCTTAGTGATTAACAGAAGCTCATACTGGGTTAGGGTGGGCCTAAATCCAGCAACTGGAGAAGGAAAAGGTGACCCATTCCAGTATTCTGGCCTGGAGAAGTCCATGGACAGTATAGTCCATGGGGTTGCAAAGAGTCGGACACGACTGAGCGACTTTCACTCACTCACTCAAATCCAGCAACAGCCCTTGTAAGAAGATGCACAAATATTCAGGAAGAAGAGGGCTGTGTGAACCTGGAGACAGAGGCTGGAGTGATGCAACCACAAGCCCAGAGCACCAGGAGCTGCCAGAAGCTGGAAGACGTAGGAAGGAATCTCCTCAAGAGCCTTAGGAGGGAGCGTACAAAATCCGAGACAGCTTTATTTGGTACTTCCGTCCTTCTGAACTGTGAGAAGATAAGTCTGTTGTTTTAAATATCTGGCTCATGGTAATTTGTTTGGCAGCCACAGAACACTAATACGTCTTTCCCTTGAATCAAGCCTCCCAGGTGGCACTAGTGGTAAAGAATCCACCTCCAATGCAGGAGACACAGGAGACTTGAGTTCAATTCCTGGGTCAGGGAAGATCTCCTGGAGAGGGGCATGGCAACCCACTCCAGTATTCTTGCCTGGAGAATCCCAAGCTCAGAGGAGCCTGGCGGGCTACAGTCCATAGCATGGCAAAGAGTCGAACATGACTGAGGCAACTTAGCACACACTGTCTTGAATAAGAACCCCCTGGGCCTTTCTGCCTCTCAAGGGCGATTGCCTGTCTTTGCTTCTCTTTCTGGAACACTCAAATGCCCTCTGGTGACCCTGTTCTGCTAACTATAAATGATCAGGTCCCTGTGGGCTTTGGTAGGCCCTCTTATTTTTTTCGCTTCCCTGTTACTTACTGAGCCAGGAGGTTCAGATTAACTTTAAGGCACTTATTTGCATTTCAGATAAGAAAGGACTGCTTACTGGGATGGCTGCAGAGGGAGCCGCAAGAGGAGCTGAAACTCAATTCGTCTGGGCCGCTGACTCAACAGAAGTCTTTCTTCCACTGGACCTCTGCTGGGTGAGACCGTGTGACCTGGGGGAGGTTTATGGTGCCTGCTCTGCAGGAGATATCCTGCACAATTCCCTGGAGTTTGCAGATTTCCTGGCCCTCCCTGAGTGTAGAGAGTTCTGTTATTTTTTTCTAATTACAAAATTAATACATATTCTTTGAAAACAATTTAGACAATAAGTAAAGCATAACTTGGCAAAAATGACCCCTATTATCTTCCTGTGTGTGCGCATGCGTGTTAAGTCACTTCAGTCCTGTCTGACTGTGACCCCATGGACTATAGCCTGCCAGGCTCTTCTGTCCACGGGTTTCTCCAGGGAAGAATATTGGAGTGGGTTGCCATGCCCTCCTCCAGGAGATCTTCCTGACCCAGGGATTGAACCCACACCTCTTATGTCTTCAGCATTGGCAGGTGGGTTCTTTACCACTAGGGAAGACACCTTGTGGTGTCTGCCACCTGGGAAGCCCTACTATCTTCCTACTGAACTGTTATTAGTGAAAGTTGCTTAGTTGTGTCTGACTCTTTGCAACCCTATGAACTGTACAGTCCATGGAATTCTCCAGGCCAGAATACCGGAGTGGGTAGCCTTTCCCTTCTCCAGGGGATCTTCCCAACCCAGGGATCAAACTCAGGTCTCCCACATGGCAGGTGGATTCTTTACCAGCTGAGCCATCAGAGAAGCCCCTGTCAACTCTTCTCCATTCTTTCTTAGGTGTTTTTGGACACACACACACACACACACACACACACACATACACACTTTTTTTGTTGTTTATGTTTGCATTCACATTTTATTTTATTTATTATTAAAAAAAACAATTTTTTTTTTTTTTTGGCTCTGTGACTTGCAGGATCTCAGTTCCCTGACCAGGAATTGAACCAGAGTCACAGCAGTGAAAGCCCAGAATCCTAACCCCGAGGCCACCAGGGCGCTCCCTCGGTTACACTTTATAAGAGTGCTGAGCGCTATGCATACTATTTTGTAAGCTGTTTCCTCACTTCATAGCACTGTGCACATTTTCTGCATGTATCATGGTGAACTGATATGGACATTTTATTGTTTTTTTCATCGAGGTGTAGTCAGTTTACAGTGTTCCTTTGGTTTCTGATGTGCAGCAAAATAAATCAGTTATACTATGGACCATTTTTTTTTTTTTGGCTGTCTTGGGTCTTAGTTGCATCTTGGGGTTTCTTTCATTGCAGCACACGGACACTCTAGCTGTGATCCATGGGCTTAGTTTCTCCAAGGCCTGTGGGATCTTAGTTTCCTGACCAGGGATTGAACCCACATCCCCTGCACCGCAAGGCAGATTCTTAACCACTAGACCACGAGAGGGACGTTCCTGCACATTTTAAATGACTGTGTCCTTGCTGGCCTTTGCCAGTGTCCGGAGGCTCCTTGCTGGCACCCTCTCCCCTGGACATGCCCCTGCTGTGCTGCATGTGGGTTAGAGTGGCCAGGTGCGAAGGACAGAGGCGTACCTGTCTGAGGATGAGGGTGGGGTTCCCACCCCGACCCAGACACTATTAAATCGCTTTTCCTTGTGACTTTGTTTTCCTAGACCCTGAATGTGTGTAAAGATCTATGTTGTTGCCCTAATCAGATCTTACTGCGGTGTAGAAATGAATGAGAGGTAGCTTATGAATTAAAGTCCTTAGAGGTGGGACTTCCCTGGTGGTCAAGTGGTGAAGAATCTGCCTTCCATTGCAGAGGACATGGGTTCATTCCCTGGTCAGGGAACTAAGACCCCCACATGCCGAGGGGCAATTAAGCCCACATGCCGCAAAGAAGACTTGATGCAGCGAAACAAATAAATATTAAATCCTTAAATGAAAACAAAATGCTGGAGGCGCTAGTTCCTCCTATTCTTCCTGTGGGGACTTGGGAAAGGATTAAGAGATACAGTCATCTGCAGGCATATTATTTATTGTTGAGCTCAGAAAGTTTATGTGATACCTGCTGATGGCCAGGTGGGGAGTGGGGATGCCTCTGAACCCTGAAGCCCACAGGGGTCTCCATCTCAGCTCTGCCTACTTGCTGCACAAACAGGTAAGTTACCCAGGCTGGCTTTGCTTTAGTTTCTCGGGACTGCTGTGACAGGCGACCACGAACCGGGTGGCTTAAGACAACAGAAATGTAACCTCTCATAGTCCTGAAGGATAGAAGTCCAAAGCAAGGCATCAGCGGGGCCAGGATCCCTTTGAAGGCTCCAGGGAAGAAGACTCCTCTGGCCTGTGCCAGCGTCCGGAGGCTCTAGGCAGTCCTTGGCTTTCCTCGGCTCCCGCAGTTCTGCCTCTGTCATCACAGCGCCTTCTCACCTCTGTGTGCCTGGGTCTCAATCTCCCTCTTTTTTTTCTTTTCTTTTATGAGACACCAGTCAGGGGCTTCCCTGGTGGTCCAGTCATGAAGAATCTGCCTGCCAGTTCAGGGGACATGGATTAAATCCCTAGTCCGGGAAGATCCCACAAGTCTTGGGGCAACTAAGCCCACAAGCCACAAACTACTGAGCCTTTACTCTAGACCTCATGCTCCACAACAAGAGAAACCACCGTGATGAGAAGCCCGCCCATCACAACTAGAGAAAGCACTCATCCAGCAACGGAGACTTAATCAGTCACAAATAAATAAGTAAATGAAATTTTAAAAAGACACCAGTCCCAGGATTGAGGGTGCATCTTTATCTAGCATAGCCTTATCTTACCTTGATTGCATCTATCAAGACCTATTTCCAACTAAGTTCTCATTTTGAGGTTCTGGGTAGACCTAAATTTTGGGGGGACATGATTGGTGGCACTAGTGGTAAAGAACTCGCCTGCCAATGCAGGAGACATAAGAGATGTGGGTTTGATCCCTGGGTCGGGAAGATCCCCTGGAGGAGGGTTTGGCAACCCACTCCAGTCTTCTTGCCTGGAGAATCCCATGGACAGAGGAGCCTGGTGGGCTGCAGTCCAGGGGGTCACAAAGAGTCAGACACCTGAAGTGGCTTAATGCACACACACCCATCCTTTAGGAGGACATGTAATTTGTGAGGAATTTGTTAATACGTATCTATCACTTAGAACAGCAGCTGGCCTGGTGAAGCCCTCACGATGGCAGTCATTATGAAGTATGCATGCTATATGCTGAGTCGCTTCAGTCATGTCCAACTCCTTGTGATCCCATGGACTGCCAGGCTCCTCTGTTCATGATGCAAGGGACCTTTGAAAAAGCTCTGAGAAGAGATTATGTATAAATGTGAAGTGAAGCCCACATCCCACCCAAGCAAGCCCCCGGCCCCCAGCCCCCAACCCTCTTTTTGAATCTTGCTGTCTCCTATGCCAAAATATCAAGTTTTCCTCTTGCAATCCTTCCATAAAAGAATGGTTTATCTAGCCATTTGTTTATGTGTGGAAAATGCATAAAAATTTATAAAATAAACCCATTTACTTCCAGACGAAAGTTCGCGTTTTTGCCTGGAGTGAATTTTTGTGGCCGAGTTATAAAATTCTGAAAATAAGGGTTTCTAATGAAACGGCGCTACCCTTTAATGAATCTCGCTGCCCTTGCTATAATAAAGAATGTACAACATTTGGCATGATGAACTCTGGAAAAATCGCCTAATGTGTAATATGAGTGATCGCCCTCTTTGTGAGCCAAGCTCTGTTTCCATTTTGTGAGGGTAATTCAGCTCAACAAATATTTATGGAGCAACTACTGAGTCTCCAGTGCTGGGCCGGGCAGGGGGGGTGTACGGAGGGCGTGAGTGTAAGTAAGAATGACCTCCTGACCGGAAACGTGTTGAGCACTTTTATAAGAGCCTTGTGTGTGCATGCTCAGTTGCTCAGTCATGTCCAACTCTTTGTGACCCCATGGACTGTAGCCCTCCAGGACCCTCTGTCCATGGCATTTCCTAGGCAAGAATAGTTCCTACTCTAGGCAACCTTTCCAACCCAGGGATTGAACCCACGTCTCCTGCATTGGCAGGCAGATCCTTTACCGCTGAGCCACTGGAGAAGCCCTTCTGAGAGCCTTCAGTTCAGTTCAGTCGCAACCCCATGAACTGTAGCCCGCCAGGCTGTCTGCCCATGGAATTTTCCAGGCCAGAATACTGGAGTGGCTTGCTATTTTCTCCTCCAGGGGACCCAGGTATTGAACCTGAGTCTCTTGAGTCTCTTACCACTAGTGCCACTGGGAAGCCCTTCCTGTGGCCTTACATTCTAGGCTTTTCATTTCTGCAGGGGAGATTCCCAGTGTGGGATGGCAGGACCAAAGGGAATGCGTGTTTCTAAATGTTAACAGATTCTTACAGATGACATTCCCAAGAGGCCTTGCCAGTTCCCAAGGACCCAAACAATAACTCCTGATCCCACCAGCAAAATACAGCATCAGAAACTTGCTCTCAGAGTTCACGGCTAGCTCCGTGTCTGCAGAAAGCCCCAGTTCCTTTGAGACCAGTTGGCCAAGTGGTTTCCAGGTGTCAGGGAAGTAAGCTGACAGATGGCTTGGGTCTTGGCTGAGTGTCCGTGGGCAGGTCACTCAACCTCGCTGAGTCTAGATCATCATCCGAAGAGGACCCAGACCTGGTCCAACTCACCTTGCAAGCACTTGGAAGGAGAGAGCAGACACAGAGGGTCATGTGACAGTCAGGGACGATTCTCCCATCCCCTGAGCTGACCTTCCTGACCACACTGCTCTGGAGGGCGGTGTCCCCGAGCCCTGTTTGTCCTTCCTCCCAGCTTGCTCGGCATGCCCGTTCTTTCCCCAGGACAGGCCCTTCTTGAGCACCGCTGTCCTTTGCCCGTCCTTCTCCTCCCATCTGCACCTTCCCATCCCATGCCGCATCCTTCTGAGGCCTGGTCTGCCACGCTGGGGGTTGGTCTTCATTGACAAATGGCACTACTCTCCTCCTTGTCACAAGTATGGCAAGTTGACCTCATCAATTCAGCAAAATAACAATACTGATACACATTTGCTGAATGGTTAGCAGGTGCCAAGCACTTCTCTAAGCGCTTGAACCTGATGTGTGTTAGTTCATTTACTCTTCACAGCAACCACTGTTAGAGGTGAAGAAATGGGCATGGGACCTTGACATCCTGCTGCCTTGTAATCTCCTGTAAATTCCACGGGACCCAGGACCCTCCTAGGCCAGGCATGCTTGTGCCTTGGGGAAGAACCTGGACTCACCTTCATCCTCATGCGTGCATGTGTGCTAATTCGCTTCAGTCATGTCCAACTCTTTGTGACTCCATGGACCGTAGCCCACCAGTCTCCTCTGTTCATGGGATTCTCCAGGCAAGAATACTGAAGTGGGTTGCCATTTCCTCCTCCAGGGGATCTTCCTGACCCGGGGATTGAACCTGCATCTCTTATATCTCCTGCATTGGTCCTCATGGGGAGACTCAATGCTCCAGGCAAGCAGGGCCCCACCCTGTCTGTCCCAGGGGTTCCTCTCTGGCCCCCAAGTTCCAAATATTGAGTTGGGCAAAAAGTTCATTCAAGTTTTTCATAAGATGTTATGCAAAACTCAAACAGACTTTTTGCCCAACCCAATAGAAGGTCTGCAGCAGGTTAAGCCACATTGGATGCTTCCATCAATCCCCTGCCTCCCCAAACCTCACTTATCACTAATTCCACTCTCACCTGGAGCACCAACTATGTGCCAGACGCTGGGGAAGCAGAGCTGGAATTAGGCCAATGCCTGCCTCCCCCTGGGGGACCACAACGTGGTCAGAACTTCACACCCAGAGGGGTTCCCACCCTGCCCAGGAGCAGTCAGGGAAGACTTCCTAGGGAGGTGATCTTCCAGCAAAGAGGTATCAGGACCGTATTGTTCCTGGAAGAAGACACAAGGGCAAAGACTCAGAGGTCTTTAAGAGAAGGCCGCTTGGAGTGGCCACCCAGCACTGGAGGCGCTGCTAAATTCTGAAAAGGGTGCCTGGATTCCTTGATTCCAGACACCTTCCATTCTCAGACCCCAGAATTAGAATTACTGTCACGGCTGCATCTGACACCTACTCAAACCAATTCGTTATCATTAGGAAATGAATCCCTAATGAATTTCTGCCACCATTAAGTCTGATTTACAGTATGGGTAATCACCCTTGGAAGCACGCGCTTTATCCCTTTAATTAATAATCCCCGCTTATCAGCAAACCTAATGATCATGGGACAAAAAATGGAAGTAAGCCTCCCGACTCCAGCGCCAGCTTTCCCATCTCACCTTTGGGGATGGGGGAGAAGGGTCAGCTCTTTGGAGAGGGTCTAGAGACCATACCGTCTGCCTGTGAGGGTGTTAACAACCCCAATCCTCCAGCTGAGACTCTGAGCCAGCCAGATGGCGGGGGCTCAGACCCCATGTCCCACAGGTCACAGCCAGGCCCTGCCGTGCCGGGCTCCCTGGTTCTCTGCAGGCTCACCCATGCTGGGGCATCTCCATGCTGCCAACAGGGTCTCATCTAGACTTCAACAAATCTAAACAAGCCGCTTCCTGCTTAAAACCCTTCAGGAGCACTCTAGTGTCCCAGTGCTCTGCACCCCAAAACCTTCTTCCTGAACATTCCTCCTACACAACCAACATCCCTGCCCATTCTTTTCCTCTTCTCCCTGACCTGTTCTGTTCTTAGTCAGAAATGCCTGTTTCTGACCTGAGCTTCCTTCTTTCCATCACCACGTATGCAGCCTCCCCCCATCCCTCTACTTCTCCCCTGAGCACTTTGTACCAAAATGATCTGTCCGTGTATCTGGGAGGCAGCTGGACAAGTCAGCAAATCTAACGCAAGGAGCCACCATCAGCACGTGTGAGGCAGGGTGGGGACCGATGGGAACAGCCAGGGAGAAGTTTGGAGATGAGTGGAGTAGATGCTTGAGAGCCAATTCTGTATTAATGTTTCACCCACCATTACTAACCACTCAGCAGGGACTTTATGTGACTTTACATCACGTATCTCCCATAAATGTCACATCAGTGCTGAGAGGTAGGTATTATGACCCCACTTTATGGATGAGAAGACTGAGGTCCAGAGGCATCAAATATGCCTGGGGTTATGCAGAGCCCATGAGTGGCAGAGCTAGAGTCCCTGAGTGTCTGTCCTGAGGTGCACACTTCCAAGGGTATCAGTTTTTTTTTTTTTTTAAGTTCTTTATTGAATTTGTTACGATATTGCTTCTGTTCTATGTTTTGGATTTTTGGCCACAAGGCATGTGGGATCTTAGTTCCCCAACCACTGACCCCTGGTCCAAGTCTCTGGATTCATCTCCTGTTGCTCTGTCTCCTGTGATGTGGCTCCACCACACCTCACACAGGTGTGGACACACCAGGCTGTCTCCAAGCTCGAGGACTGGGCCTGCTCATCCTCTCTCTCCATTGTCAGCTCTAGCTCCAAGTCTTCCCAAGGACACCCCCCTCCAAGAAGCCTCCTATGACCCTCCCAAACTGTGCTCCCCCACCATGGGCTTCCATAGCACCTGGGCTGACCCTGTAGCATTGAACTTACCCTCTGCAAGGCAGGTCTTAGAGGAGGTTGCCCACAACAAGTGGTTAAGAGGGTGAAATCTAGACCTCAGCTGACTGGATGTGAACCCTGACTTCCCACATGCCATCTGCATGATGATGGACAAATCACCTGGGCCTCCCTGTGTGCCCTCTGTCAATGGGGGTACAGACCTGTGCCTCCCTCACGGGGCCCTGTTAGAATTTAAGGGTAGACAAGGCATCTGGTCCCATCACTTTATGGGAAATAGATGGGGAAACAGTGGAAACAGTGTCAGACTTTATTTTTTGGGGCTCCAAAATCACTGCAGATGGTGATTGCAGCCATGAAGTTAAAAGACGCTTACTCCTTGGAAGAAAAGTTATGACCAACCTAGATAGCATATTAAAAAGCAGAGACATTACTTTGCCAACAAAGGTCCGTCTAGTCAAGGCTATGGTTTTTCCAGTGGTATGTATGGATGTGAGAGTTGGACAGTGAAGAAAGCTGAGTGCCGAAGAATTGATGCTTTTGATCTGTGGTGTTGGAGAAGACTCTTGAGAGTCCCTTGGACTGCAAGGAGATCCAACCAGTCCATCCTAAAGGAGACCGGTCCTGGGTGTTCATTGGAAGGACTGATGCTGAAGCTGAAACTCCAGTACTTTGGCCACCTCATGCGAAGAGTTGACTCATTGGAAAAGACCCTGATGCTGGGAGGGATTGGGGGCAGGAGGAGAAGGGGACGATAGAGGATGAGATGGCTGGATGGTATCACCGACTCAATGGACATGAGTTTGAGTAAACTCCGGGAGTTGGTGATGGACAGGGAGGCCTGGCATGCTGCCATTCATGGGGTTGCAAAGTGTCGGACACGACTGAGCGACTGAACTGAACTGAACTGAGTATTATTGCTGTCGTACAGATGGGGAAACTGCGTTATGCAAAGGGGAAGTGACTTCCGAAAAGTGGCTCAGGTAGTCGGCTATAGAATGAGAATTCCAACCCAGGCAGCCCTGTTCCAGAGGTTCTTTGCCCTAACTGCCTCTGTATAAAGGCGTCTGTTCTGTTCTTAGGGGTGACCCTGACCAACATTTTTAAGCCCCAAGACAACAACTGCTGCATCTGCTGTGTTTTGGTGACACTCTTGGTACCTAGTCTTAGCCTGATACCTGGCAGACACTCTCCATTCTTCAGACTTGGTAGAATAAATGAACTCTGGGAGACAGACAGGGAGTGCTATGCCCATTTAACAGATGAGGAAGCTGAGGTTTGGGATGATTCTCCCCCGGGGTCATCCAGGTGACTCCACACTGGGATTTCTCCCCTTCACCTTTGCTTCCTCCTAAGCCTCATAGGAATCTCGTAACTGCAGAGGTGTTTATTCCCCTCCCAGGTAGGGGAGACTGAGAGCCTGAGAAGAGGAGCTTGCCTGATCTCTCACAGTGAGCAGAAGCAGAGAACGATCTGGTTCGAGATCCTGGGTCTCACCTAATCCCTCAGGGGCATGTTGTTCTCATGACACATCTGGATGCGGTTGGCAGAGGCCCCTCCTACAGAGGGTTTTCTTTCAGAGTGCCTTTTCATAGACTTGTAACGAAATTCTCTTGTGCTTTGCAGATCCCAGCTTGCCGCTGTAAAGATAATTCCTGCTCCAAGCGGAAGACAGAGGCTTCTTATTTGTTTTTCCTAACAGCAGTAGAGGCAGGTGTACCTCTCTTAGACATCTTTGTTGCTATTTGAAAATGTATCCTTCCATAGTGGGGGGCAGGGGTGGGGATAGAAATTGTAGCGGGTGAAATATTGTGCTGCGTGTTTTCCCTGTAATCCCACTGAACACTCCTAACATCTCTGCTGGATCAGTGTTATCATCTCCTTTTGGGCTTCCCTTAAGGCTCAGCTGGTAAAGAATCTGCCTGCAATGCGGGAGACCTCGGTTTGACCCCCGGGTTGGAAAGATCCCCTGGAGAAAGGAAAGGCTACCCACTCTAGAATTCCATGGACTGTATAGTCCATAGGGTTGCAAAGAGTCGGACACAACTGAGCGACTTTCACTTTCTCTTTGACAGAAGGGACTGAGGTTCAGAGAGGAGATGGTTCATGCCCAAGAGGAGTTGCTAAGTGACAGCGGCAAGACTTGCTGTCTGAATATATCTTGAGTCTTGTCCTCCTTAGTTGTTTCCCACGTGGCCCCTGCTTAAGTCTAGGATTCTCGCCATCTTTCTTCTGGACCATTTCACATCCTAGGCTCTGGGCCTCAAATCCTGCCACTTCTCCCTGCTGCCTCTAGCTTTTCCTAAACCACAGACCTCTTCAGACTTTTCCCTGCTTAAAACACCAATGGGTCCCAGTTAGCCTTGGGAAGAAATCCAGTTCACCCGGATTCACTTCTCTCCTCCAGTTGGAATATTTTTCACGATGAGTTTTCATAGGAGTCTTCCTTTGAGACAACATTGTTGTTGTTGTTGTGGTTGTCCAGTTGCTGAGTAGAGTCCGACGTTTGGAACCCCATGGATTGCAGCGTGCCAGGCCTCCCTGTCCTTGATTATTCTCCCTGAGTTTGTTCAGACTCATGCCCATTGAGTCGGTGATGCCATCCAACCATCTCATCCTCTGTTGCTCCCTTCTCCTCCTGCCTTCAGTCTTTCCCAGCATCAGGGTATGGTGGACCAATAATCATACTGGATAGAGTGGGACTGCAGCCTTAGACACCACCCTTCACACAGGTAAAGGAAATGCAGCTTCCATAGTTTCTAAAAATGACCTCAACTGCGGTTTTGAGTAGCATCAGAAAGCGGAGAGGGAGCCACAGTTTGTTAGTCTTGGGATCTCAGTCTCTTCCACGATGGCATGTCTCAGTACCAGAGTCCCTCTCAGGTACATGCGCAGACTTTACGGGTCTCCTCCTTTCTTGGCATCTGCAAGAGGTGGGCGTGATGCTTCCATGGCCCTGTGGAGGCAGGGGGTTGCCATGTCCCTGGGTCTGCTTGACTCTGTGGTGACAGGTTCCATGTGGGCTGATCTGGTCCCTGGGCCCCTGCGTCAGATCTAATGAGGCTCAGCTGGGCACAGCTAGCCTCCAGGGCATTATCTGGGCACACGTTGCAAATGTTGTTGGCGCTGTACTTCTGCTCAAATCTCTGCATTCTGTGGCTCCTTCCTTCTGACTTGAGCCTTGACAGGTCCCCTTGTCCTTTTTGCCTCTCGCCAAGGCAGTTGGGAGGAGACTCTTGTGAGTCCCTTGGACTGCAAGGAAATCAAACCAGTCCATCCTAAAGGAAATCAGTCCTGAACATTCACTGGAAGGACTGATGCTGAAGCTGAAGCTCTAATACTTTGGCCACCTGATGTGAAGAGCTGACTCTTTGGAAAAGACCCTGATGTTGGGAAAGACAGAGGGCAAGAGAAGAAGGAGGCAACAGAGGATGAGATGGTTGGATGGCATCACTGACTAGATGGACATGAGTTTGAGTAAGCTCCAGGGGTTGGTGATGGCCAGGAAAGCCTGGTGTGCTGTGGTCCATGGGGTTGCAAAGAGTTGGATATGACTGAATGACTGAACTGAAGGCATTTGGGAACTTTTGGATGCTCTGTTGATCATGGAGAATGAGCAGTGCCTCCTTCGGGTCATGTATCCAGACATGCCCTCTGTTGATGCTTCCTATTGCCCTTGACTGCCATGGTGGTAGCTGGGTCACAGGCCAGGCACAGCTTCTCCTAGCGGGTTGCAGCCTCCTCGGGCTCTGCTTCGGCCAATGGGCTATGCACCTGTTATCCTCCAGTTTCTCCAAATTATGTGGATATTTCTACTTCAAGGTCACAGGCAGGTCACTTCTCCATTCCACCTCCTTCTCTCTTCTCTTCAAGAGCCAGACAGATTTCATTTCACTCTCCTTCTTGTCTAGTAGGGCTTCCCTCTGTCAATCTCTCTTCACTCCAAGGTGGCATTCTTGTTCTTCTCTTTCCTGGGACCCTAAAACAGAATGGCTAACAGGGAATGAGATTTATAATAATGAAGAGGAGATAGAAATATTTATCTGTATAATGTGTCCAAACATTATTCACGTTATAGTAAATGAAATGAACCCTTGGGCTTCTCAGTAACCCTGCAAGGCTTAAGATAAAAGAACAGGCTCAGAGATGAGGTGATTTCTCAAAGTCAGAAAATTAGTGAAGAGTCTGAAATTGACCCTAGGACCCTGACTCCCAGGTCAATGCTTGTCCTAATAGGCAGAGACAAAGACATATGGGGTATCATGGAAGGCACAGACTTTGGAGTCAGACAGACCTAGGTGTGAATTCTGGTCCCCCCAATTCTAGTAAGTGATAGTGGGGAAGTTACTTAACTAAGCCTGTTTCATCAGCCCATAACTGATGGAATTAATATTTACCTTTCAGTCTTGTTGTTGCAAATAAATAGAATGATGTAAAGTACAGACTACATGATAAGTTAGGATGCATTTGGCTACACATAAGAGAATACCTGATGTGAAGAGCTGACTCATTTGAAAAGACCCTGATGCTGGGAAAGATTGAGGGCAGGAAGAGAAGGGGACAACAGAGGATGAGATGGTTGGATGGCATCACCGACTCAATGGACACGGGTTTGGGTGGATTCCGGGAGTTGGTGATGGACAGGGAGGCCTGGCATGCTGTGATTCATGGGGTCACAAAGAGTCAGACACGACTGAGTGACTGAATTGATTGATTGATTGATTGAAAAGAACACTCCTCCTCAACTGGCTTAATCAATAATTAACTTATTATCTCACATAAAAGGGAGTCTGGAGATAAGGTTGTTGCAGGATTGGCTAATTCAGCAGCTTAACAATGTCAACAAAGACTGGATCCTCTCCATTTTGCCTCTTTGTTCTTTATCCTCAGCATTTTCACTAAAACCCCTCATAGTTACAAAATGGCTGCTGCAGCTCCAGACATCAGATTCTCCCATACCCATGTCCAGAGGCAGAAGTAGGACATTTTTCTTCCCTGTGCATGTCTTTTGAAGAGTAAAGAAATCTTTCTCAGATGATCTCCATCCATCTTCCACTTATGTTTTATTTGTCAGAAAAGATCACATGTTATTCTGGGTACCTACAGCTGCATGGGAAATCATCCCCAAATTCAGTGACATAACCACAACAATCATTTATTTGGCTTTAAAATCTGCATTTTTGGAAAGGCAACTCGACTTTGCTCCATGCCTAAGCTGGGGTGGCTCCACTGAAAGCTACAGAATCCAGTTTCAAGATGGCACCTTCACACCACTGATAAGTTAGTGATAGCTTTTGACTGAGAGCTCAGTTGGGACTGTGGGCCAGAAACCTTGATCCTCTTCATGTGGACCTCTCCTTGGGCTGCTCAGGTTTCCTCAAAGTATGGTGGCTGTGTTCCAAGAACAAGCCTCCCCTGAGAACCAGGTGGAATACTACCCATGACTTCGCCTTAGGGCTTCGTTGGTATCTCAGCTGGTGAAGAATCCGCCTGCAATGCAGGAGACCTCAGTTCGATCCCTAGGTTGGGAAGATCCCCTGGAAAAGGGAATGGCTACCCACTCCAGTATTCTGGCCTGGGGAATTCCATGGACTGTATCTCTTGGGTTCACAAAGACTCGGACGCAACTGAGTGACTTTCACTTTTGCCTTAGAAATCACACGGCATTTTTCTGCCATAGACACAATCCCACCCAAATTCAGAGGGAGGGTATACCAAGACCCCTGCCTGTCAATGGGAGGACTGTCAAAGATATATTCAGGAGAGCACATGGGATGGGATTTATATGGGTGCAGCCGTTTTCAGAAAATATAATTTGCCTCGCATGCTAACGTATCAACTAAACAACAAGGAGGATGAGACCACCACGTTTGGCTCAGACCTACCTGGATTTGTGGGAGTGATGATGGGATAAAGTTGATATAGAAGGAACAAGAGACTACAGTTAGCTAGGCAACCCAAAGTATTGTACTGGGGGCAGGTCAACAAGTGATAGGGCTTCCCAGGTGGCAATAGTGGTAGGGAACCCAGCTGCCAATGCAGGAGACATAAGAGATGAGGATTCAGTCCCTGGGTTGGGAAGATCCCCTGGAGGAGGGCATGTCAACCCACTCCAATGTTCTTGCCTGGAGAATCCTATGGACAGAGGAGACTGGAGGGCTACAGTCCATAGGGTCACAAAGAGTAGGACACAACTGAAGCGACTTGGCATGCAAGCACACAAATGATTAATTTTACTATCATCAGTCATCTAGTTCTAAGATCAGGTGGATATATAGAGAGAGTCCTCTGTGCAGTTGGTCAGAGTGGAAATGTCCTCCAGAAATAGTTTCTCGAGGGCAGCTCTACCAGTTAAGTTGACCTTTCTCACTAAGCTCCCTGTGCCATTATGAGCTACCTTCATGTCTTGACTTTCCCTCATGCCTGAAGGGCTAATATTTTATTGGTATGGAACATTCCAGCAGGGCAAGTTAGTGGTGAGTTGAGCCTTTTCTGGGGCCAACTCTGCCATTGTTCCTTCATGCCTGTCTATTTCCTTGTAGCTGTTTTCGGGTGTTAGAAAATTGGATTAAGCTTCAATCGCATTTTCCCCTAAACACAAAAGTCCAAAATTAGTAGCACATTTCTAACAGACCTCACTTCAAGCCACATCAAATTAAGTGGAATCGTTTTAAACTGGTCCTGTATATATTGTGCAGCGTGGATTGGAAAGGTTTATGAAGTGAGGTATGTTTGTAAATACGGGAAAGCTCAAGATTGTTTTGACCTTGTGATATTTGAACCATATTCTTGTAAACTGTATTCAACTTGGAATTGACATCCTGTGGATTTACAGCCATTTTCCCCACTACATATTGCTTTGGAATTTTATTACAAGCTCGTTTGATGATACTTTATTTTTATAAACCTTGATGTTATCCAAAGTTGCATAAGATCAAAGGATATTGAAGAGACAAACCTCCTCTGAGAGCTCCTATTCAGCCCTCAGAACTTACTCATCTTAGAAATGAGGAAATTGAGGCTCAAGGAGGTGAAATAAGTGATTTAAGTCACATAGAACATGGGTGTCTGGGATAAGAGTTTAATTCAAGGCTCCTAAATGCAGATTGGGTACATTCTTGGCTGGAATGAATGCATACATTGAAGGGACACAGGTAGCTTGAACTCTGCACTGAGCCTCCTCCCTTAGTAGCTACGTGACTTTGTTGTTTAGTTGCTAGGTTGTGTCTGACTTTTTGTGATCCAGTGGATTGCAGGGTCGCAGTCCTGCAGAATTACAGGCTTCCTGGTCCTCCGCTATCTCCCAGAGTTTGCTCAAACTCATGACCCTTGAGTCAGGGATGCCGTCCAACCATCCCATCCTCTGTTGCCCTCTTCTCCTCTTGTCCTTTGTCTTTCCCAGCATCAGGGTCTTTACTAATGAGTCAGCTCTTCACATCAGGTGGCCAAAGTATTGGAGCTTCAATATCAGCATCAGTCCTTCCAGTGAATATTCAGGTGAGATTTCCTTTAGGATGGACTGGTTTGATCTCCTTGCAGTCCAAGGGACTCTCAAGAGTCTTCTCCAACACCACAGTTTGAAAGCATCAGTTCTCCAGTGCTCAGCCTTCTTTATGGTCCAACTCTCACATCCGTACATGACTGCTAGAAAAGCCATAGCTTTGACTACCGTGGTTATGTCTTTAACCTCTCTGAGCCTCGGTTCCCCCTGCCCCTGTGAAGTGGGGACATGTGTCCTATTCTCAGGCTGGTTGCAAGAGTTAAAAGAGATGATAACAAGCATAAAGCAGAGCCCAGGACCTGGTCCCTAGAAGGTGCCTGCTTCCCATTCGGTTTTCTTTTCTAAACGACTCCTCGCCTAGTGCTTATGCTGTTGAAACAGTCTTGGGTGGGGTGTGAGAAGTTGCCAGGGGTGGGCTTGAGGGCACTGGGAGAGAAGGAGGTCTCAGGGGGCTGAGAAGAAGTGAGGGGTCCTGGAAGATGGTGTTCCCCAGGGGCTGCAACTCAGGCAGGGCAGCTTTGGCTGGCGGCAACAGTGAAGGGTGTCCCTCCGTGCCTCTGACACAGGAAAGCTTCCGCCGTCTACTCACCTCTCAAGTCTTGACTTCAACATCAGTTCAGTTCAGTGGCTCAGTTGTGTCCAACTCTTTGCGACCCCATGGACTGCAGCACGCCAGGCTTCCCTGTCTATCACCAACTCCTGGAGTTTACCCACACTCACGTCCATTGAGTCGGTGATGCCATCCAACCATCTCATCCTTTGTTGTCACCTTCTTCTCCCGCCTTCAGTCTTTCCCAGCATCAGGGTCTCTTCAAATGAGTCAGTTCTTCACATCAGGTGGCCAAAATATTAGAGTTTCAGCTTCAGCATCAGTCCTTCCAATGAATAGATTCAAGACTGATTTCCTTTAGGACGGACTGGTTGGATCTCCAACATCACTCTATAAAGTCGTCTCATCTTTCTGTCCTCTGGGCTCCTCAAGCTCTGAGCTCTGGCTTAGGGACTTTGTGTTTAGCTGCCTGTCCCTGAGATGTCACTGGAGGAGCTGAACCAAGGAGCAGGGCACATCCTTTCATTTCACAAAGAGCCTCGACATGGGCTGTCCTCCTGGCAGGGGCAGCAGCTCTGTGATGTTCCCAGGGTTCCCCACTGCTCCCGCCCTACCCCCTCCAGTACGTGGCAATCATTAATGTGGTACTTCCTGGTTACAGGAGGGGCATTCTACACCAACCTGAGTTCCAAGAAAAGGAAGAAGGATGTACAAGCTTTCCTAGTAACCCTTAGCAACCTCTGCTTTCAGGTACTGGCTGATTAAAGATGGCTATAAATTCTTTGCCACTTTTCTCCATAAGGGGCAGGCTCTTTGTGTTCTTGCCTTGAATATGAAATGGCTCAAGGGCTGCTTGACCAACAGAATATAGCAGCAGAGGTGCCGAGCTGGTTTCCAGGTCCAGGTTTTAAGGAAGTGCCAATTTCCATTTCCTATGTTCTAGAATCCTCTCTCTCTCTCTCTCTGAACCAGGCCGTGATGCTATGAGGAAACCCAAGTCACCCCACAGAGAAGCCCATCTGGAGAGGAACTGAGGCCCCCAGCCTACAGTTTCCAGACCACTGCCAGCACCAACTTGCCAGTCGGATGGGTGAGCCATCTTGGAGATGGTTCCTCGCGCCCCAGTCTGGAGCAAAGATGAGCCCTTTAGATCATACAGGAAATAGACAATTGCTATTAGCTTCGGGGTTGGTTTTCCTGCACTGCAATTAATAATCAGAACACTTGCATTGGCCAGAAGATTATCACATGGGGACCTCTAATTGCAAAAGAGACTGAGAAATGAGCAGGCACATTGACACCTGGAGAGAACACACAGGGTTTTCTTGGTGCAGAAGGGAACAGAGTGTAGGCAGCTGACATTGCTAAACAGGCATCTGTAACATTTTATCAACTTCATGGTTGACATGCCTGTCACCTCTATCACTCTTGCCTTCACTTAAAAAATGTGGTTACCCCAGAAAGCATGCTTTCCACATGCAAAGAGCAGGCACTCCATCTATAATTATAAATTATGCATGTATAATAACTAAATATATAATTAATGCTAAAATCTTACAGAAAAAGAGAAATTTTGCAATGGATTTTTAAAACTATTAAACGACATTTCTTAAAAGTATATTTTTATTCTCTTCATTCCCAGTGCTAAAACAAACATAATTCATAATCTTTTGGGTGCTTTAAAAAAAAAATCTTACCGTATAAAAGCTGTAGTTAATATCTCCAGGCACAGTACATAATCATTCAGAGAAATGTGTTGTTAATAGCAGGCAGGGGTCCATATTTAGCATATTTTCCTGATGAATTTCTCCAACTCTCTCTGTCTCTTTCTCTCTCTCCCATTTCCGTTGCCTCTGATTAGATGTCAGAGTTTTTAACCTGAGAGGGGAGAGAGTTCCTACTTGGAGGAGAAGCGGCATCAGATCTGTTGTTTTCTGGCCTGCTCAGACTTACACGTCACATCGTCTTCCATCTGTGGCTTCTCTGCAGGAATCGTTCAGCTGTGTGTCCTTGTTAAGGTTCATGTAATTAGCAGGATAATATAAAGTTGCAAACCCACTTTACCTGATGCAGATAACCACACTGCCCTGTGCTGGATGGACTGAGGGAGGAACCAGCACCATTACAAATCCCCTCCCCATCCTCAGCGCATTCCACTGGGTGACAAACCCTCGTTTCTGTGGGTGGCTCACATGGACCGACCAGACCCAGGTGGGCTCCTGGGCACCAATACTGACCTGCCTATTAAATGCAGCAGAGCTTAATTTCCTAAGTCCTGATAACTGTTAGGTAAGAATCAACAAAAGTAGCAATTCTGACCCATTTTCTTACACGCCAGAGTCACTGTACACAGCCCCTGCTGTGCACTTTCCCACTTTGGAGACCAGTGGCCTCTTAGACTGTGAAGTTCTTGTGGACAAAGTGTATGCTTATCTCTGAATTCCCAGTGGCTGGGGCTGTTCTGGCATCAAGAAGTTGCCAACTCTGTTTGTGGAATGAATGAATGAATGAACAGGAGCAGCCCTGGAGTAGAGGGCCCCAAGCTCTAGGACGGGGCTCAGGGGTGAAATCCAGAGCCTGGGCAGACCGTCGGATTCAGGAATGTGCTTCTCCAAAACCCACTTTGTTGGGTCCTGCCTAGTCTTTTCATCTGTAAGCAGAGAATCATAATAATAACATGTTCACACTTGTTGTCCACAGGTATTCATGGGGTGATGCAAGAAAGAATGAGTGAGGGACTTCCCTGGTGATCCAGTGGTTACAACTTCGTCTTCCAATGCAGGGGGTGAGGGTTCGATCCCTGATCAGGGAGGTAAGATCCCATATGCCTCTGCCAAAAAACCGAACATGAAACAGAAGCAATATTGTAACAAATTCAATAAAGACTTTTAAAATGTGTGTGTGTTAGTCACTCAGTTGTGTCTGACTCTTTGCGAGTCCATGGATTGTAGTCCACCAGGCTCCTCCATCCATGGAATTCTCCAGGCAAGAATACTGGAGTGGGTGGCCTTTCCCTTCTCCAGGGGATCTTCCCGACTCAGGGATCAAACCTGGGTCTTCTGCACTGCAGGCAGATTCTTTACTGTTTGAGCTACCTGGGTCATTTCTAAATGGTCCATGTCAAAATAAATAAATAAAATCTTTAAAAAATAAATAAGAAAGACAGAATGAGTGAGACTCTTTCGGGGCCTGACACCATAATTGGTCAGCCAAAGTTTGTTCCTTCTCCTGGAGGAAGAAAATAAGACAGAGTGGCAAGGCCAGTGCCTGAAGGCAACTGGGGTGTCTGTGTCGGTTTTCCTATTGCTGCTATAGCAACAGACATTTTATTATTTTACAGTTCTGGAAGTTGGAAGTCCCCTGTGGGTCTCACTGGGCTAAAGTCACGGTTTGGGCAGAACTGGCTCTGTCTGGAGGATCCAAAGAAGACTCAGTCCCTTGGCTTTTCCAGCTGCTAGAGACCGTCTGACTACCTTGCCTTGTAGTCCCCTCCTCACCTTCAAAGTGAGCATTGCATCATTCCAACCTCTGCTTTTGTTGTGACATTGTCTTTTTCCTGACTAATGCTCTTGCTTCCCACTTATAAGGACTCTTGTGATGATACTGGGCCCACCCTGATAATCCAGGATAATTCCTGGAGTTATCCTATGCACTTACTAGTGTGGTACCCTGTGCAAGTCGCCTCAGTTTCTTCATCTGTAAAGTGGGAATAGTAACAATACCTAACTTTAAGGGCAGAAAGTGAAGAACTAAAGAGCCTCTTGATTACAGTGAAAGAGGAGACTGAAAAAGTTGGCTTAAAGCTCAACATTCAGAAAACTAAGATCATGGCACCTGGTCCCATCACTTCATGGCAAATAGATGGGGAAACAGTGGAAATAGTGACAGACTTTATTTTGGGGGGGCTCCAAAATCACTGCAGATGTTGCCTGCAGCCATGAAATTAAAAGACACTTACTCCTTGGAAGGAAAGTTATGACCAACCTAGACACTGTATTAAAAAGCAGAGACATAATTTGCTAACAAAGGTCTGTCTAGTCAAAGCTATGGTTTTCCCAGTAGTCATGTATGGATGTGAGAGTCGGACTATAAAGAAAGCTACTGTTGCTGCTGCTAAGTCGCTTCAGTCGTGTCCGACTCTGTGCAACCTCATAGACGGCAGCCCACCAGGCTCTGCCGTCCCTGGGATTCTCCAGGCAAGAACACTGGAGTGAGGTGCCATTGCCTTCTCCAGAAGAAAGCTGAGTGCTGAAGAATTGATGCTTTTGAACTGTGGTGCTGGAGAAGACTCTTGAGAATCCCTTGGACTGCAAGGAGATCCAACCAGTCCGTCCTAAAGGAGATCAGTCCTGGATGTTCATTGGAAGGACTGATGTTGAAGCTGAAACTCCAATACTTTGGCCACCTGATGCGAAGAACTGACTCATTTGAAAAGACCCTGATGCTGGGAAAGGCAGGTGGAGAAGGGGATGACAGAGGATGAGATGGTTGGATGGCATCGCCAATTCAATGGATAAGAGTTTGAGTAAACTCCAGGAGTTGGTGATAGACAGGGAGGCCTGGCATGCTGCAGTCCATGGGGTTGCAAAGAATCAGACACGACCGAGCAACAGAACTGAACTGAACTTGAAGGGTTGATGTGAAGATTAAATAAGAAAATGTGTGCAATGATGACATGTACAAAATTAGTTGATGTCACCACTACTGTTATTTTATGGAGAGGTCTGCATGGGATGCAATGGGGCCTGAGACATTGTCCCTAGTCTCTAACCCCTTGGGCCTGAGCCTGCCCCACTCTGGCCCAGAGTGGCTCCAGCTCCTCCCAGGGCACTTTCCCAGAAAACAGGAGGACTGGAGCAGATGAGCAGGCTCCCATCTGCTGGGCTCTGCACCTGGGTTGCTCCCCTCAGGTGGGGGTGGGGGCTTCCTGAGTTTGGAGCCCACCACATCCCTCAGTCAGAAATTCAGGGCATGGACAGCGACCCTGGCAAAGCATCGGATCTTCCCGGACTTCTCTCTTCCTCCCTCCGGAAAGAACTCCGGGAGAGCCCCCCACCCACGAGTCCAAACCCGACAGCTTATTTAAGTTTATTGCGAGGTCAGTGTATTTAACTCTGGGCTGTTTGGCTGATTGGTATTTGTTTAGGAGACAAATTTGTTCTGCATGAAGAAGTCAGGGGTATTTCGCCCCCTGATTGGTTCAGCCGGAGATGGCTGCAGAGTCTGGGTACAGTAGGATTTTGACCTTGGAGGAGCGGTTGGCTTGAATTAGAGAATTCTGCATCTGCATCGTGATTGCATCTCATGTGAATTTCACTTCCTGCCTCGGCATGTGGGAGCACTGGGCATCTGAGGCTGAGTTTCTGCGTTAGAGTCCCCATGCTATCAGGCCTTAGGAGTGAGCATCTGCCTTGATGCAGCTGATGGGCTTCAGTGATGCATGGTCTGATGTATTGGGACATGTGGAGCAGGTGCCCGGGGCAGCAGGGCAGCTGGCAGAGCCCAAGAAAGGCTAGCTGGGTGGACAATGAGAGTAAGTTCCAGGAGCTTCCTCCTGGGGTGCACTGGGCTGGCTGCTGGGCCAATGGTTGAGAACAAGACATACCCATATGCTGTTCTCCTGGAGCCAACAGCCAAGCAGGGAGACCCCGATTGCAGTTCTAGGAATAACTAAATTAAAAGATTGGCCTGGGGCTGGGTGGTACGTCGCTGATCTCAGCAGCCGGACATTTCCCTCTCCAGCCCCACTCCAGGTTCTCCCAATGCCCCGCCCCTCTCCGGCTGCCCTGAGCAGCTGGCCATGTCTTTGCTTGGGCTGTTCTCACTGTGTGATAAACTCGCACTCATCTTTCAACGTTCAGCCCCAGCAGCCCGGATCAGGGGGTGTCCCTGCCCTTCTGCTCAGTTCAGTTCAGTTCAGTTCAGTTCAGGCGCTCAGTCATGTCCGACTCTTTGCGACCCCGTGGACTGCAGCACAGCAGGCCTCCCTGTCCATCATCAACTCCCAGAGCTTACTCAAACTCAAGTCCATTGGGTCGGTGATGCCATCCAAACATCTCATCCTCTGTCGTCCCCTTCTCCTCCCGCCCTCAATCTTTCCCAGCATCAGGGTCTTTTCCAATGAGTCGGCTCTTCCCATCAGGTGGCCAAAGTATTGGAGCTCCAGCTTTAGCCTCAGTCCTTCCAATGAATATTTAGGGATGATTTCCTTTAGGATCATCTGGCTTGATTTTCCTATTTTGGACATTCCATAGAAATGGAATCACACAATATGTGACCTATTGTGACTGGTTTCTTTCACTCAGCATGTATTTCCAAGGTTCGCCAGACTGTAGAAGCAGAAACGTATCCATTTTAGGGCTGAAAAATATTCCATTGTATGGATATGTCATATTTTGATATTCTACCGCCTTCCCTTTCACCACTAGAAGGGATGATGATGCAGGGATGGCTGATATAATGTGTCAACTTGAGGGGGCCACCTGGTGTCCAGATTAAACATTGTTTCTGAGGACTTCCCTGATGGTCAGTGTACTTCTGGACCTCTAGTCCAGGGGTGTGTGGGTTTGATCCCTAGTTGGGGAACTAGGATCCCACAAGTGCACAGCTGGGTCAGTAAAACTCCCCAAACCCCATTGTTTCTGGCTGTGAATGTGAGGGTGTTTCCAGGTGAACTTAGCATTTGAATGGGTGGGTTCAGGAAAGCAGACCTCTCAACCAGTACGGGGTTGCAGAGAGATAAGGTGGGGTGAGTTGGGAGCATCATCCAATCCACTGAGGGTCTGAACAGACCAAAAGGTGGAAGAAGGAGGAATTTGTCCCTGCTTTTCCTGTCTCACTGAGCTGGGACATCTCATGTCAACTTCTCCTGCCCTTAGACTGGAATTTACATCATCAGATCCCGTGTTCTCAAGCCTTCAGATTCAGACTGAATTATACTGCTGACTTTCCTGGGGGCCCAGCTTGTAGATGGGAGATGGTGGGACTTCTCAGTCCCTAAAGCCAATTTCTCATTCTCTCTCCCTCTCTCCTCTAAATAAATAAATAGTAAAAAGAAATACCCAGTAAACAGAAACATTCATATTTGTTCTTTTTCTCTGAAGAGCCCTAATACAGACACTGATCTCTCTGTCATGGCATAAGCTATTCCCTCAGCCCAGAACATCTTTTTGCTGCTGCTGCTAAGTCGCATCAGTCGTGTCTGACTCTGTGCGACCCCATAGATGGCAGCCTACCAAGCTCCTCCGTCCGTGGGATTTCCCAGGCAAGAGTACTGGAGTGGGTTGCCATTGCCTTCTCCGGAACATCTTTTTACCCTTGGTTAATTTCTATTCTGTCCATATTGCTCTGCACAGGCCTCTCACCTCCAGGAAATCTTCCTGGATGCCCAGTCTCCACCCGACTTGGGGTGACTGCCTTCTCAGAGGCCATATCACCCATGCTTCCAGCATCCAGAGGCATGGCTACAGTTGATGAGCATAGGCCCCAGATCTGACTTCCAGAATTTGAATAATGACTCCAAGTGACTTCACTGTGTCTCTTTCTCAGCTGCCAAATGGTCCTGAGAGGATGCAGCCTGCCATCTGTCCTGAGGGTTGAATGAGATGACGTGGGTACTGGGAACAGTGTCTGCCCACGGACAGGCTCAGCGAATGGCTCTTCTCTACAGCACCAAGGTACCAACACTGTTTGTGTGTCTCCTCCCTGACTAGATCATGAGTGAATTCCTTGAGCGACCTGCCATATAGTAGGTGCCCAGTAAGGATGAGTGGAATTGAATTAATTGTATAATGGGGAGAACTCCCTCCTACCTGGTTTAACCTCTCAGCATATAGGGATTAAATTTAGCTTCGTAGCAGAGAGCTCTGTGCCATTGGTCAAGTCCCTTAAAAATGGAGATGATTTTATTAACACAACAGATCGTTAGAAAAGGCCTGTATCCGTATACCATTGCTAACAGAGTTTGAGACTTTGCTAGCAGAGTTTGTCCCTTGAGTTTGTTTAAGCACTAACATTTGTACTCTCTAGCACTCATGAAAATGATATTCTCAAAGGCAGAGGTTGAAATTAAGAACTAACACTTTGATTTAGCTTTGGTTAAAATTAAAAAAACAAACTAACAGAAATGATGTCAGCACTTAATTGGACAAACCCGGGACAGAAGAATTTGATGCTTTGTAAAAAAAATTTATTGGCACATAGTTGATTTACAATGGTATGTTAGTTTCAGGTGTAAAGAATCAGTTATAGATATATATATATATCCACTCTTTTTTAGATTATTATCTCATACAGGTCGTTACAGAGTACTGAGTAAAGTTTCCTGTGCTACACAGTAGGTCCTTATTAGTTATCTATTTTATATATCAGTTCAGTTCAGTCGCTCAGTCATGTCCGACTCTTTGCGACCCCGTGGACTGCAGCACGCCAGGCCTCTCTGTCCATCACCAACTCCTGGAGGGTACTCAAACCCATGTCCAGTGAGTCGGTGATGCCATCCAACCATATCATCCTCTGTCGTCCCCTTCTCCTCCTGCCCTCAATCTTTCCCAGCATCAGGGTCTTTTCCAATGAGTCAGTTCTTCGCATCAGGTGGCCAAAGTATTGGAGTTTCAGCTTCAACATCAGCCCTTCCAATGAACACCCAGGACTGATCTCCTTTAGGATGGACTGGTTGGATCTCCTTGCAGTCCAAGGGACTCTGAAGAGTCTTCTCCAACACCACAGTTCAAAAGCATCAATTCTTTGGCGCTCAGCTTTCTTTATGGTCCAGCTCTCACATCCATCCATGACCACTGGAAAACCCACAGCCTTGATCAGACATATTTTATATACAGTAGTGTGCAAATGTCAATCCCAATCTCCCAGTTTATCCCTCCCCACCCTTTTCCCCTTGGAAACCATAAGTTTGTTTTCTACACCTGTGACTCTGTTTCTGTTTTGTAAATAAGTTCATTTGTACCATTTTTTTTAGATTCCACATGTAAGTGATAGCATATGATGTTTGCCATCATCTGACTTACTTCACTCAGTATGATAATTTCTAGGTCCATTCATATTGTTACAAAGAAGAATTTGATTTTGATGAGCACTTTGTCATTTCAAAATGTCTTGCTGGAAAGGGGAGGCTGCTACATTTCATGGGCAAGGGAACCCTGAAAATAGAGGAAATTTCCCCAGACAGGAAGGGAAAAGGTCAGTTTAAATTTACTTTTAGAGAAGCCCTTTCATCCATGGTTTTTGAGATGAAGCAAAGGGTTCCTGGAAAAAACAATAACTACAAGTCCACTCTGGATTTTCATCACTGCTAAATACAGAACTCCTGCTAAACATCTTCAGAATATGTCACCATCTGCCTGAAAGCACGTACTTCATTTCACATTAAGTTATTAAATATTTTATTTGCACATAAAATACTACTTTATGGTAGGATATGGAGCTTGTTCACTGAAATAGTAAGTAGACTCACCAGCCTCCAATCACTTTGTATGAGTTCTTCTCTGAAAAAATGGAATCCCTGAATCTAGTTTTTCTCCTTCTGGGCTGCAGATATTGTAACAACACCTCCAGTCTATAAAGAAGACTGAATGTGAAGAACTGATGCTTTTGAACTGTGCTATTGGAGAAGACTCTTGAAAGTCCTTTGGACTGCAAAGAGATCAAACCCATCAATCCTAAAGGAAATCACCCTTGAAAATACATTGGAAGGGCTGATGCTAAAGCTGAAGCTCCAATACTTTGGCCATCTGATGTGAAGAGCCAAATCATTAGAAAAGACCCTGATGCTAGGAAACATTGAAGGCAGAAGGAGAAGGGGTGACAGAGGATGAGATGGTTGGATGGCATCCCTGACTCAATGCACATGAGTTTGAGCAAACTTCCGGAGATGGTGAAGGGCAGGGGAGCCTGATGTGCTGCAGTCCTTGGGGCCGTAAAGGGTCGGACATGACTTCACAATTGAACAAGAACGGACCTACTCAAGTCCAAACACAATGGCCATCAAGGTTCTTGGACATGGGACTTCAGGGCACTTTGAAGGAATTATTTCATGTGAGGTTTCTTCCATCTTGGGACATTATTATCTTAAACATGTGGCTGCCAAGGCACCTGGAAAGGTGAAGGGGAAGGATGATTTTAAGGACTAGAGCAACTTCCATTCTCCCTGCCCATGTGCCACTGGCTATAATTCAGTCCTATGGTCTTTCCACTGAATTGCAAGGGATACTGGGAAATATAGACCAGGAGGTATTTGGGAAGAAGAAACAGGGTGGTGGACACAGCCTTGTCTATGCCACGGCCATTAGATTTTCCCAAATTCTATACGAAGTCCAACAAAAGTAGGCATCTTTCAGGGAGAACAGGGCAGGATTTTTGCAGTGTTTTAGGACATATTATTATCACTGCTGGGATCACTGGGGCGATTCCCTTTCCCCTTTTGAGACCAAATTTTTCCATCAGTAAAATAGATGGTTGTTCTGAATCTGTGGGCTGTGGATCCCAGGAAAGGGGACAGAAACTAATTACTCTGTCTTGGAATTTCCAAGCAAACCTAGCACGGTGGTAGATGGAATGACTGTTGATGCTGCTGGGATTTAGAAGAAGTTTTTATTTGATAGCCTCACTGTTTCTGTCATGGATATTCTTCATTAACATAAACATGGAAATAGAATTTCTATCGGGAGGATTTATGAGATACTTTCTTATGTAAGAGGTCTTTATAAAGAAAAACATCTGGAGCCACAAAATTAGCTTATTTCTATCAACAAATATTGATTGAGAGCCCTCTCTATGCCAAGCACTGCACCTGGCTAATGAATTAGAACATAAAATCCTGTCCTGATGGAACTCAAAGTCCGGGGCATATGTATATATTTGTGGAAAGGTCAGTTATAATATAACTGAATAAATATTCCAATTGAAGGAAGCCCCTCATCCCTGGGAACATAAGAGAAAGGGCACCTATCCCAGGCTGTGGCTATCAGAGAAGACTTCCTGGAGGAGGCGGCATTTCAGTTGCAACTTGGCAGTTACTGGAAGTTAGCTCAGCTAAGAGGTGAAGGGAGACCATTCTAGGTGGAGGGAACAGGTAAAGACTTCAAAGCAAGAGTGATTAAGAAGCACAGGCAACAAAGGGCAAAATCAATACATTGAACTACATAAAAATGAAAACATTTTGTGTGTCAAAGGACTCTATTACCAGAGTGAAAGGCAATCTATGAAAACAAGGAAAGTCTTCACAAGTCATATATCTGATAATGGGTTAATAACCAGAATATATAAAGAACGATGACTCAACAACAAAAGAACCAAACAACCCAATTAAAAAATGGGCAGAGGACATGAGTAGACATTTTTCCAAAAAAGGCACAAATAATTAATATGCACTGGAAAAAATGCTCAATATCACTAACGATTAGGAAAATGCAAACCAAAACCAAAATGAGATACTACCTCACGTCCATTGGGATGACTACGATCAAACAAACCGGAAATAGCTAGTGGTGGGGAGGATGTGGAGGAACCAGGACCTTCGTGCACTGCTGGTGAGGATGTCAAATGGTTCAGCAGGTGTGGGAGATAGTCTGGCAGTTTTTAAAAATACTAAAAACAGAATTACTATATGATTCATGTGTCCCTATGGCCGATTCATCTTGCTGTATGACAGAAACTAACACAATATTGTAAAGCAATTATCCTCCAATTAAAAATAAATAAATTAAAAACAGAATTACTTTACGATACAGTAATTCTACTTCTGGGTATATACCCCCAAACAACTGAAAGCAGGAATTCCAACAGATATCTGCACACTCCTACTCACAGCAGCACCGTTCACCATTTAGCAGAAGGGGGAAGCAACAGACATATCCAGTGAGAGATGAACAGATCAACAAAATGTGGTGTATGCATCATGGAATATGACTCAGCCTTCAAAAGGAATGAACTCTGACTTATGCTATGACACAGATGGACCTTGAAGACTTTATGTTGAGTGAAATAAGCCAGTCCTAAAAAAGACCAATAGTGTATGACTCCACTCTTACATGAGGTACCTACAGTAGTCAAATTTACAGAGACAGAATGTAGAATGGTGAGTGCCAAGGGCTGGGGAAGGGGAGAATAGGGAGTTACATGTTTAATGGGGCTATCGGAGAAGTCTTCCTGGAGGAGGTGGTATTTCAATTGAGACTTGACAGTTACTAGGAGTTAGCCCAGCTAAGAGGCACAAGAAAAGCTTTCTTGGCAGAGGCAACAGCTAAAGACTTAGTTCTGGAGATGGATGGTGGTGACAGCTAACTGCACAACAGTCTGTGTGAACTTTTGTGTGGTTCAGTTGCTCAGTCATGTCGGACTCTTCGCCACCTCATGGACTGTGGCACACCAGGCTTCCCTGTCCTTCACCATCTCCTGGAGCTTGCTCAAACTCACGTCCATCGAGTCAATGATGCCATCCAGCCATCTCATCCTCTGTAGTCCCCTTCTCTTCCTGCCTTCAGTCTTTGCCAGCATCAGGGTCTTTCCCAATGGGTTGGCTCTTCACATCAGGTGGCCAAAGTACTAAGTGCCACTTAATGAATGTACTTAATGTCACTTAATAATTGGTAAAATGATAATTTTTATGTTATGTCTATTTTACCACAATAAAAAATAGTAGGGGCGGGGGAAGGCTGATTAAGGGCCTTCTGGGTGGGGGTCTGAGGAGCTTGGGGACTCCATCTCCCATTTCGCCCCTGCTAAGAGCTCACCAAGGCCTTGCTGGCCTGGCCAGTTGTCTCAAAGGCATTTCTGAAATGCCTGGCTGGGGGGCACCGCTTCCTGCCCAGGGATGGGGGGGAGGGGGAGGGGAGGATGGGGAGGGGCAATCATCCCGGGAAGCTGGCCCAGAGCGGTGACCTCTCTGGCTGGCTTCCTTCTGTCCGGGGCCAGGCATCATCTGGAACCTCTAAAGAGTTCATTTAGCACAAAGGCAGAGGCTGCGGCATTCGGGGTCTGCCCCTTATTGGGAGACCAAACTGCCCTTTAAAAGAGGAATTAATTCAAAATAAGTCCTTAGGATCACAAATCATTAACAGACATGTTCCAAAAATGTCCAAATAATTGCAACTTCAGGGGGTTCTGCAACCCTCTGTATCGTAAAAGGGAGAATTGTTCCGGATGAAAGGAGGGGAAAAGCTCCGACGAAGATTCCAACTTCAAATGTGAACTGGCTCTTTTTTCTTTTTCTTTTTTTAAGCTACAAGAGGTGTCTATTGAAGGAATTAATTCTTGTTTCATTTTTCTCTTTGGATCTTCTGGCTTCAGAGAGGGTGGCAAGAGGTTAAAACCCAGTGGGAGCCGCTGTCCTTGTGATGTTTCAGTTCCTGGAGACAGAAGGGGATCAGGAATACACAGCAGTGGTGGAGGTGGTGAATCTTGATTGGGATTCAGACTTGGATCAGAGAATCAGGTCACGTCAGAGTGCCGGGGTCAGCACTTCACAGTTTAGGGACTGTGGCTGTGTGTGTGTTTGTGTGTTAGTCACTCGGTCATGTCCATCTTTTTGCGACCTCATGGACTGTAGCCTCTGTCCATGGAATTCTCTGGGCAAGAATACTGGAGTGGGTTGCCATTTCCTTCTCCAGGGGATCTTTGCAACCCAGGGATTGAACCCGAGTCTCCCATGTTGCAGGCAGATTCTTTACCATCTGAGCCACCAGGGAAGCCTGGATTGTGGTCATTTGCCTACAGATGAACTGTCTTCTAATGTCTGCATTTCCTGGCAGAAAAGAGGGGTGGTGACCAAAGGGACGCAGGGTCTCGCTTGAGTTAGAACGGGCTGAATTGCAATCCTGGAGGGATTGCAATCCCAGGAGGAGGAGCTCATTTGATTCCCAAACTTGTACTTTGGCTGCAAGAGTCTTGGGCTCATGTCTGCCTTGGATTAAAAATCCAAGGTTAGGTTATTCCCCCCACCCCCATCTGCCCCTTCCTCTCCAGACAGTCCATTCACCTTCGAAGTGAAGTGAAGCGAAGTTGCTCAGTTGTGTCCGACTCTTTGCGACAGTCCATGGGATTCTCCAGGCCAGAATACTGGAGTGGGTAGTCTTTCTCTTCTCCAAGGGATCATCCCAACCCAGGGATTGAACCCAGGTCTCCGGCATTGCACGCAGATTCTTTACCAGCTGAGCCACAAGGGAAGCCCCTTTCACCTTTAGCCAGTTTCTTTAAGACGCACAGATGATGTTTTAACTTTGGGGGGCCGGGGGCGGGTGGCGGGTAGCAAAGCAAGGAAGCCTTTACGAATCTGTGACCGCTGGGAGCTGCGCTAACCAGCACCCCTCCCTGCCCCACCCCTCCTGAGGCCATGCAGCAATTTCTGCCCCAGGTCTGACAGTAACAGTTCACTGGCCTTTCCCCCTGTTCCCCTTGGTTCCTGCGGCTTCTCAACTTTAAGGCAGATAGGGTCTTGTCATAAAGTCTGGCTGGAATAGGCTGAAGGGAGACAGAAATTGATAAATTTCCTTTTGATCTCTGATCTGCAAAGCCACTCTGAGAAATCAGTCACAACTGTGTGCCCACTGGGGTGGGTCAGAGCTGATGGGAGCCAGGAAATCTTCCTTCCCTCTGGGGCTCAGGCTCCGTGGGTCCCCCTGACATGTTTCATTTCCGAAGAGGGGGGTGACACACGGAGGGATCCCCCAGGCTCAGAACAAGGCAGGGAACCTAATTAGGTGAAAATCATTTAAATGGTTTTCAAGGCATCGCTTGATTTAAGGCATTTATCACCACCTAACGCATAATTAACAGCAGGACAAACGATTGAACAAAAGCTCTCTTCTATTCAGAGGGATTGTGCTGATTTTCATTAATCTTGTATATTACCATCTCTCTCCAAATGAATGCTATCTTAAAGGCCCAAATGCCTCCTGTGATCTCAGGGAAAGAAAGAGAGAGAGAGAGGACTGTAACGTGTGTTTTTGGGAAATGACATTTTAACAGCAGGCTCCAAGTACAGGATCAGAACTTTTCTGTATTCAGGAGTTAATCCAGCTGCAAAAAGAAGGAAATTCTGTTGGGAGCAATGAGAAACTGTGCTTTCCCTGTATACTGGAGAGGATCAGCCTGGCTTAGTTACTTAAATCCTTTAGTTCTATCATGTTTATTTCAGTTCTAACAGAATACATGTGAATTCTGTGATAACGTTCCATGATTCCCTTACTCAGTCTTCTCTCAGTATCCCTGGGGGAGTGGTTCCAGGACCCCCAGGGATACCAAAATCATCAGATGCTTAAGTCCCTTGGATAAAGTGGTGTAGCAGAGTAGACCTGGGTTTCCCAGGTGGCTCTAGTGGTAAAGAACCCAGTTGCCAATGCAGGAGACATAAGAGCCAAGGGTTCCATCCCTGGGTCAGGAAGATCCCCTGGAGGAGGGCATGGCACCCCGCTCCAGTATTCTTGCCTGGAGAATCTCATGGACAGAAGAGTCTGGCGGGCTGCAGTCCACAGAATGACACAGAGTCAGACACGACTGAAGTGACCTAGTACTGAGTAGGCCCTCGATATCTGCTAGTTCTGAATTCGTGGGTATGGAGGGCCACCTGTACGATTTTGTGATTTGACATGTTTGCTCACTTTAACTTCCAAGCCCACAGGGTCCTCACAATAATTTAAATTAAAAAAAAAAATCAGTTAAGACCATGCCATTAAGTAGTAATATCAACTGACTTAACATTAATAATAACTATGCACATACTAGCTCTTAATTTGTTAATTTGCTTTATGTGGATGACATCATCAAATTCTCACTGCAGCCCCACTGCCATTCCCATTTTGCAGATGTGGTAGTTGAGGTGGGGTCGGGGACGGGGGTGGTGGTGGAATTTAAGCCCTTGTCTCGGTCAGGCGTCAACGGTGGGTGGGGATACTTGCCCACCAGGCAGCATCTGGAACCTGGTCAAGCAGCAGAATATTAGTGCAGTCCTCAGCCTGGGGTCCCACCTGAGCTCTGCCTTCGGCTTGTTGTGTGATCTGATCAAGTATCTTTTCTTCCGGGGCCTGGGTTTCTTCATCATTAACTTCTGGAAGCTGTACCAATAGCTTGCGTTTATGAGATGCTTTGTTGTGTGCTGGGAGCTGTTATTTTCCCATTTTACAAATGAGGAAACAGACTAAAGAGGCACTGCGTGGGTCACACAGGATCTGAACCCAGGTGGGCAGATAACTGGGCCCCTCTTAATCGATATGCTACGTTGACTTGTAAAGTCAAACTAGGGGTCCTTTCTAGTTTCAAAACAATAGGATCGTGAGACAAAGGGGTTTTGTGGTGGTGTCTTGACTGTGGGGATACACAAATCTGCACAGGCGATAAAATTGTACAGAACTTCACACAAACACACATGCAAATGAGAGCAAATAAAACTAGAATATCTGATTAAAATTGGTGGATTGTATCAATCAATATGCTGGTTAGGAATATAAAACATATTTTGTAAGATGTTATGCACTATTATTTTGTACAGTGTTACTGTGAGGAAGTGTACATGTTATCTCTGTGTAATTTCTTCCAACTGCACATGAATCAGCAATTCCCTGGTGATCCAGTGGTTAAGACTCTGTACTTTCATTGCTGAGGGCCCCTGTTCAGTCCCTGGTTGGGGAACTAAGATCCCACATGCTGTAGAGAAGAAGAGAAAGAAAAAAACCAAAAAACTGGAGGTGATTCTACAGTGATCTTAATAAAATTTTCTGTTAAAAAGAAGAAATGAATTAAAATTATAGGAGTATGTCCACAACCACATTAAGGAGCTCCATTTTGTGTACTCAAAGTATACACAGAAAAAAAATTAAATAAATTATAAGTCCTTGCCTAAAGGACCGTAATGAATTAATGATAATGACAATTCTAATAAATCATGATCATTCATGAAGCATCTGAGCGTTAGGCACAGTGTTCAAGCACTGTATTAATCTCTGTAGCAATCTTATTATCACAAGACTATTTACAAGCTCAAGAAGCTGAGCCTCAGAGAGGTTAATGAATTTGCCCAAGATCACCCAGCACACAGCAGTATATTTGGAACCAAGCCAGACCCTGGATCCCACCCTGGCCACATTCTCGGTACATCAAGCTAGGGCTCCCTGAGCACCTACTACACCAGCGCTTTCTGTTAAAATGATCTCATTCACCCCTGGCCCAGTCTGGTGAGACAACATTATGCCCACTTTGCAGATGTGGTCACTGAGGCTCAGAGTAGGAAGAGGCTCGAATCCAGCTGCCTCTTCCTCCTGCCAGGAGGAGATGGAGCAGCATGCAGGTCTCCAGCCTGTGGGGTGTTCTGGGGCTCAAGGGCACACCCCCAAGAAGAGGGTGTCTGAGCAACCCCGGGGTGAAAGGCAAGGCATGCTGCTGCTGCTGCTAAGTCAGTTCAGTCGCGTCCAACTCTGTGTGACCCCATAGACGGCAGCCCACCAGGCTCCGCCATCCCTGGGATTCTCCAGGCAAGAACACTGGAGTGGGTTGCCATTTCCTTCTCCAATGCATGAAAGTGAAAAGTGAAAGTGAAGTCGCTCAGTTGTGTCCAACTCCCAAATGGTCCTAAGAGCAAAGAGCAGGGTGTGAGTGAAGCCTGGGCTGTTTATTCAGCTTTAGGGGGAGAGATTTCATCCAGGGCTCTGGTTGGTGATAAAGCCATTGTGTTTTCAAACCAAACACGGCCTTTCCTTGGAGGACTGGGGAGTTTGGGAAGAAAGATACAGTGTGTCTCTCCTGTGGATCTTTCCAGCCCTATCACCAACCAAATATCCCACTGGGGGAAAGTCAAGGGGGTTTGCAAAGAGTCTCCAACCACCTCGGGGAACTTCAAAGGATAGTCATCCAGGAAGTTGAAGTTTAAAAGACCCAGGATGACTCCATTAGAAAATTTGGCCTGGATATATCGCTGGCCGGGCCCCTGTGGTCCACGACCCAGATCGAGCTGCCCACAAGGCTGCAGAAGTGTCCGTGGGGAAGGCTGGCTCTAATTCAACCCCGAATAGAAAACCTGCATCTCACTGTGGAGGGAGACGACACCAGGCCCTACGAACTTTATGTGTGTTGTGTGTATATTTAAGATCCACCATAGTGTTGGAGGTTTCCCTGGTGGCTCAGCTGGTAAAGAATCTGCCTGCAATGCAGGAGACCTGGGTTTGATCCCTGGGTCAGGAAGGTCCCCTGGAGGAGGGATTGGCTACCCACTCCAGGATTCTTGCCTGGAGAATTCCATGGACAGAGGAGCCTGGTGGGCTACAATCCATGGGGTCGCAAAGAGTTGGACGTATTTGCGCGACTACCACTTTCACTTTCAACACACAGTGCTGGGAGGGAAGAATTCTGATCCCCGTGGCATAAATTCAGAACATAAGGCACAGAGAAGGGTCTCACGCAAGGTCTCAAGGCTGGTGGGTGATAGATCTGAGAGTGTCCATTTCCAAAGCTGATTCACATGGAGTGGTGTCGGCCTGGGTCATCACAGATGATGACAATGGTGACAATGATTTCTACTCCTCTTCCTTCTCCTTCCTCTTGCTCTTCTTCTTGTTATTATATTTTGGCAGACAGTACTTTCTGAAGCCGGTGTCCACAATATCTCCCGTTCCACCTGTCCTTCTGATACTGTGACGCTGACATTGCTCCCACAGTAGTGGAGTCTGTTTCTCTCCATTTGGACCTGGGCAGGCTTGTGACTGTGGTGGAAGTGATACTATGTGCCTGAGAGCCCAGTTTATTAGATCGTAAAAATGCCACGTGTGCCTGCCTTGCTTTCTCAGGTCACTGTCTCTTGGGACCCAGATGCCATGCTGTCAAAGAAGCCCAGCCCAGCCCATAGGGAGAGGCCACCTGTGTTCCAACCAACAACCCTGCCGACAGGTGGCATCAACGGCCAATCGTGGGAGTGAAAATGCCTAAAGGTGATCCCAGCCTTCAAGCCACCATCCCTTTGAGTCCCCTGGCTGGGGCTCAGAGTTTGGGGAACAGAGACAAACCTGCCCAACCTCCTGACCTACAGAACTATGAGTATAAAGAAATGGCTCTTTGATGCTTCTAAGTTTTAGGGTTCATTTATTAGCAACAGTTGTTCAGTTGCTAAGTCGGGTCCAACTCTGTGATCCATGGACTGCAGCACGCCAGGCTTCCCTGTCATTCACCATCTCCCGGAGTTTACTCAAACTCATGTGTATTGAGTCGGTGATGCCATCCAACCATCTCATCCTCTGTCACCCTCTTCTCCTCTTGCCCTCAATGTTTCCCAGCATCAGGTTCTTTTCCAACAAGTCATCTCTTCGCATCAGGTGGCTGAAGTATTGGAGCTTCAGCCTCAACATCAGTCCTTCCAATGAATATTCAGGGTTGATTTCCTTTAGGATGGACTGGTTTGATCTCCTTGCACTCAAAGGGACTCTGAAGAGTCTTCTCCAGAATCACAGTTCGAAAGCATCAATTTTTTGGTACTCAGCCTTCTTTATAGTCCAACTCTCAACATCCATACACGACTACTGGAAAAACCATAGATTTGCCTATATGAACCTTTGTTGGCAAAGTGATATCTCTGCTTTTGAATATGCTCTCTAGGTTTGTTATAGCTTTTCTTCCAAGGAGCAAGTGTCCTCAAATGTCATGGCTGCAATCACCATCTGCAGTGATTTTGGAGCCCAAGAAAAGAAAATCTGTTACTGTTTCCACTTTTTCTCCACAGAGTTGCCATGACATAATGGGACTGGATGCCATGATCTTAGTTTTTTGAATGTTGAGTTTTAAGCCAGTTTTTTCACTCTCCTCTTTCACCTTCATCAAGAGGCTCTAAAGTTCCTCTTTACTTTCTGCCATTAGAGTGATATCATCTGCATATCTGAGGTTGCTGGTATTTCTCCTGGAAATCCTAATTCCAGTTTATGATTCACCTAGCCTGGCATTTCACATGATGTACTCTGCATAGAAGTTAAATAAACAGAGTGACAATATACAGACTTTCCCAATTTTGAACCAGTCAGTTGTTCCATGACTGGTTCTAACTGTTGCTTCTTGACCTGGATAGGATACAGGTTTCTCAGGAAGCAGGTAAGGTCTGGTATTCCCATCTCTTGAAGAATTTTCCACAGTCTGTTGTGATCCACACAGTCAAAGTCTTTAGCGTAGTCAATCAAGCAGAAGTAGATGTTTTTCTGGAATTCGCTTGCTTTTTCTATGATCCAGCGGATGTTGGCAATTTGATCTCTGGTTCCTCTGCCATTTCTAAATCCAGCTTGTACATCTGGAAGTTCTCAGTTAACGTACTGTTGAAGCCTTGCTTGGACAATTTTGAGCATTACCTTGCTAGAATGTGAAATGAGCGCAATTGTGCGGTAGTTTGAATGTTCTTTGGCCTTGTCTTTCTTTGGGACTGGAATGAAAACTGACCTTTTCCAGCAATGGTAGCTGAGCCAATATAACCACCATGACATTTACTGAGTGCTTGCTTCCTGCTCTGTCAAGAACTTATAGAGTTAGAGGTGGAAGGGGCTTTATGTCTGGACCAATCAATCATTCTCAGCCCTAGGGAGATGAAAAATTTAGGTCTCTGGGCCCCATCCCAAACAAGCTGAGTCAGCTACATGCTCAGCATCCCAGCGGCCAAGAGTTCACTGACCAAGGCAGAGCCAGAATGAGCCCAGGAGAAGGGACAGGACCACTGGGGTCAGCTGAATGCATCAAATATTACTGATAGCCCTTACCATGTGCCAGGAGCCTGGATTCAACCACTCTAATAGTTGTGTAGTATATGGAATACATGGGGATTCACGACACAAAGCAGAAGGGGGTTGTGGCCAATGATTATTTATGAGTCTTATGCGACATTTTCCTGGGTACTTCATGTCCATAAGACTATTTGATGACCTCAGAACTGTTTCTTTTTTTTTCTTTAAAGACACAGAGATTGAGACATTTTAAGTGTTTCCTAAACTGTCTAGCTAGAAAGCCACTAGCCAGGATCTAAACCCAGGTATGTTTGATTCCAAAGCTTCTGTCTTTCCTTAGACCCTGCCACCTCCTGGAGTAAGAGCCTGGTGTTATGGGAGATGCATTGTGAGCTCAGAGGAAGGAGCTATTTCTTCTAGTAGTGGGATGCTGGACTGTCTCTCAGTACCCATTCTTCCTTCTTTCTTGGTAGTGAGTACATGACTACCTTCCCCAGCCTCTTTTCTACCTGGGTGACTAAGTGAATGAGTTCTTGCTAATAAGATGCAAACAGAAGTCCTGGGTGGTATTTCTGGAAAGCTTCCTGAAAGAGAGTGCATGCATTCTTCTTCTCATTGTCTTTAAAACTCTTCTCTTGGAAATTCATGGTGATCCAGTGGTTGAGACTCTGCCCTCCCAATGCAGGAGGCCCAGGTTCAATCCCTGGTCAGGGAAGAAGCTCTCACATGCCACAACTAACTGTTAGTATTGCCACAACAAAGATTGAAGATCCCATGTGCTACAATTAAGACATGGTGTAGCCAATTAAATAAATAAAACAAACAGACTCTTCTCTCAGGAATGTAGATGCAATGTCTGGAGCTCTAGCAACCATATTAGGCCATGAGGATGAGTATTCATCCCAGGAATGGTATAGGAATGAAGAAGAAATCCAGGTGTCAGACTGTAGAAGAGCTCGAATACTAGACCCTGGATCATCTACCTCAGGTCATCCTCATGCCAGAGAGGATGAGCTCTTACCTTGTTTAGGTCACTGTTGTATTGAGTCCCCTATGGCAACCCACTCCAGTGTTCTTGCCTGGAGAATCCCAGGGACGGGGGAGCCTGGTGGGCTGCTGTCTATGGGGTCTCACAGAGTCGAACACGACTGAAGCGACTTAGCAGCAGTAGCAGCAGCAGCTGAATCTGATCCTGAGTGGTACAATGGGCAGCAGAAAAGTTTTAGAGGGAGAAAATGAACTTTGGTTGGGTTTTGAAAGATGGGTAGGACCAAGACATGTGGGGATGGGGGAAGAAGTTCCTTAAGGGTTCTGGGAACAGCAAGAGTGATGAGGCTCCTTGGGCCCATCTGTGGAGTATGACAAGGGGATTTAGGAGCCAACAGGGTTCGGGCAACGTTTTGGAGAGAGCCTCGAATGCCAAGATACAATTTCAGTTGTTAAGTACCAGGGCACCACTGAAGGTGTTTTGAATAGGAGGTGTTGTTTTCACAGTTGTGTCTTACTTCATAGAGATCTGTAGGAAGGTCTGGCCAGAGGGAAAACTGGGCTAGAACTGGGGTGTGGGAATTGGTTGGAAAGAAGGTGTGGAGACCAGCTTTGCCAACAGTTCCTGGAATAGCTAATTGATTAAACAATGTGATAATACTGGGCTTCCCAGGTGGCTCAGTGGCAAAGAATCTGCCTGCCAGTGCAGAAGACGCAAGAGACTCAGGTTTGATACCTGGATCGGAAAGATTCCCTGGAGTAGGAAATGGCAACCCACTTCAATAGTCTTGCCTGGGAAATCCCATGGACAGAGGAGCCTGGCAAGCTACAGTCCATGGGGTCGCAAAGTCAGACATGACTGAGTGACTACACATGCATGTGATAATACTGTAAATAAACTGGCAACCTTAAAATGATGATGTATAAGATAGTGTGATAACATGTAAAGTTGTTCAGGGTAGATTGTTAATGACAAAAATACGTTCCCCAGTGTATTAGAATATGATCAATTCCACGAAATAAATTAACTATACCCATTTTTAAAAGGTCAAGAAGGTGATTTTTCAATTGCTAATGACAGTTCCTGCTAGGTGGGAAGATTGGCGGTGATTTTTGTTTCTTCTCTTTGCTGGCTGTTTTCTAGATTGCTAGTAATAATAATAACAATAGCTGAGTTCTCCTGCAGAGGTGTGGGCCTGGCTTGATCTTCACATTTTTTCATGCATTAGCTCTTTTGATCCTTATAATACTCTGTGAGGGAGAAGCTTTACTTTTCTTCTTATTCAAGGAAACTGGGGGGTATAGGGTATAGGGTAGGGGCTTTGGTCAAGGGGAGGGAGCCAGTGGAGGGTGGGAGGGGGGGTGGGGGGGGTGGGGGGGTGGCTGATGTGGGGAGGGAGTGGAAGGAAGTCCCAGCTGGAGAGAGATCCCAGGGAGGGGGAAGAGATGGGATGAAGGGGTTGGAGGATGGAGGACCCTCTCTCCACAACCCCAGTGGACATCTGTGTGGGCCTTGACAGTTTCTAAAGCCTATCGAGTACATTGGGTCCATCCTTCCCTAACAATGTGCTTGTTGGGAACAACGGTTATGTTCTTACAGCAAAGGAAACAGACGCAGAGAGCTTAGTAGAGTGCTCAAGATAACAAATCCTGTGAGACAGGATTTGAACCTAGAGCTTGCCGCCTGATGTAAAATTTTTTCTTATTTCTCTACCACACTCTGCTCCAGAGGTGCTAGCTTCAGTCTATCCTGGAAATCTATTTGGCTGTCCTGGCTCCCTTCAGCCATGACACTCTGTCCCTGCAGCGGGAACCACTGAAGAAGAGACCTTGGACGCTCTGCTTTTTGATCAAAGTCTTGATCTTGAAGTGCTCGGCCTGACCCAGTTTCTTGACTCGTTTGGACCCTGATCTCACCAGCTTCTATTCATGGTGCAGCTTCCTTCTTCAAGTCCAGTCATTTACCCTGCTTCCTTCAGCACTTTACTTTTTTATATCTTTTTATTTATTAATATGTATTTTCTGGAGATGGAAATGGCTCCCCACTCCAGTTATTCTTGCCTGGAGAATCCCATGGACAGAGGAACCTGGTGGGCTGTAGTCCATGGCGTTGCAAAGAGTCGGACACGACTGAGCGACACTTTCAACAACAATATTTAGTTGGCTGTGCGAGTCTTAGTTGAGGTGTGTGGATTCTTCGATCTTCCATTTCAGCACGCAGGATCTTTTTTTCTTTAGCTGCAGCATGTGAACTCTTAGTTGTGTCCTGTCTGATCTAGTTCCCCGACTAGGGATCAAATCTAGGTCCTCTGCACTGGGAGCTCCGAGTCTTAACCATGGACCACCAGGAAAGTCCTTCCTTTACCACCTTCTTGACCAAAGTTGAAGCTGCCTTTGACTTCCTGGGATGAGGACTCTCTGCCACTCCACCTGGCCCCTTGGCTCCACCCTACCCCCAATAGGTAACCCTGCCCCGAAGGGCCTCCAGCCTGGGATCTGGCCCTCCCATCCTCCACCCTCCCCTGCTCCTCTGCCAGCCGCATCCTGCACCTGCCAAAGCCACCCCTGGGGGGGAAAATCCCCTGAGAACACTCCGTCCCTAGTGTCAGATGCTTTCCTAATTCCCCTGATCTTTCGCTGTTTCAGTTTATCGCAAATGATTTTCCAAGCCAGTGGATTTAATTACATTACACTTAGGGAAATTGGTGCCATTTCTTAATTACTTTTACAGTTGAAAAGCAATTACTTAGCAATCACACGAAGGTCTTCTTGTGTTTCCTGGGGCCCTGTGAGGAAGCAGAGCAGCTTTAAGAGATTGAGTGTGCTCTTTCTGGGAACTGGGGTAATTGGTTCTGGGGAGAAGGGTACTTTTTAAACATTCTAAAATTAATTTTTATTTCACATTGGAGGATAGTTGATTTACAATGTTGTGTGAGGAGGGTAAGTATGGTGGTATAGGACTGGATGAAATAAAAGATTTTAAAATCATGATCCTCCTAGTTGATGACTCAGGCAGTAAAGCACCCATCTGCAATGCAGGAGACACAGGAGACCTGGGTTTGATCCCTGGGTTGGGAAGTTCCTCTAGAGGAGGAAATGGCAACCCACTCCAGTATTCTTGCCTGGAGAATCCCATGGACAGAGAAGCCTGGCGGGCTAGAGTCCATAGGGTTGCAAAGAGTCGGACATGACTGGGCAAGCGCGCACCTACTTGTTTAAGCCAAAAGGGTGGCAGTTAAGTCATCCTTAACTGTGCCCTCTTCCTCAATTCTCTGTACCTGGTCATTCATCACATCCTTTGGATTCCATCTTCTGATAAACTCTTAAACCTGCTGAGACTGGACTTTCCCCTTTTTGGTCCAGGTGAGCCATCAGGATCACTCACCTGAGTGGCAGAAGTAGTGTCTTAACTGGTCCCCTTCCTGTATCCACCCTGGCCCCCATGGCGGGTTGAACACTGGCTCTCAAAAGATACATCTACCCAGAACCTATGAGTCTGGCTTTAATGTATCTTGAAATGAGAGCATCCTAGGTGACTCAGGTGGGCTCCAAAGCTAATGACAAGCATCCATAGAAAAGAAGGGAGGGGAGAAGAAACACAGAGAGGAAGGCCATGTGAAGATGGCCATGTGAGACTGGAGTGAGGCTTCTATAAGCCACGGGGTGCCACGGATTGTGGGAAACCATCAGAAGCCAGGAGAGAGGCCTGGAATGGAGCCCCAGAGGGGTCCAGTCCTGCTGACACCTTGATTTTGGACTCCTGGCCTCTGAAACTGGAAAGGATGATCGTCTGTTGTTTTAAGACACCCAGTTTGGGGTAATCTGTCCCAGCAACCCTGGGAGACAAATATATCCCCCTTCAGTCATTTTTCAACACTTTTTACTTTTGTGCTCAAAACCCAGTGGCTTACCTCTCATGCAGATAAAATCTAGGACCCCAACCGTGGCCTCGTGGTGATGGGTCTAGACCTCGGCTCCTGTTTCCCAGCTCCTGCCACTTCGCCAAAGTGTTGGCTTCTGTGCTCTTCATCAAACACACTGAACTCATTCTTGCCTCAGGGTCTTTGCACATGCTTGTCTGTCTGCCTAGAATACTCACCACTAGAGACCTATGCTGCTCACTGCCATGGTGGCTGCTGCTCCAGGTCACGGCTACAGAGGAGCTTTCCCTGGCCAGCCGACACAGACACAGTCCCACTCATCGCTTGGCCCTGCTCTATTTCTTAGTAGAGCCCTCGCCCCATCTCCCTCGCTCCGTGTTCTCCATGTTTCCTCGCGCACTTTTCATCCCCTCCACTGGAATGACAGCCTCATGACAGCAGGGCAATATTGCATCCTCAGCATCTACACCAGCACCTAGAACGGATGTTTTAAAAATACTTGTTGAATCAAAAACATTTGTCATTGGCTGAGGGGCAAATGAAGGCTCCTAGCTGTTCGTCCTCTGGGTGGGTGATGAGGTTTCTGATGAGCAAACTTGTGTGACTGCCCCCCACCAGAAGTTGCAGTCCCTTCTCTGTGCACCTTGCACAGAACAGGGGAACACAAAGTGAGCTGAGCTGGATGGAACGGGCTAGACGTGGATTAGAGGAGCACGCATCGACCTGAGACCTGCCCCATCCCCACCCCCAGACCTGAGTTCTCATCCTGACAGTCCCACTCACTTGCTGTGGGTAAATTTCTTTTTTTCTGTCTGAATCTCAATGTCTTCATCTGTAACATGAGGCTGATATCACTTGACTAGGCTGTGGACAAGACGCGATGGCATGAGCAAACAGGCCTGACAAGCATCTCCTTCCTTCGTCCTCATCACCCCACAGGAGAGGAGGCCGCCAGGTCCTCCCTGCCCCTCATCTTTCTTGCTTCGTTACATCTTAATTACATATTTAATTACTTAAATAATGATATCATTTATATCTGAAAAAGGGAAGAGGACATAAAAAAGGACATAAATGATATAAAATGATATTAAAGGAAAACACTTGCCTCCATGATGTCATCATGCCATAATATCCATTTCCTTTTCCTCCTCCGCTCCTGGTCCACACCTAGGTTTCAAGCACTTGTAGGCATGTTAAGTGTGCAAGTTTTACTTTATTTTTAGAAAATGCTAAGTTTAAATTTAGAAAACTTCTGTGCATGTGTGTAGTGTGTTGCATTTTCACTAGCTGAGCACACCCAGCACCCACAACCGCCCTTGAACTTTCTTGCATTCACTGCCTGTTGTTCCGGCTGCTGGCACCCTGAACTTAGACTGTGAGAAATAAGTTCCTATTGCTTGTCTGTCACTTAATTGATGGCAATTTATTATAGGATCCCAAACAGACTAAGAGAGTGGTGGGGTAAATTCCCAGATACAGAATTACTGTTCAAAGGCTCTATGAATTTATCCTTTTGATAGATATTTCCAAATTGCCCCCTACAGGATTGGACCAGGTAGACTCAGATATGGTGGATGGATGAGAGAAAAAGGTGGCAGGACCAGAGATGGCAGGAGACCACTGCAGTTTCCAGCTATGGGGCAAACGAAGGTGGTTGATCTGAGGTACAGTAGTGAGGGGAGAAGGGGCAGGACCAAAGTACACTTTTGCGGTAAAAATCAAAGGACAAGGATATAGTGATTGGTTAGAGAAATATTTGGGAGGAGAGGCGTGTGAGAGTTCCTCAGGATAACTCCAGGGGAGGCAGAGTAGTCCCCTAATATCTGTTCTCTCCTTTTTCTACAGTTATCGAGTTCTTAGCTGGCTATGTGAGTGCTAAGCCAACGATGACTTTCCCAGACTCCCTTGCAGACAGGTGTGGCCATGTGATCAAGCTCTGGCCAGTGGGATGCAAGCAGCAGTGATGTGTACAATCTGCGGGGCACATCCTGAAGTACAGGAGCCTGCCTTCCTCTGTCCCCTTTCATATCACTGGCCGGAGTGTGGATGAGAGGGCAGGAACTCGAGATATCATCTTGGATCATGAGGTCATTCAGTTAGTTTAGTTGCTCAGTCGTGTCTGCCTCTTTGTGACCCCATGGACTGCAGCATGCCAGGCTTCCCTGTCTATCACCAACTCCCAAAGCTTGCTCAAACTCATGTTCATCCAGTTGGTGATGCCATCCAACCATCTCATCCTCTGTCGTCCCCTTATCCTCCTGCCTTCAATCTTTCCCAGCATCAGGGTCTTTTCCAATGAGTCAGTTCTCTGCATCAGGTGGCCAAAGTATTAGAGCTTCAGCTTCAACATCAGTCCTTCCAATGAATATTCAGGACTGATTTCCTTTAGGATGGACTGGTTTGATCTCCTTGCAGTCCAAGGGACTCTCAAGAGTCTTCTCCAAAACCACAGTTTAAAAGCATCAATTTTTCAGTGTTCAGCTTTCTTTATGGTCCAACTCTCACATCCATACATGGCTACTGGAAAAACCATAGCCTTGAGGTAGAAGTTTTCTATTAAGGCAAAGGGAGAAGATAGAGCGAGTTTGGATTCCTGATAAGAGAGAAATGAGTTTCTACCTTGTTAAACTGCTATTTTTCTGGGTCTCTGTTACAGCTGTCAAGCCTGAATGGCTGGTTACACTGGTTTGTGACCTTCGCTGAAACAGGGCTATAGGGAAGCAGTGATGTTGTTCATCTTTATGGATACTGAGAGTCTCCTCTGTGCTGGGTGCTGGATGCTGGGGTACAGTGTGGCCGGGGCAGAGACAGTTACTTCACCTAGAAACCCTCACACACATGGGGGCCTGCAGGAGGGGATGAGCTGGATGGGATTGAAGGCCTCCCTGAGGATGTGACATTTAAGCTGAGGCCTTGTGGCTCAGTCAGTTAAGAATCTGCCTACAACATGGGAGACCTGGGTTCGATCCCTGGATTGGGAAGATCCCCTGGAGAAGGAAATATCAACCCACTCTAGTATTTGCCTGGAGAATCCTATGGACAGAGGAGCCTGGTGGGCTATAGTCCATGGGGTCGCAGGAGTCGGACATGGCTTAGTGACTAAACCACCAGCACCACAGCAGAAGGAGTAGGTATTAGGGCCGAGACATGTCAGGAGTGGAGCTTCAGCAGAAGGAACAACAGAGAGCAGCATATTTGAAGCTTAGCAAGAAGTTCGGTGTAAAAATTAGACTTTATATAAGAGAACATGGCCTGTCCCAACTCTCCTTCTGGTGGGTTGTGGCCATTGGGGAAATATTAAGTTATTGGCTGGTGAGCTTTTAGAAAGAATCTTCCTTGATTCAGGGCTCAGAGATATTTTTCCATAAATGAAACACCGACCTGTTTCTGGAACTTTCTTTGCAGCACTGATGTGAAGATGTTCTACGCTGGGTCCTTCCAAGCTAGTTGCCTTCAGGGGATTAATAGGATTGCCCTTCTTGCCTCAATATTCCCTCAGGAGAAAGGGTGTGCTAAGCGGCTTCAATCACATCCGACACTTTGCAACCCCGTGGACTGTAGCCAACCAGGCTCTTCTGTCCATGGAATTCTCCAGGCAAGAATACTGGAGTGGGTTGCCATTTCCTTCTCCAGGGGATCTTCCTGACCCGGGGATTGAACCTGAGTCTCCCACATTGCAGGCAGACTTTTTACCGACTGAGCCACCATGGAAGCCCCGTGGAGTGGGGTGCCATTTCCTTCTCCAGGGGATCTTCCCCCAGGAGGAAGTAAACAGGCAAAGACACAGGCTGCTAAGATGGGTTTGAAGGAGGGACTGTTCTCCAATGAGACAAAATTCAATTTCCTTCTATGCACACACCAAAAGCAAGAGCTCAGACAGCATGTTTCAGGTCTGGCTTCAATGCGCCAACCTAGGGAATTCAGGGTGCTTGTCTCTTTATTTCTCTTTGCCTTTCTAGGGCATGGCAGGTGCTGTTGGGGTGTCCCTTCCTATTTCTGCTCCTCTGTGGGGGCCACGACCTTCAAGGGAACGCTGAGTTTCACGTGGAGTACACATTCAGGGATGGCATTGGGATACTCACACTTATTTACTAGTTGCTTATCCATCCCACACACATGGGAGCAGGGTGCACACTCAGAGAGTGTCCTCCGGGTGGGTCACCTGTGACACCTGCCTCATGGTAGTGAATCCTGCAAGTGACAGTGACAGGAGACAGTGACAGGAGCTGTGTGAGGGGCCACGGCGACACGGAGGGAGGCCCCATGTCAGGCTGGATGGGAGTCAGGGAAGCGCTGATGAAATCTGGGAGGGGGGGGCCTGGGTTTGGGTCTTGAGAGTTGGGTGAGCCTAAGAGGCCTAGAAGAGAGGTGTGCTCCGGGTAGGAGGGACACCTGGGAGAGGGGCTGGGGGCCTGCCGGACAGTCCCAGTTCAGTGCAGGGGGCTACAAGGCCCCAGGGTAGCCACAGAGGAGGGGGCTTGGTGGTCAGGCATAGAGTCCTAGAGGCTGAAAGGGTGGCCCTGGGCTTGGCTGTAGCCTGCAAGTCAGCTGGATATTTGCAGGTTTCAGCGCTGTGTGCTCACCAAGAGGATAGGCATAGCTGTGGGAGTCACTGCCCCACCATCCAGTTCAGATGCTCGGGTCCAGGTGGGAACACACACACAGTTTTAGAAGGTGCGTTTGCTTTGTGGGGCTACAAAGCAGTTCACCAGCATGAACTGGGTGGTTTAAAACATCAACTGCAAATTGGCATACTCTGGGAGATAGTGCAAATTGGCACACCAGGGAAGCCTGATGTGTTGCAGTCCATGGGGTCGCAAAGAGTTGGACACAACTTAGCGATTGAACACCACCACAAATTGGCACTTGTCATCTGCCTCTACAAGGATTAAATTACGTGCTGCTGCAGCTGCTGATTTTCAACACCCCCTGAAAGGATTTCAGGGTAGAGAGCAGAAATGAGGGACTCTGTGCTCTGGGGAAAAAAACAGCAGGACAGGTCTTCAGATGGTTAGATATTTTCGGGAACTGACTCTATGAAACCAACTCTGTATCTCCTCATATCTAGAAAAGCACTAAATTCCTTCATGGTGATGTCTGCTCCTTGTGACTAGCAGAAACCTTTCGCATAAACACGTGCTTGATTGCATGAACTCCCCCTTCACCAGAATCACATATATGCTGACCTTACCCCTTACCTCTAAAGCAGTTTCTCAGAGCTATCTGAGATGCTGTCTCCCAGACCATAGTCCTCATTTTGTTCCAAATAAAACATAACTTGCAACTCTCACGTTGTGCATTTTTTTTTTTTTTTCAGTCAGCAAAAGCAACAGACATGTATTTTGTATAGCTCTGGAGGCTGGAACTCTGAAATCTAAGTGTCAGGGGGTCACTCTCCCTCTGAAGGCTTAAGAGGGGGCTGCTTTGGTGTCTCCCGGCTCCTGGTGTCTGCTGGCAGTTATTGGCTCCCGGCTTATAGAGGCATCACCCTAGTTTCTGCCTCTGTCTTCACATGACCATCTCCCTCCTCTCTGAGTCTCTGTGTTCAAACTTTTGTCTTCTTCTAGGCATTTCAGCCATCAGATTCGGGTCCACTTGAACCCAGAATGCTCTCTGTTCTTCCTAGATTATGTCTGCAAAGACCCGATTTTCAACTAATAGTAAGTAATAGTGGGGAATGTGGTATTCACAGCTCCTGGGGGTTAGGACTTGAACTTATCTTTTGGAGGGACACAATTTTATCCACAACAGGAAGCTAATCAGGCACTTTCCCCTGCTCCCCACCTGAGCTCTGAGTCACCAGAGTCAGGCGGACAGAGTCAAAATTCCAGCTTTGTGGCTTGATGACCTTTGCCCTAGTCACGCTGCCCTCGTGGGCTTCCTCCAGCCACCCTCAGAATCAGGCAGATTCACCCACACAGTCCAAGCCGCCCTGCAGAGCAGGGGGCAGAGAGAGGGCCACATGTCCCTCTGATGGCAGGTGGGACACAAAGTCAGGGAAGAAGGTTGCCTGACAACGCAGGCCCCCGGAGACACAGAGCAGGGACGGGATATCTGCAGAGTGGGGGATGGTCCAGGCCAAGGGACTACGAGAACTGGGACAGACCTAAGGGAACCAGAGAGCAGCGTGCAGAAGCCGACTTAGAAGGAAGTCTGCAGGGCGGGGGGCAGCCCCTCCCCCACTCCAGCATTCCCACTGCTGGGATGGATTCCTAAATCATCGAGACACTTCCGGCTCCATTAAAGGAGGCGGCCAGTCATTTTGATCGGTAATCCGTCCAAAATAAAACAGAGCAACCCGCCGGACGCCTGGGAAACAGCGAGGAGGCCCTGACCACTCGTGCTTTTTTTTTTTTTTAATTGGTTTCTGCTCTTCGCTTCTGGCCTCCGCCCCGCCGGCCCAGCGCCCCAGAAGGAGGCCCACTCACTGAAGTAGCCTACGCGGCGATGTTTGGCTGTTTGCATTTCTTGACAAAGGAAATTTGTTGGGCTTAAGCTGCCAAGGGTTTGCATCTGGATCCTATGATGTTTGGCTTCGGGAGGGCTGTGCGCAGAGCCGACTCGGCTCCGGGGCCTCCACCGGCCTCCATGTAATTAACTTAAGTGCTGCGAAGATGAAAGCTTATTTGCCTGATCCCGGATTAGGGCATCGGCCGCTGAAGGTAGGCAGCAGACTGGGTGAGTTATCTCCCACGATTGAAGTTTCCAGAGATACCAGCGCTGGACATTGGAAGTCAGGAAGTTTGGGCATGTTGGAATTTATTAAATTTGCAGTTAAAAAAAAACCAAAAACCCAACCCCCACCCCACCCTACTCCCCAGTTCTGGATGCCAGCGCGAGGAGGTTAAGTGGAAACATAACTTTACATAATAAAGTGGTTAATCATATTTCGCTTTAGAAACAACTAATATCATAAATTGGCCTCATACTTTCGTGCTTCCAGCTTCGACAATAGAGCTGAGACATTCATTTCCTGGTCTGGTGTAACTTCTGGGGTTTTCCTCCTGGGCCTCGCCCTCCTCCCCCCTCCTCCCCCCTCCTCCCCCCTCCTCCCCTCCCTCCCCCCTCCTTCCCCCTCCTCCCCTCCCTCCTCATCCCTCTTTCACCCCCTCAGCTGGAGTTGGGAGAGATAGCTTTGATCCTTGACGCTCTGGGGGCCTGGGGAGGTGGAGCGGGGAGGCGGTGGGGATTCCTACAGGTGATTTTTAGGCCTGAATTCCATTGTGACAGCAATGATTTATTTTAACTACTAACCCAGGAAAGCAGGCGCCACCAGGATGGATGCCTCCACTAGCCCCTAGCAGACTAATTTTACTGTTTATGAATCACTAATATGAATTTAAAAAAAGAAAAAGAAAAGAAGAAAGAAAAGGAGTACCGTTTTAGATAACTAAAAATAAGACTTCCAGCCAAGACCCCATGGTGCCCAAACAGTCCCACATGGGAAAGATGGCTTTGGATTACAAGAGAGAGAGCACATGGGGCCCAGATAGCTACCCCCCACCTCCGCAGCGGGCAGAGGCTACTGGCAGATGAAACACTTTCATCTCTCCCAGGGAGATAAACTGGCTGGTCTGGATGGGCCTCTTTATTTACAAAAGAAAATTAAATCCGTTTTAACACTTGCACCGTTCATAGGAAACACATGTCTGCTGGTAATTGTTTTGAACTCAATTTCGAGTCGGGCCGCACCACACTGGGTAGCTCTTGCGATTTCGCACTGGCTTGGGATGGCCGTGGAATTTGCACGGAATTTCTTCTCAAATCCAGGGGCTCTGCGAGGGGACATTCCTTGGCCAAGCTGGCAGAAGAGGGCTACTCGGTTTCCATGCCTCCTGGAGGAAAACACTTTCCCCTTATTGCCAGAGGGCTCCCCCCCAGTGCCCCTTGCCCCTGGTTCTTATCAGAGATTGGAAAGGATCAAAGAGCCCTAACTGAACCTAAAGGGCTTCCCTCCTGCCTGGGAGCCTGGGAGTCTTTGCAGAAAGAGAAATAAAAGGTTGGGTGATTTTCCCCAGAGGGCCCGGTAGAGCTTTATAGCTGCCAGGAGGTGTCACCCAGCTCTCAGGACTGTGCTTTTCAAACGTCAATCTGCAAGAGGCCTCCTGGCGCTCCAGTGGAAATGCAGATTCTGTAGGTCTGAGCTGGGACCTGAGACTCCGCATTTCTGAAAGGCTCCCCGGTGATGCCAATGTGGCAGGTCACAGGACCGGGCTTGGGGTAGCAGACCACTCCAGGTCATCATCAACTCTGGAGGGTTTGTTAAGACAGAGTTTGCGGGCCCCACCCTCAGGGTTCCTGATTCCACAGGTCTGGGGTGAGAATTTGTTCGATCCCTGGGTCGGGAAGATCCCCTGGAGAAGGCAATGGCAACCTACTCCAGTACTCTTGCCTGTAAAATCCCATGGACACAGGAGCCTGGTAGGTTACAGTCCATAGGGTCGCAGAGAGTCGGGACACGACTGAGCGACTTCACACACACGCACACACACACAAGGCTGATGCTGCTGGTTCAGACACCACCCTTTGAAAATCACTGTCCCAGGCAATGCCCTCTCTGGGGAAACAGACTCCAAACGATGTTCCCAAGGTCACTTTGCCCAAGGGTGGCAGCACTGGAGCCCGTACCCTGGTCCCATGCTTGGTCTTTTTTCCAAAAGGCAGGACCAGGAAAAGAAGGGAGCCCATACTTCCAAGGGGACCCCTCACTGACCAGGCACTGGTAGTGAGCATGCTTGAGAACAGAGGTAGGATGTGATTGAAAGCGCTCAGTCTGCTGTTTGTCCCCTGGGTAACAAGCCGCTTCCTTGCTCTGAAATGCCCTTGTCTCTCTGCTTCCAAAGTCCTCATGTTCAAAGCTCGGTGTCAGCATCACCTCCTCCAGGCAGTTCTCCTGTCTTTAAGGCCTAACCTTGCTCTCTCAGCACCTCTGGCATTTCTCTATCATCATTTATTCCATTTCTGCCTCGGTGAGGCCAGTCCCCTGGGAAACACTAGAGAACAGGACCGAGGAAGCAGATATTTTGTAAATGGATGAATGAATAAATTACTTCCCTTTCCAGTGGCATCTTCGCCTGCTGTGTGTCCTTGGACAGGTTACTTCACCTCTCTGCATCTTGTTTTCCCCATATGTAAAATAAAGATGCTAATGTCTACCCCATCAGGTCACTGCTTGTAGAGGTAAAAGGACCAGGCAGAGATGAATGGTAAACGAAGGGTAACTTTTTCTGGGTTTTTTTTTTTTTGCCATTTTTATTATTTATTATTATTTTTGTCTTTGGGGAGGGTGGGTCGATATTTTTATCTTTACTGCCACCCTTTTGACTCAGGCTTTACTTTTCAAGAAGGGCCCCGTTGACATATAAGTGTATTGTGCGTGCTTGGTCGCTCAGTCATGTCTAATTCTTTGCGACCCCATGGACTGTAGCCCGCCAGGTTCCTCTGTCCATGGGATTCTCCAGGCAGGGATACTGGAGTGGGTTGCCATGTTCTTCTCCAGGGGATGTTCCCAGGGATTGAACCCTCACCTCTTATGTCTCCTGCATTGGCAGGTGGGTTCTTTACCACTGGAACCACCTGGGAAGCCCACAAATGTACTGGGGGATAGCTAACATCTTAAACCATTGTTCAGAGATGTGATGATGACTCAGAGTGATGATGACTCATAATTATTCAGCACCTCATGGTTGACCTGACCATTTCCTCACAAGTTGAGTCATTTAATTCCCCAAAAGTCCAACACAGGAAGCGCTATCAAGTTGAGGCTTGGGGAGGTTCAAGCCCTTGCTCTCGTTCCCACAGGTTTTTTTTTTTTTTTTCCATCTTTTTGTCTCCCAGGGCGGCGGCTCATAAAGCAGGGGGCGCACCTACCTGTGGATTGGGTCTGTTTTCCCAGGATCACATTTTGAGGGCTTGAGACTGCATCTTCCGTTCTAGCCCAGAAAACAGCCCCTGGAGAAAATTGCTTTCTATACTTCCAACTCTTTCTCTGAGGAATATTCATCTTGGAGATGATTTTGATCAGATACACTTGCAAGCATCATGCATGCTCTCTCATACCTGGGCCTTCAGAAGGTGCTTGTGTGTGCTAAATTGCTTCAGTCACGTCTCTTTGCCACGCTGCGGACTGCAGTCCTCCAGGCTCCTCTGTCCATGGGATTCTCCAGGCTCCTCTGTCCATGGGATTCTCCAGGCAAGGATCCCGGAGTGGATTGCCATGCCCTCCTCCAGGGGATGCTCCCAACCCAGGGGTTGAACCCACCTCTCCTGTGACTCCTGCATTGCAGGTGGGTTCTTTACTGCTGAGCCACCAGGGAAGCCCCTTCAGAAGGTGCACCCACCCCTCAAAGCCCCCGAAGGCCCCGGGCTGAAGCAACCCCCTCACTGTGTCAGAGTCCAGCACTTTCCAGACCTCATTCTGGTGGTCTTCCCTTTCCCCTGCACCTATGGCCATCAATAAGAATTGCCTCTGGCCTCTATTCCATCCTTCAGCAGCCAGCATTTGCTCCATCTTTCTTTTTATTTTTTTGGCCATGCAGCATGCAGGATCATAGTTTCCCAACCAGGGATAGAACCCGTGAGCCCTGCATTGGAAGCCTGGAATCTTAACCACTGGACCACCAGGAAAGTCCCCATTTGCTCCTTGTTTAAATATTTTTTTCCACTCAGACTTTGGGACTGCTGTTCTCTGCCGGCTATTCTCCATCTCCCCTGATCTCTTCCTTCCGTCAAGGGACTCAAGCCCCTCTGATCAGAGACCTTTCCTGATCACTGGATGTCACTGTGACAAGTGACAGCTGCTGCATCTGACAGTCTGAGAGGGTGTAAGAGTGGAAATCCAGGTGCTCTGGGATCAGGTGGACCTGAGTTCAGATCCTGCCTTAGCACTGATTGGCTTGGCAGTACAGTCTTGTCAAATTACGCATATGTCCTGAGCTTCAGGCCCCCATCATTCAATGGCAGGGACAAAGGCCTCCTCGTGTGCTCGCTGAGGGTGCACCGCCGTCAGGGATTCAGTGCCTGGTGCATGGGCATGGAGGCACCTGAGCTATAGGAGTTATACTTTGCCATGGTTAGAAGGTGGCTGGGGCAGGCTTCTGAGAGGACGCGGGCTTGGCCTTGAGCGTAAGGAGTCCCCAAGGGATGAGGCAGAAGGGAGCCTAACACCAGAGCCCGAGCGAAGGTGCCGGACCCAGTGAGTCTGGGCTCACATCCTGGCCGTCTCTGAGCAGCCGTGTGAACTCAGGCACATCGCTTAAGCTCCCCATGCCTCCAGGTCCTGATTTGTAAAATGGAGTTTCCGTCTGGTAAGCGCTCCATCAACGGTAGTGGTCTCCAGGTTATCCGGGGCGAGTCAATAGGGGCAGGTTCTGGGTACCTTAGAAGGCAGCAGGAGTAGAGATGACTTCGGGTTTGGGTGAGCGTGGGACAGGTGTCCTCCAGACCGCAAAGTGACCCTCCCTCTTGGAATGAGACGGAAGGCACTCTCTATTCCTTGTGGGAATCGCGCTCATCCACCAGGAGTGGGTGCCGTGTCCTGTACCTGGGCATCCAGTGCACCCTCCTTGTGGCTCTTTGAATCCTGAGGAAAAGCCCAGCATCTTGGCTCAGAATCCCTGGTAACTCAGATGAGACCTAACCTCAGATGGTAGCTCAGCTGAGCTTCCCTGGTAGCTCAGATGGTAAAGAGTCTGCCTGCAATGCAGGAGACTTGGGTTCGATCCCTGGGTCAGGAAGATCCCCTGGAAAAGGTAATGGCAACCCACTCCAGTCTTCTTGCCTGGGAAATTCCATGGACAGAGGAGCCTGGTGGGCTACAGTCCATGAGGTCTCAAAGAGTTGGGCACGACTGAGCGACTAACACACTGCTTGGTTCAGAATGGGCCTCAGAGCTTGCAGAATCAGAAGGCATCTTCTCCCAGCTGTCACGGCATGAGCCTCTAGCTCCATTTCACAGATGAGAAAGCTGAGCCTCAGAGAGGCGTGCACCTGGGTCCTACCCAGGCTCTGGTGTTCTGCCCCTCACCCACCCCTTTGGGTATCATTTGTATATATTTGCATCTACAGAGGCTAGTTGGTGACCTCCTGAGGAAGGTGGGAGCCTCTTTTGTGAAGTGGAGACAAGCCCCAAAGCAGAGTGTGAACATTCCTGGATTTTTTTGTATTGAAAATTAACATTAAACGTTTGTTTTTCATTTTGACTTTGGTTTGCTCGTTTGTGTTGTATGCTCAGTCGATTCAGTCGTGTCTGACTCTTTGTGACCCATGGACTGTAGCCCACCAGGCTCCTCTGTCCATGGGATTCTCCAGGCAAGAATACTGGAGTGGGTTGCCATGCCCTCCTCCAGGGGATCCTCCCAACTCAAGGATCAAAACTGCATCTCTTTGGGGGCTGCAGAATTACATCTCCTTCACTAATAAGCTTTTGCCTTTGGAAAGGTATTGCCTTTTGGAAATATCTGATTGTATCTGATCCTCCTGATCGACATGTAACGGGAAGCCCATGGTCCCATTGTAGTGTCCACTCATGGGGGCGGTGGGGAGATGGGGTTCAGGGCAGCAAGTACCTTGTGAGAACCTGTGTTAACTCCAAGCTGGGGCCTCCCTGAAAGGAGGGTTCCTGACTCCTGCTTCTGGTCTCTTTCTCCTACCCCAGACTGCTTCCTTAGATCGAAGGCACCTCTTCTTTACAAATAAGAACATGGAAAAGTCAAGCAGAAGTGACCTTGAATGACTGTCCTCCCACTTTACAGCTGGGCATATCACTTACTGGGTCTGGGCCTCAGTTTCCTCTTCTGTAAAATGGGGCTAATATTCAACTCTCTCTGGGTTGTTTTGAAGATTAAATGACAGGCAACATAGGTGGGGATATAACAAGGGGTCAGTTAATAGCCCCAGTAAAAGAAATTATTATCATCAAGGTAACAACTCCCTTGGATCAGCAGGAAATGGTGGTGTTACATCCCATATCTTTCTAGTTGAACAGCCGTGGGCCTATGTGTTTAATAAAATCTCTGTCTCAAGGCCGTGTCTGAGGTTAGTCGTCTCATATTCAGGAGCTGAGACACCAATGCCATGGGGGCTGGAAAACAAGGGTCGGGGAATGAGGCTGGGTGTAGGCGATGGCCTGTCCCAAATGGACAGCGACTGCCAGCTTCAGCCAGGAGGGAATGACCCCAGGGAGGCCACACTTTCGACTTTTAAAGAGAAAATACAAATTTGGAGTTTTGCTTTCAATTTCCCAATTTTAAAAAATTAGCTAGTATATGAGTGATTTACATAGACTTATATGGGCTTCCCTGGTGGCTCAGATGATAAACAATCCTCCTGCAATGTAGGAGACCTGGATTTGATCCCTGGGTCAGAAAGATCTCCCGGAGGGGGGAATGACAACCCACTCCAATATCCTGGCCAAGAGAATCCCATGGACAGAGGAGCCTGGATGACTACAGTCCATGGGGTCGCAAACAGGGGGCCAAGGGTGCTGTTAGCTGACTCCTGCTCTGGGTGTGATTAGCGAGCAGCAGGCTGTCAAGGGGCCTGTCTTCCCTCTGGCTGGGTCCTTATCTGATGCTCATGGGGGCCTTGATGGAGGCCACCTCCTGCCTGATGCACTGGGCTGCTTCATGTCAGGGCCTGGATATCTAATCACCCATTTTATTCCACTGGCTCGGGTCATCCCTGCTGGGGACCCTGTAGCTAGAAAATTCCCATAAATTAGCAGTTTACTGCCCACTCCTCCCTGGAAGCATCGGGAGAATGCAGTCGGCTTATCTGCAGAGGATCCTCTGTGGCTGTGTGGGTGTTGGGGGTGGGGTGGGAGAGGATGGCGGTGGGATGTGTCTGGGTTCCCAAGGCTCTGGAATCCATAAGCAGAGAGGAGGTCCGTGGGCAACAATATTCCTTGTTATCCTCCACCCCGGATGATGGCCTTGTTGGTTTGGTAAGCATCTCTCCTTACCTTTTGTTCTATGCACAGGATTGTCCGTTGGGCCACCTTTCTAAAGCCAGCATGAGATCATACACATGAAACGTCAGTGTGAAGTCTGCCTGAGGTTACGCAATAAGCAGCGGCCTTGGGACTCAGAGCCCACAGCCTGCTCCCAGAAGCCCAACGTGAACCACTCATTACACTGCTTCCCACCTGCGGTTTTGTGGCCTTTCTTTTTCTTCAGTTAACTGTTTATCAGGTCTCTGTGTGTTAATCCACACCAATACCACCATCCCTAAGGGCCGATAGTATGTGCTATTGGGCGAGCTCTGAAAAGCCGGCCTTCCAGCTCTGAAACTGGCCTCTGGCTTCCCCAGGAGTGGGTCAGGGACCTGGCATTGACTGCAGTCACCTCTCGGTGGTCTGCCAGCACGTGGTCCGGGTCCTGGACATCTCTTGACACGGTTTTTCAAAACAAATGTTTTCCCGCACTTGCCTACCCTGATTCCTCCCCTCATTAATTCTCACCCTCCAATAATTTCCATTTCCCTGATGGAGAAGGCAAAGGCCTTCCAAGTCAGACCGGATGTGGGCCTGATGACCACCTGACCTCTCCTCCTCTGTCAACTCCCCTCTGCTGACTCTGGCCAGCCCCCTGGCGTCCTTGTCATTTGTTTCTGTCATAGCAGCCACAGGACCTTTGCACTGGCTGTTCCCTGTGCCAAGAATATGCTGCATTTGAGCGTCTGCATGGCTACCTCCCTTCCCTCCTTCACATCCTTGCTCAGTTCTGTCAGAACTACCCTGTATTCAAAGTATAGCTCCCCCAGCCCCCTTGGGAGGTGCTGCCCTGATGTTTACCCTTGGCACCTGCTCCCCTAACGAATTACATGACTCACTGTGTCTACTCATGATCTGGTTCCCTCCACTAGAGTGCAGTCTCCAGTGGGACAGAGATGTTCGTATGCTGTTTGCCTAAAACAACACCTGGCCATATAGGAACTCAGTTCAAATTTATTGGATGAGTGAATAAATGTAAACAAAACCTGTTTTTCTAGAACTCTTGGGGCCTTAGAACTCATGTAAGCCTCTACTCCATGACGGAATTTCCACTCCTCACTCCCAGTAGGAAACAAAATACACACACACACACACACACACACACACACATATAATCCCTTAACACACTGGATTCCACTCAAAGAATGTTGTGTACATGAGGCATGTAGCATAGCGTCTGACACAGTGTGTGCATGCTAAGTCGCTTCAGTTGTGTCCACCTCTGTGCGACCCTAGGGACTGTAGCCCACCAGGCTCCTCCGTCCATGGGATTCTCCAGGCAAGAATACTGGAGTGGGTTGCCATGCCCTCCTCCACGGCATCTTCCTGACCCAGGGATCGAACCTGTGTCTGTTATGTCTTCTGTACCGACAGGAAGGTTCTGTACCACTCACGCTACCTGGGAAGCCCAACGTATAGTGGGTGTGCAGCAAACCTGAGTCCTCTCTCCTGTTCCTGGGAAATGTGTCTTTAGAGTATCTAGTGGGTGCATCCTCTCAGGAAGGAGGACCCAAGGCTCTGGAGATGAGTCCACTCAAGTCAGCACTGTGATGGGCTGAACTGTGTCCCCCAAATCCATATGTTGACACTCTAACCCCCAGAACCTCAGAATGTGACCTCATTTTGAGACAGTCTTTAAAGAGCTAATTAAGATAGAATGAGGTCATTAGGGGGGCTCTGATCCACTAGGACTGGCGTCCTTAGACAAAGAGACGAGTTGGATACAGATAAACACAGCGGGGTGACCACGTGAGGTCACAGGGAGCAGAAGCTTTCTACCAGCCAAGAAGAGAGGCCTCAGAAGAGACCAGCCCTTCCGCCACACTGACCTTGGACTTCTAGCCTCTGGAACTATGAGACCATAACTTTCTGTGCTTTATGGCGCCCAGCCTGGTATTTTGTGATGGCAGCCCCAGTGGTCTAATACAAACCCCATACATGAGTGGGTTGATTTCCCATCTTATTTTTTAGTTTTTTGTTTAATGTTTCATTTTGTATTGGGGTACAGCTGATTAACAATGTTGTGATAGTTTCAGGTGAACAAGGAAGGGACTGAGCCATATGTATACATGTATCCATTCTCCTCCTAGCTCCCCTCCCATCCAGGGTGCCTACATGACACGGAGCAGAGTTCCACGTACTGTACGGTAGGACCTTTTGGGTTATCCATGTAAAATACAACAGTGTGTACACGACCATCCCAGACTCCCTAACTATCCCTTCCCCCCCATCCTTCCCCCGGCAACCATAAGTTCGTTTTCTGTGAGTCTCTTTCTGTTTTGTAAGTTCCTTTGTATTTTTTTTTTAAAGATTCCACAAATAAGGACTATCATGTGATATTTCTCCTCCTCTGACTTGCTTCATTCAGTATGACACTCTCTAGGTCTATCCGTGATTTCCCATCTTATGAATGAAGACCCCCAAGGCTTAGCAACATGAGGAAGCTGCTCTGCTCCCCCCAGCTGGCTTCCAAGCTCGCCTCCAGCTTCCAAAACCATGTTCTTTGCATTGCATCTGTCATGGCTAGAGCTAAGTCCTGAAGCAGAAGCTGGCAGGGGAATAGCCTTCGCTGGGGAGTTGGACCAGGGGGTGGTCCACGTGTAGAGGCTTCCTAAGCCCACCTCCTCAGTGTGGTTGCCCTCCCAGAGCAGATGTTTCTATCCATCTGGGGAGGGAGCCTTTCTCTCTGGTGTGTTTTGAGGAGGGGGTATGGGGGCTTCTCCCAACACTTTGGCTCCAGAAAAAAATGTGCCTTGTGATTACGCCAAAAGCAGCACTCATGAGAACAGCCACAAGGACAAGTCCTGAAGATGTTTATCCTGAGAATTCCAGGCTTAATTTATGACCCCCTCCGAGCAGTCGTTAAGTCATTTTAAGAACAGCGTCTCCAGGTCCCAGAGCATAAATAGCTGCTGTCAGCTGAGCTGGGAGGGGCTGGGCTGCTGATAGGTGGGGTGGGGGCCTGCCGGCCTCCCAGTTACCTTCCAGGCCCCTCCAAGGGACCTGAGGCTGCTCTTATCAACTCCCAACTGAGATGAGATTTAAACCTAGTCAGCCTCCAGGATTGCTCCAGGTCCCGGATTTATTGACAGCAATTTGTAGGACCTCATAGAACACCCACGAACAAACCCAATTAGCAGGAACCTCTGCCTTGTTAGATAAAGATGCGCAAAGGGCCGGTCTCAGGTCTCAGGCACCACCATTGCCGCGGACCCGTCTGGATTCCTGCAGAAATTCTCCAGGGTTTAGTTATTGGGGCAAAGATAGCAGTGTTTTCGAGAACTGAGCACTTCAGGGGTTTCACAGGGATACCTGGAGAAGGGGGGCGGAAAGAGCAGACAGACCTGGACATAGTCTGGCTCCCTACGGACCCATGCAGGACGGTGGGCAGGACAGTAAACTTCTGCCTTGACTCTGAGGGCTCAGGGCTGAGGACTGGTCTTGGATGGACAAGGAATGCCAGGCACACAGTGGGACTTTATATTGGCAAGCTCCTCTTTCCTGGGGTGTTTCCTTTCTAGAATCCTCATCTCTCCACCTGCCAAGTGAATGTGGTCCTTCATTGATTCATTGATGCATTCATTCATTTACCTTTCAATGCACTGATTTCTATAGCAAAGGTTTACTGTATGCCTGCCGTGTGCTGGTGTTGGATCAGGCCTGTGGGCAATATTTCAAGTAGCCAGCTCTTTATCATTTGAATGCATGACTCCAACCATGCAGCCATGAAATTAGAAAACGCTCGCTTCTTGGAAGGAAAGCTATGACAAACCTAGACAGTGTTTTAAAAAGTAAAGGTATCATTTTGCCGACAAAGGTCTGTAGAGTCAATGCTATGGTCTTTCCAGTAGTCATGTATGAGTGTGAGAGTTGCATCTTAAGAAGGCAGAGCGCCGAAGAATTGATATTTTCAAACTGTGGTACTGGAGAAGACCCTTGAGAGTCCCTTGGACATCAAGGAGGTCAAACCAGTCAATCCTAAGGGAAATCAACCCTGAATATTCATCGGAAGGACTGATGCTGAAGCTGAAACTCCAGGACTTTGACCACCTGATGCACAGAACTGACTCATTGGAAAAGACCCTGATGCTGGGAAAGGTTGAAAGCAGAAGAGGGCGCTCATCCATGTGGTAGCGTGTATCAGAATGTCCTTCTTTTTATGTGGAGAAAAGAGAACCTTTGTATACTGTTGGTGGGAATGTAAATTGGTAAAGGCATATGGAAAGCCATATGGAGGTTCCTCAAAAAATTAAAAATAGAACTACTGTATGATCCAGCAATCCAACTTCTAGATCTATATCTGAAAGAAAATCAGTGATTATGAAATCTCTGTACTCCGATGTTCATTGCAGCGTGATTCACAGTAGCCAAGATGTGGAAATGATCAAATTGTCCACCAGTGGGTGAATGGATAAAGAAAACATGATTTATATACACACACACAAACAAAATGGAATAATATTCAGCCATAAAAAGAAGGAAATCTGTCATTTGCAGCAACATGGATGAATCTGGAGAGCATTATACTAAATGAATTAAGCCAGGCATAGAAAGACAAATACCGTATGGGACCACTTATATATGAAATCTGTGAAAAAAAAAAGTTAAACTCATAGAAACAGAGATGTGAATGGTGGTTGCCAGGGGCTGGGGTTGGGGTGTGTGTGTATGTGTGAGAAATGGGGAGGTGTTGGTCAAAAGGTAAAGACTTTCAGTTTTAAGATAAGTTCACAGGATCTAATGTGCAACTTGGTGATGATAGTTAACAATATGTACGGTGTACTTGAAATTGCTAAGAAAGTAAATCTTAAGAGTTTTCACCATACACACACACACACCAAAGAAAGAAAAAGGTAACCACATGAAGTGGTGAATTTGTTAATTACACTGAAATGTATCATATCAAATCATCACTTTAAATATGTACAATTTTACCTGTGAAGTATATTTCAATAAAGCCAGAACAACAAAATGAAACAGAAACCAAAAACAATGTCCTTGGTCACCAATGAGAAGTTAAAAGGGCACGTGGGTAAAGCACCATCAGTCCAGGGCCGTTACTGGGAAAATAGTTCTCTGTCAGCTATATTGTGTTCACATGGAGAGCACCAGTGGTCGGCATTAGATCAGGAGCAAGTCTGATTAACATTCATAAGTTTTTAGTTGAACTATTAAAAATTGTTTAAAAAAAGAGTTTCCTTTCCTTTTAAAGCTGATTATTTCATCACACTTATAGACTGCATTTTGCTCATCCACTGGTCATTTGAGCTGTTTTCCACCTCTTGGCCACTGTGACTAATGCAGCTGTAAATATTGTTATGCACCAATCTTTTAAATATTCTTGATAAGTTTTACCATTTGGAAAAGTTGTACCAATGTATATGTCCACTAGCAGTAGATATAGAGTGGCTAATTTATTGTGTTCAGTGCTTGATGGCAATTTTAAAAATAAAAGACCTGTGAATGTTGAAGGGGGAATGCTGTAATGAAATTACATATAAAAATGGGAAAAGGCTTATTCTATTTACCCACCTACCCATTCATCTCCATAGCCACCTGTCTCCTTCCGTCTAACTACTTGCCAACCTACACATCCACTCATCCACCGGTTCACCTTCTACTCACTTGTCTACCAGTTCATCCGCTCCCCTATCCATTCATCCATCTACCCATCCTATTATTTGCACTTCTGACTTTCTGGGAACTACACTCACATTTGTTTACAATACCACATAATAAAAAGATGAGGATATCTCAGCATCTTTCTCTGCCTCTTATTCTATCAGGATTATCTGAGTTTGTTACTGTTGGTTCTATGTCACTGCCCTGCTTCCTTCGCCAGCCCCCAGACTCACTGAAATTTCTTCACAGCATCTTTTCAGTGGAGATCAAACTCCCCCTGCTATACCCAAAGCCCAGTCTCCATCATGTTGTGAAAGCACATTCAATGGTCAGTGTAGAGTCTCAGTGTCACCAACGTGCAGCCTCTGCTTTTGCTCCTACCAAACAGGTGGTGGATGAGGTGGCTGCCTGTGATCTGGGGGTGGCTTTTAGGGGGGGCATTTTGCAGAGGAGGGGGTCCCTGAGCTCTGAAACATCACCCCTTGCAGATAACATTTCGGGCCTGAAGCTAAAAGAGTTAGGAGGTATTTGCAGTGATTTGAAGCTAATTGTACATCATGCTGTGTTCCCACTTTGCCCTGCAGTTTGGGGGGTTGTATGTGTGTTTTAATGTAAATGGAAAGGGCAGGTATATTGTATGACATTTCTATGAAAACAATAGAAAACAATCATAATACTTACAGGTCTATCAATTCCCTAGAAATCACTCTAAAATAGACATAGGAAGAGAAATTTTCTCTGATAAATGAAATAAGAAGTGAGGAAAGAAAAGAACATTTTTGAATTAGGTCTGTTGATGTATAGTTGCTGAGCTGTGTCTGACTCTTTGGCAGCCCCGTAGACTGCAGCCTGCCAGGCTCCTCTGTCCATGGGATTTCCCAGGCAAGGTTTATTCTTGGAGTGGGTTGCCATTTCCTCTCCAAGGATCTTCCTGACCCAGGGATCGAACTTGTGCTTATTGCATTGGCAGGCAGATTCTTCGCCACTGAACCATCAGGGAAGCTAAAAACAAAACGAAAGGTTTACTGTGATAGAGACGGTGTCCACACTGAAAAGTAGACAGTGTCAGAGAGTGATGGAGCCTGTGGTGTGTCTCCCCGGCCCCAGGTTCCCTCAGGTGGTTGTTCTGAGCAGGGGGCCGGGGACTTGCACAGTGGGGGGTGTCTCTCCACCACATTTAATAGTAGCTCTACCACTTCTCCAGTAGTTTATATTGAGGGCAAATTTGTTGGTCTCCATCCAAAGGGCACTTTAGAGAGAGGCCTTTTCATAAGATTTAGCTGAGGACCAAGCCAAAAACACCACTTTGTGGGCAAAGATTCAGCTTGGAAACACTACCCGTGTTTGTTCGTGCTGAAACCTTCAGCCTTCCCACTGCCATGGGGAGTTCACACCACCACCTTCTCTTCCCTAGAAGCTGAGCATCTGAGCTTCAGGGTGGTTGGCCATAGTGTGCCTTTATTTTAGAAACATCTTTCCCATCTTTGCCACTGCCTGTCCTAAAACCTCTCTTGTCTTTGGGATTTCTTGGGGCTGTTTCAGTCTTTTGTGCCCTCTGATCCCCAAAATGAAAACATGATTTTGTTGATTTGAATTTTCTCTTTTCAAGTAACATTTGGAGAAAAAGAGGAGGGGAATCCAGTTGGGACAGTGTTTGTCTTCCGAGAGCCCACATTTTTCCTGATCCCAAAGGATCGACAGGACTTTTCCAGAATGTTCCAGAAAGCTCTGGAAACTCATTCATAAGATTCTGACAGCATCAACTGTCCTACTCTTTAATTGTTGTTTCATTCTCTCTTTTCTTCTCTTTCTTTTCCTATACTTAAATTCTTTAGTAAATGTTACTGATAATTATGGGTTCTTTATGACTATGATCATATCTGCCTCAAGTCATTCCAACTATCCTGCCTACCTCCCCACAGAAAGAAGCTGTGACTTGATAAGAATTTCCTTGGCATTTGAGCTGGGTGTCCTTATTCCATGTGGGCCTGAGAGGGGCCCCCTATCTGCTGAGATGCAAGCAGGAGCTGGATGTGGGTGTTTTCTGGGGAAGAAATTTAGATTTAAATCGACCTCAACAATGAAATAAATAAAAGTGCCTGGGGATGCCTTGCCTTTGAGGTTAGAAACCTCTAGTGTTTGTGCTTCTGAGTCACCAGTAGTCAAGTCTGCAGAAATATCTTTTCTGGGACAGGAAATCCTCAGGCTAAAATGTAAATGCTCTACCTGAGTGTGCTCCCCCGTCAGGCTTTTGAAAACCAAAAAGGAGATGAAATCACAGACCAGTTTGAAACATGCCTGTTCATCTCAGAAAAAAGTCTCTCTGCTGAATTCTTTAAATTCTCAAAGCAAAAATGTCTGTGTGGAATTATCACTCCCAACCCTACCCCTGCCCCTAACTATGATCATGTTCCAAGGATGTCTTTAATAAAAAAAATTTTTTTTGAAAATTGAAGTATGATTAATTAACAACATTGTGTTAGTTTCCAATGTACAGCAGAAGGATTCCTTTATATATACATATGTACCTATTTTTTTCAGATTCTTTTCTAGTATAGGTTGTTACAAAACATTGAGTATATTGAAATGTGTTATACAGCAGATCATAGCTGGTTACCTATTTTAATATATATAGTAGTGTATACATACATTTGTTAGTCACAAACTCCTAATTTATCCAAGTATGTTTTCTCTTTTCCTTAAAAACGGGAGATTCTTCCTCTTTGTTCACTGTGCAACTCAAGGTGGCATTTAGGAAAAGTCATGATTACTGAAAATATACAAGTAGCTTCATTACTGTGAACACGTGATTGTCAGACCATAGCTCAGTTCTTCCCATACTTTCTGTCCCCTTACTCCTAAGAATCCCATGCTAATGTGCATCTTTTAGGCTTTCTGCGTGGAGTCTGAGATATTAGTGGTTGACAACAAAAGAAAGGGCCTTAGGAATGTTTATCCTTTGCAAAACAGAGGTTTGTCCAGCGATGGCGGTGCTGAGCTTGTAGTTCTCAGGTGCTACACAAGAGGGCGCTTCCGTATCCAATTGCTCAAGGCCCTGAGGATAACAGGGTTTTGTGTGGGGCAGCTTTCAGTAAAAGTATTTCATAACCAAGGCCTGCTTACTCTAGGCCAAATGACTTCTGACCACAATTAAGAAAAAGGAAAGTTAGATTTGTGCAGATTCCTCTCTTACTTGTATACTCAAATTGAATGGAATTTTGCAGTCCCATGACAGTTTCTTTGAACTCGGGCCTTCTAAGGAAGGAATCAGGGTTGTCCAGCTGGAATTGCTTCCTTTTGTACAGCCAGAGTCCACAGTAGGCAAAACTAGGAAATGGCCAAAGATTGTCATTCATCTCAAAATGTTTCCAGGAAGTAATTGTTCTGAAACGAGCCCTCCCTCCTTCCTGTTCTTCATTCTTTATCTCATGGTCCATCCCATCTCCTATACTCCAGATTAAGTTTTTGAGGGAGAACCAAGCCCTGCTCTTCAATTTAAAAAATCTGATTGAATTAATTCCCCACTGAGACATGAATTAATCTTATTATTCCTATCTGAATGCTTTCAGAATTAATAAAAGAAACAAAAATACACTTACTTGAAAAGAGGATACCCAATTTAGGCTATAGTTGATAGAATTCAGATGTTGTAACAGTGATATGAGAAAAAATGTTTATGTTAGCTAGTTGTTGTTCAGTCGCCCAGTCATGTGCAACTCTTTGCTACCCCAGGGACTGCATGCAGCACACCAGGCCTCCCTGTCCCTCACCATCTCCTAAGTTTGCCCAAGTTCATGTCCATGCCATCCAGCCATCTCATCCTCTGCAGCCCTCATCTCCTTCTGCCCTCAACCTTTCCCAGCATCAGGGACTTTTCCAATGAGTCAGCTTTTCACATCAGATGACCAAAATACTGGAGCTTCAGCTTCAGCATCAGTCCTTCCAATGAGTATTCAAGGTTGATTTCCCTTAAGATTGACTGGTTCGATCTCCTTGCTCTCCAAGGAGACAGCAAGAGGTTAGCTGGAGGCGGATTCAAATCCAGATGTTATCATGGAGGCGATGTTGGAATCACTTGAATAATGTACTCAATATACCTTTTAAGTGCCTACAGTGTGCAAAGCACCAGGGATGCCAGGATGAGCAAAGCCAGACAGGGACCCTCTTCCTAGCACATAGTCTGAGGGGGAAAGGCTAACATAAATCAGTCAAGGAAATGCATGTCAATTCACACCTGGGGTAACTGCCACTATGGTAGGTACTAGTGATGTTCTCTGGAGAGGTGGTCTTTCCATCCCTCATCATACCTGTGGTAGGGTTGTACTTTCCTATTCCTTTGAAGTTGGGCTTCGTGATGACTTGCTTTAGACAATGAAACCTGAGCATGGGAGTCATGTGACTCAGTGATGAAAGGAAGCTTTAAAAGCCAGGGAACCATTGCTCCATTCCCTTCCAGCTGTTTCAGTGGATATGCGAGCATGTGCCAAGATGAAGCCTCTGACTGACCTTGGTTCCAGAGAGGCCATGATGAATTAGCCCCACCCCCGACCTCCCACCATCCCACAGTGGACCTGCAGCATGAGAGAGAAACAACCTTTGATCAGCCACTAAGATGAGGGCTTATTTGTTACTGCAGCAGGGTCGGGCTTATCCTGACTGATACAGCCCCACTAGACAGGTACCTGGTATTGTGAAAGTGTATGGTAAGGAGATGGGCTGGGTGGAGAAGGTTAGGAGAATGTCTCTGAAGATGTGACAACTGAGCTGAGATCTGAGGAAGGTAGGGGAGCGGTCCTGAAGGAAGAGCATTCCAGATTTCAGGCTACGGGGCAGATATGTAGATGGAAAGCATTGGGTGGATTAACTTCTCTGAGCTAACTGGCAAAACTGGGCTGATGGATCTATTGGGAGGCTTACCAGTAGCAGGGTGAGGGTACGCAGCCTAGAGCCTGGTATGCAGTAGGTGCTCAATGTGTACTCAGAGTGTCAGATACTGCATAAGGCTGTACATATAAAAATTCATTCAGTCTTTACATAGTCCTATAATTTAGACATATTATTATCCAGAGTAAGCAACTGGAACACAGAGGTTAAATAACTGACCCAGGGTCACTCAGCTAGTGAGAGATAATACCTGTATTTGAACTCAGAGGCTACGCTTTTAGCTCCTTTTCTTCCTGCTTCTTAAAGCTGCTGTTTTTGTTGTTACTATGGTTTTAACACAAAGGCAAGGGACTCCCCCTCCCCACCACCCGCTGCATCAAGCCATACCAGGAACATCTCTTTACCAATTTAAAGGCCTGGTGGCTGAGTAGTAAAGATTCTACCTGCCAAAGCATGAGACGTAAGAGATGCAGGTTCGATTCTTGGGTTGAGAAGATCCCCTGGAGGAGGTCGTGGCAACCCACTCCAGTATTCTTGCCTGGAGAATCCCCATGGACGGAGGAGGAGTCTGGCAGGCTACAGTTCATAGGGTTGAAAAGAGTCAGACAGGACTAAAGTGACTTAGCACGTGTAATGAGGTACAAGCACTTCTAAGGTCCATTAATATCCTGTATCAGTCAACTGTGGCCTGATGATGCCATGTAACAACCAACCACAGAGTTTGGTGTCATTCAGCGATCAAAATTATTTCTCATGTTGTGTGTGTCATCTAGGGCACACATTCAGGCTGGGCTCAGCGGTGTGGTTCTTCTTCGAGCTGCCAGTCCAGGTGAGCTGGGCTGGAGAGTGGCTCTCCTCTCTGTGTCCTTGTTTTGTTTTTTTTTTTTATTTCTGAAAGAACAGTACCTCCTCAGGGACCCTATTCCCAGCCTTTTGGCAGAGTGCTTAGAGAGCAAACGGAAGCATGGGGAGAGCCTTCAGGTCTCATCTGGAATCTGGCAAGGGATCTGCTCGAAGTGGCAGAGTCAGGATCTGCCAGAGCCTGGGTGGGCACCTGTGTCTTGGGGGGAGCATGAGAGGCATCCAGGGTAGAGGTGGCTGGAGGTGGTGATGTATATACATCTAAGTGTGTGTCTGTGTTTCCATAAAATGACTGGATGTGAAAGCATCCAGGATTATCCGAACCGGAAGGGTGTGGCGGCCTTGTGAATGGGGCATGGACTTTAGAGTCTTCAGCTCTTTACCCTGTTACTGAGTCTGGGAGATCGTGCTACTGTTATAGTGCTGAGAAATTTGATCTGCACTCTGACTCCATGGGCTTCCCAGGTGGCTCAGGGGTCAAGAATTCCCCTGCCAATGCAGGAGACGTGGGTTCGATCCCTGGGTCAGGAAGATCCCTTGGAGGAGGAAATGGCGACCCACTCTGGTATTCTTGCCTGAGAAATCCCACAGACAGAGGAGCCTGGTGGGCTACAGTCCATGGGGTCACAACTGAGCAACAGCATGCATGCACTGACTCCATGGCTGCAAAAGCCCCACTGACTGGAGCACCCGTTCAAGTCAATGTCATATTCATTGACTCAATACCAGAACACAGTACTTGATTTCTTGAAAATTTTACATTTTTCAGTTCCCTTTATTTCTATGGATTGACTCTCTTAAAAGCCACTGTTCCATTGGCTAAGACACTTTGGTAAGTCACTGCATCTCAGTTGGCCCTGCCATTGTGTCGTGAATTTAAATGAGGCGATGTGCCTTGAGCAGGGTGGGTGTGTCCATTTCCTAGGACTGCCATAACCCACTGGGCACCTTAAACAACAGAAACGTTGGATTTCTCCTTTTCCAGTGGTTGTCCATTCTCCTTCTCCCCTGCCTTTCCTGGTCTTCTTTCTTTACTTTTAAACATTTCTCTTTTCTGAGTTCAAAGCATAACACACCCTCCCTAGAAAATCTGGCGAATCTGAAGACTTACATGTAAAATAAAAAAGCTGAGATTCCACTACCTGGTGGTTTTATTTAAGCAAAGTTCTTTTCACTCCTTTTCCTCTGCACATATATTTTCTTTGAATGATTTTCATGCCTCTAGGCACACAATTTTGCATCTATTTTCTTTTCATATTCAGTCAAGCATATTCTCATGTCTTTAAAGCTGCTTTGTAAACACTAGTTTCATTGACACCTGCATATTCCATTGTGTATAGTGTTACTGATTTTTCCATCCCTGTTCTTGCCTTTGTAAATCACCCTTGGGTTCTCATCAGTTTCACTGGTTCCCTTCTTGGCTCTGCATAGCTTTCCCATCTCTGTCTTCTAGTCAGTCACCTATTAAGCACACAAATTGATTGGCCTACTTTATTCTCAGAGAATCATAGAATTTTATGTATGCCTTTTTTTTCATCCTGACATCCTCAAAGCTACTGAGAAGGGTGGCTCACTTTTCAAGAAGTGACTTTGCCTGGGAACCCTGTTTTTATTAATCTCTGGCGATTTTATCAAGTAAGTATATATAAGATATAGTAAGCCCCATTTACAGATGGAAACACCGAGGCAAACTGTTGGCTTCCCTCATACTGAAGCAAACGTTCTGAAAGTCAAAAGGAACTGATTTTTCTTTCCAGTTGGCTGATGTCCTGGGCTAATCAAACTTCATTAAGGATAAGTAAGTTTTAAGTTGCTTTTCTTTTTAGTCTAAACAAAGACTAAAATAAGGTGCCCCCAAACAGGTCACTGTTTATAAAAAATGTTCCAGGAGAAGCTGGGGAATCATGCCTGAGACACATCTTAGGAGTCACTTCCGTGGGAAGCCTTCTTGTCCCTCTGGGTTGGAGTTCAAGGCCCACCCCTGCCCCCCCCCATGCCTGTTTCTCATCACACCTAGTTATCAGAGTGCTCATGTCCCCTCCTTGGGTCCTCAAAAACCTGGAAAGGAAGAGCCATGGCCTTCTTGCTTCTGTGTTCCTTTCACTTAACGAGGTACCTAGTTGGCACTTGAGTGTGCCCAAATGACTGAATTGCCACAGTCTACTATGTGGATGTTGGGGCCAAAAAAATGGAAAAAAAAAGACATAGGGAAATAAAAGTTTTAGAAGAGAAGGCAAAGTTAGGTCAAACTGAGACAATACGACATGCACCAGCTGATTCAAACTGCTGGTCCACCCAGCCGTCACCTTTCTCATTATAAAGGATATTTGGTGTTCATCCATCTGTCATATGAGTGGATTTCAGTGAGCTGTCCCCACTTTGTCCTCTGGCCTCACCCAGGCTGATCACCTTTGGGAACTCTAAGCCAGGTGATTCCATCAGGATCCCAAGACCAGGTGAAACTGTGTGTGGGCAGCCAGATGGTCCTCCTTAGGTATATCAGTCTCCCTTCACCTTTCCTTTTTAAAAAAAATTTTTTTTTAATTTTTATTTATTTATTTATGACTGTGCTGGGTCTTCATTGCTGCTCATGGGCTTTCTCCAGTCCTGGTGAGTGTGGGCTACATGGGCTTCTCATTGCAGTGGCTTCTCTTTTTGAGGACCATGGGCTCTAGGACATGTGGGCTTTAGTAGTTGTGGTGCACAGGTTTAGTTGCTCCCAAGGCATGTGGAATCTCCCTGGACCAGGGGATGAACCTGCATCTCCTGTATTGGCAGACAGACTCTTTACCACTGAGCCACCAAGGAAGCCCCGCTCCCTCCTTTTTTCCTTACATCAGTCAGGTGTTCACCAAGTGTTTGTTAGCATGGTGGATGGTTAGCATAATGGATGGCCCTCAATGATCCCCATCTCCTGGTATTCACACTCTGGATAAGTACCACTCCTTGAGTGTGGGCTGGATCCAATGATTCACTGCTAACCTGAGAATATGGCAAAAATGATGTGAATTCACTTCCATCATCAGGTTCTAAAAGTCTGATTTCTCCTTGCTAGCAGATTCTTTCTCTTGACTTCTCAGCTTTTGTTTTTGAAGAAGTTGGCTGGCATGGGGGAGAGGCCACATGGCTTCCAGCCAACAACCAATGAGGAATTGAGGCCCAGCCAAAAGCCAGGAGAAGCTGAATGCTGCCAATAACCACTGAGCAGGCAGCTCCTTCCCCGGCAGAGCCTTCAGATGAGACCACCGCCCCTGGGCTGGCACCTTGATGGCATCCAGACGGAGGCTGTGAAGCAGAGCACCCAGCGGAGCTGTGCTTGGCTGCCTGACCCACAGAGACTGTAAGATGGTGAATGCTGTTGTTTCAGACTGTGAAGCTTTGGGGTCATTTGCTTGTAGATTTGAATACCAGTCAATCCTAAAGGAAATCAGTCCTGAATATTCACTGGAGGGACTGACGCTGAGACTGAAGCTTCAATACTTTGGCCACCTGATGTGAAGAGCTGACTCATTGGAAAAGACCCTGAAGCTGGGAAAGATTGAAGGCAGGTGGAGAAGGGGATGACAGAGGACGAGATGGCTGATAGACATGAGTTTGAGCAAACTCTGGGAGATGGTGAAGGACCAGGGAGCCTGGCCTGCTGCAGTCCATGGGGTTCCAAAGAATTGAACATGACTGAGCTACTGAACAACAATGAATACACCACCCGCTCTGTGCCACTGTCTTTGATACTTTCTATGGGCACTTTGCAGTCACTTGTGCCCCCTCCAAGACCTCCCCACCCCGCTGTTTCCCTGAGGCTGGAAGGATAAATATCTCATTATCTAGCCTCCCCTTTGTTGGGTTCTGGATATAATATAGATTCTGCTAATGAGATGAGTTTGTAAAAGATTTGGAAAGCAGGATTTTTGCTGTGGTAGTAGATGGACCGGCTCTGGCTGTCATAAGATTTTGCAGTGGTCACACTCGATGTCCTGCTCTACTTATCAGTTCCTGGGTGTGTGGCCTCTGGGACACTAGCAGGGACATCTCTCTTTTCTGAGCCCAAAATTGAAGCAGTGGTGACCACTGAAGCCAAAACCCCAGTAGCAGAAGTGTAACTTCTACATATCCAGCTGTTCCAACAATTCTGTAAGCACCTATTCCTCCATACTGAATACCTTCCTGCCAAAAATACCTAAACATGTTGCTGTTTCCTGCCCTGAACTCTGCTGATGCAGTCCCTCACTGTTCAGGGACCTGGGACCACAGGTGAAGCTGACATAACTCTACACCTCAGGTTGCTCCCACTTTAGTGATAGAGACAGAACATTAGAAAATGAGTTCACTACAATGTACCTGTCTCTTAGCCCCCTACTCTGAGGCCAGTTTACTGTGAAGTTAACAAACTTAAGCTTTAGTGTCCCTTACTCGGTAAGGATCCCTTCCAAGGGTCTGAGAGAGATCTTGCAATTCTGGTTTCATAATTGTGTGGACTTAATAAGCATCCCCATCCCAAATTGTATAAACTCCTGGCCCCTAAAATCCTGAGCCAGGCCCTGGCGTTTGGGAATCTCACCCACTTGATGACTTAGCCCATCAACCTTGTGATGAAATCTCTCAGCAACACCTCATCTGCCAAGTCTGAGCTCCATAGCTCCACCTACTCTCTGGATATCACCATGGCTCGACCTTCTGGCACTTGACACCCGATACTTATTCTTTTACCAAAGCTTCTCTCACCCTAAGGTCTTCTTCGGTTGACTGACATCACTGTCCACCTGCTGGCCCAAACCAGACTCATGGGGGTCAACATCGATTTCCCCTTCTTTGTGCGACCTCATTCATGGGGCTGAGACAGTGTAGACCATTCATGACAGTGAGCGTAAGGGAGAAGGAGGCAGGCTTGGATATTCTGTCACCAAGAGGGTGGCCTCATGGGCGGGAGTGGTAGTATCTAGTTGAGTAGAAAAGGAACCTGGAGGATGACCCAGAAGTCCAATCCCCACAGCAAGGTAAGGGTGGAAGTGAACACAGCGCCAGATGAGTATCCAGATAACTAAAAACGAGGGGGAATCCAGGCAGGAGGAGTTAAAGAGGACTCTGAGAGAGTAGCATTGAGATATGCAGTACCATGTGTAAAACGAACAGCTAGCAGGAAGCTGCTGCATAACAAGGAAGCTCAGCTCGGTGCTCCGTGATGACCTAGAGGGATGGGATGGGGAGGGTGGGAGGGAGGAGGACATGTGTATCCTCTGCAAACACCAAGAAGCAGAGGCTACATGTGTACATGTGGCTGATTCACAGTGTTACGCAGCAGACACATGGCCAAGCTACTATATTCCAATAAAAAAAGAGAAAAGAAGGATTCATAATTTAGGCTGTGAGGGCAAGTGTGGCCTGGAGGGCCCCCTTGACACAGCGCCTGTTACTTCCAGGGTCGTTGTCTACATATGTGGTGTGGTTTAGTCGCTAAGTCATGTGCGACTCTTGGCAACCTCATGGACTTTAGCCCGCCAGGCTCCTCCGTCCCTGGGATTTCCCAGGCAAGAATACTGGAGTGGGTTGCCATTTCCTTCTCCAGGGCACCCTCCCGACCCAGGAATCGATCTGGGTCTCTGGCACGGCTGGTGGGCTCCTACATGGCAGGTGGATTCTTGACTGACTGAGCTACGAGGGAAGCCCTGCTTATAGGTTTGCCTAAAGCAGAGCCTGAGACAAGGATGTGATTCAAGTGAAGAATGTGGGTGATGAGTCCAGGGAAGGGAAGTGAGGCAGGAAGAAAAGGAGAGGCAACAAAGTGGGTGAAGTGGGGAGGTCCCTGCTGTGGGCTTCCTGGGCTCGGTCCCCAGAGGGTCCAGAGAACGGGCAGAACCCACCCCGGAGCTGCTCCACGGAGGAAGGCGACCCCAGGGGCCTGACCCTCCAGCTCTTGTCTGGCACTGGTTAAGGATGGCTCCTGGACGGTCCATTTTCTAGTGCTCTGGCCACCCCGTTGGTCAAGCCAGATGAGCCCCTTTGGCCAGAGGGGCCTTGGGTCTTGTTTGGGAACGTCTTCTGTGGCCTCCAGGGTATGTGAGAGGAGCTATGAGTGCGCATTGATGGCCCTTGCGCCGGGGTCTGCCTCTGCTGTCTTACAGGTAGGACATCTTCCCTTTGGTGCAAACTACCTGTGGGAACCTCCTCCATCTATCTGGTGGGAAATGCAGGGACACGTCCTGCTCCTGGGGCTCCCTGAGGGCCCAGCAGCAGCCACGGGACACACGGAGGCAGGAGTTCATGGGCTTTGAGTCCTGGATTGAAAACTTGAAAACACTGCTTGATAGCTGTGTGTGTGTGTGTTAGTCATTCAGTCATGTCTGACTCTTTGTGACCCCGTGGACTGTAGCCCACCAGGCTCCTCTGTCCATGGAATTCTCCAGGCAAGAATACTGGAGTGGGATGCCATTTCCTTCCCCAGCTTGATAGCTGTATAACTGAGCAACTACCTTATCCTCTGAGCATCCCTGTTCTCATACCTAAGATGGGAATAACAGTACCCACCCTGGAGAGCTATTGTGAGAATTAAACTGATCCCCAGAAGAGTCCTTCTCTCCTCCCCCACCCCCCCAAGTATTGCTTCTAGGCAGACACAGGGCCTGGTGGAGTCTGCCTACTCATTGATTTTCCTGGCCAGTCCCAGCCATGACTTTGGCCTGGCGGGGGGTTGGGGGGAACTCCCCCCGATTCCTAGCTCTTGCTTGCACTGAACTCTCACTCATCCTTCCCTTTGCTTCTTCCAAAGCAGCCCTTTCAGGGTAAGAAGTCCCTCCCAGGCAGGCTGCTGGAGTGGACGGGGCCAGCGGACAAGGACACGTCAGCACCTCTGAAGGGTCCTGGCTGGCAGAGTTCCCTGCGTCGCCGGGCCGTGTGGTTCACTCTTCTCAGCTCGTGGAATGACAAGACTGCAGGAGGCCCCTGTGGCCTTGGCAGCCGAGCCAATGTTTAGACAATTTTTTCTGCTGTTTGAACAAGAGCTGCCCTGAAATTGCATCTTTGCCTCGTTGCCTCTTCTGTGGCCAGGCCGCCTGACAGCCCCTCGTCTGGAGCTGCTTGTAAAGCTCCCCTCAGCTCCCGCAAAAACTTTATAGATGAGGAATCTTCCAGAGGGCTTCGGGGCTGGCTGCCCCTTCCCCTCTATGTGGGCAGCTCTTTTGAATCACATTTCCTCCACATTTAGGAGGCCTCTGAGCCCCTGGGATGGTTCTGAAAATCCTTGGCCCTGGAAGTTGTTTTTTCTCCCCATCCAAAATACATCTAAAACACAGAATGACACTTAACGTGTTATTTAGGAGGTTCAGAAAGGTTAAGTGACTTTCCTTAAGTTGCGCAGCAATTTAGTGACAGAATTAACTATAGCAGCCAAGCTTGCTGACATCAAGGCTTTCAGTGTCTTTGTATACGAGAGAGTTCTAAGTCTACATGAAGCAGGACTTATCCGGCCCACCTTCCTACCTTGCTGAAGATTCATGAGAAATTGAGGGCTTCCCTGGTGACTCAGCGGTAAGGACTCTGCCTGCCAATGAAGATGATTCAAGTTCAATCCCTGGGTTAGGAAGATTCCTCAGAGAAGCAAATGGCAACCCAGCCCAGTATTCTTGCCTGGAGAATCCCATGGACAGAGGAGCCTGGAGGACTACAGTCCATGAGGTCACAAAGAGTTGGACGTGACTGAGCAACTGAGCACACATGAGAAATTGAGTAGAAAATGCTGTGAAACCCTCCATAAAGTTGCAGCTGGTCATGATGAGAGGTTGTTTTGTTTTTTTGGTCTGCGTAATCCGGGGACCAGCGGGGGCCAGGTGCACAAACCTGGAGTCAGACACTCCCAGACTGAAATCCAGGTTTCTTGAGTTCCGATGCTGTGTGATCTTGGGCAAGTCACTTAACCTCTCTGTGCCTCAGTTTCCTCGTCTGTGAAAGGATGATGCTTACCTCACTGAGTCAAGTTAAAGTGCTAAGCACAATGTCTGGGATGTAAGAAACTCCAGTCAGTGTTAGCTGTGACAGTTTTTAACCTCATTATCACTGTTCTTATCTATCTGAAGGCCGATTTAAATATGACATCAAGTAAAAGCTCAGTAACTGATAGCCATGATAATTTCTGTTGCCCTTAGCAGAATTAAACCTCGGAGTAGCCCCCTGGTCCCCCAGATGGGGATATTGTCCCAGAGGAGATGGGAGAATAGTGTTTAGAGGAGATGGGTGGGGGGTGTTCTTCGGGAAGGCGGAAGGAGGCAGCACCACGCATAACTCAAGCCAGACATGGGCACCCGGGGCAGGGATCCTGGGTGGTATGATCCAGGTTCTCTGCTTGAAGTCACAGCCCAAGTGCTAAATGACATCAGGAAACTTAAAGGAATGGAGAGGCAGGGTTAAAAGGTCTGGGGGTCCTCAGCCCTGAGACTCATTAATTGTGTGGTTTTGAGTAAGTCACTTCCTACTTCAGGCCTCTGTTAACATGGAGAGGAAGCGGTATATTGAGCTGACCATTCCCTTTTAGTCCTGAAACTCTGTCCAACCACCAACCCATCCACCCACTCATCCTTCATCTCCATCATCCAATCATGTATCCACTCATGAATCCCTGCATCCACTCATCCCCCATCCATCCATCCTTCCGTCCATCTTTCCATCCATCTCTCCTTCCATCCATTCATTCATCCATCTCCATTCATCCATCCTATGTACCAGACTCTAGGCTGGGCAGCAGAAAACAGATGAAGAAGCCGCAGCCAGGAGCCCGCTGCTGAGGAACTTGCAGTTGGAGCCAAGGCCCCAGAGTTGGTCAGAGAGCCAGACTTCCATCCCAGGGCCATCAGACCCCCAGAATCACCAGGCCCCCATGCATCTTGACCTTGGGGCCCTTCCTGCCTCTGTGAGCTGTCAGATCACAAGGGCTTGAGTTCAAACCACTCTTCTACAATATTTTGTGTCACTGGGATCCTCAGTCCACGTGAATTTCCACTTCTAATCCTCATTCAATCCTGTGAAGCGGGGCTTCCTATTTGGAAGGACTGAGGCTCAGAGAGATGAAGAGTTAACCCACAGCCTCCCTCTGTAACGTCTGTCCCGAGACCTTCGCACAGAGCTGCCCTCTGCCCACCTGGGCCTGGCACTGAGAGTTCCACACAAGGTGTGGACCCTGACTCTGCATCTTGGGAAAGTTACATTCCTCCCATCTCTGTTTCCTCATCTGTGAAATGGGACAATAATAGTCCTTGTCTCCTAAGAGTGCTGTGGGTGTTATCTGGTGTAATGCTTGTGGGTGGTATGGAGTAGACACTCCAAGGTTAGAAATGGTTATTCTTATTGGAAAGCGGAGACCTCACTTTGCTGACAAAGGTCCATATAGTCAAAGCTGTGGTTTTTCTAGTAGTCATGTACAAATGTGAGAACTGGACCATAAAGAAGGCTGAGACTGAAGAACTGATGCTTTTGAACTGCGGTGCTGAAGAAAACTCTTGAGAGCTTCTTGGACTGCAAGGAGATCCAACCAGTCAATTTTAAAGGAAATCAACCCTGAATACTCTTTGGAAGGACTGATGCTAAAGCTCCAATACTTTGGCCACCTGATGTGAATAGCCAACTTGTTGGAAAAGACCCTGATGCTGGCTGGGAAAGATTGCAGGCAGGAGGAGAAGGGGGCGGCAGAGGATGAGATGGTTGGATAGAGTCATCGACTCAGTGGACATGAATTTAAGAAACTCCAGAAGACAGTGAAAGACAGGGAAGCTTGGCATGCTGCTGTTCAAGGGGTCACAAAGAGTCAGACACAGCAAATGAACAAGAACAAAATTCTTATGCCTACTATTTATTACCAGTCAAGGTCAGAGAGGTTGTACCTAAGTGTTAAGGAAAGGACTGACTTCAAGTAAGAATCTACACGTGGATGGAAGGGAGGAGGGGGACCGTCCCAAACACTCAAGGCCAGTGAGTCAGGAGCTGGTTCACAAACGTACAGCCGGAGGCCCTGTCTTCAGCCGTGTGAGGTGGGCCCTGGGGCCGCAATTAATTTCTTTGACCACAGAGAGGCAGGCATCAAGCCTCATTAACCCGATGCGCGCAGGAGCCGGCAGGATTTGTGTAATCTTGTTTTCCCTTCAGCCGGCTTCCCGGGACGCCATTGTGTTGGCGCTGAAGCCGCGGTTAACTTCAGCAGATTCCCCGCGCTCGCGTCGCTCACTAAGCCTTGTCTGCCCGGATCAGAGCTCG